>NC_064036.1:4640018-4962518 GCF_932526225.1 Nematostella vectensis | reverse complement strand
GGCCGACGGCGGGCGACGGACCCGTGGTGGACAAGCAAGGCGTACCCAATACTAAAGAGGGTCATGGAGCCCGGACAGCCAGTGTTGTATTACACGGCGTACTCTAAGCACGGCTTCACGCGTTCGCAGTTGCGTAGCGTGACGCCAGCGCGATCGAAAAAATCTGCTGGTCGCGCTAGCGTCACCCTAGCGCCACGCTAGCGTCACGCTAGCGTGATCAGCGCTTGTGCCTTCTATTGCAGCTAAGGCACGTGAGTCTGACATTCCACTTGTAGTGACCCTGACTGTCGTCCCGCCGGTCGATACTGAAGCATTGGGGATGACTCTTGGTGTACCCCTGAAGCAGAAGCTGAATGCCACAGAGCGTGCACTTCTTTCCCGCGTCAGCAATCATGTCGAGTACGTGGTCTACCGTCAGAACGTGGTGCGATCCGGTGTCATTTGTGCGACCCTTTTGCCTGTCGTCCATAGCGTATCGCTTGATTCGCGCTATAATGAGCTCTTCACTGGGCGTAGCCTGCAGTCCTGTGGGAACCAAGGCACCGGGGGTGTCATCGGGGGGGATCACGCGGACTATCTGGTCGGCGAGCCGCACGCGGGAGATGCCAGTGTATACAGCATTCGTGATCCAGCCCTCTAAGCTGTGGTCTACGATAAACAGACGCCTTGGAGTCTGGATAGTCTTGCCCTGCACCTGGTGGACTGTCCCCCAGCTTGCGTATTTCCACTCGAGGGGAAGCCCGTTAAGGACCACGCCGAGAGGGACCTCGACTACCGTGCCTTTGTACGCGTCGACCTTCTCGCCCCTTTTGCCTGGCACGGGCACCGGCCGCCCTTGCTTGCGATAACGATGCGCGACGCTAGGGTCGGGATCAAAGCGGATGGTTGCTGGCAATCGGGGGTAGTTTTTCCTGTGGTGCTCTACCAATCGCTGCTGAACAAGGGCCCCCATCTTGTTGGTCGAGCACACACACATATCGCTTGGGTGGGCCTGCTAGATCGCCGCGTCGAACGCCACCCCATCCCACTTCTCTCGAAACACCTCAAGCTGTTGGGAGTCTGGCTGACACCAAATCCGGCCCTTTATGTCGTGGAGCCTGGAGGAGGGCGCGGCAGAGCCGCAGTCGCATGTACTGTACGGCTTTCCGCAGTCTTCACACAGGCAGCGGTAGTCGGACTCGGATGTTCCCTTGTGCCCACTCCTTGAGCATATCGTGAGGCCCCTCTTTATCTCCCCAGGGCGGGACCTGCCCATAGTCGCCACAACACACTACCTGACACGGCCGCGTGGCGAGATACCCTAGGGTGGCGCGTAGCAATTTAGTCTGCACCTTACAGCACTCGTCAATGATGATTACTTCTGCGAGACGGTCGAGTTTTTGCGTATATGGCGTCTGTGCACACTCGGAGGACGTCTTCGCGAGGGATCCGCCTCAACATGCGTCGCAACGCTATGTTTGTGTACGCCAAGACAAAGGCCCTGATATGGTACCGTTGTGAGCGCCGGACACCGTCGCATGTCGTTGTGCGCATGAGGCTGCGCCCCTAAGTTTTCCTTGCTATTCCACACTTTGGACTCAACCTGCGCCGCTCGCCAGACGTCCCTGTATTTAAGAGGCGTTGGCCTGATGTTCTCTCTTTGGGTCCACTTCTTGAAGCGATACCCTATTGCGCCGCCCATCGAATGCGTAGCTTCGGTGTACTCTTGGTAGGCTGGGTGATCATCAGGGAGCCATTGAGGATCATGTCCAGTCTCGTCTGTAAACGCCCTGTCGATAGCCCATCCGTCTTGTCCCGATCGGTACAGTTTGCCTTCGTGCGTGACTATAACACGCCCACACAGCCAGACCCTCGTGCTTCTGGGGATCGCCCTGTTTATAAAGCGAATAAGCACCTCTCGCACTTTCGCCTCGCGCGTTTTTGTGGCGGCACTGGTAGCGCGAGGCGCCGCCCCCCCCTGACATAACGAACGAAGCTCCCTCTCAGCCTCGAAGTCTATGCCGTGGACGCTCGCGATCGCAGGTGGTTCAGTCGGAAGCTCCGCCCAGGCGTGGTTATTGTGGCAAGGGATGCGGATTTGTGTGTACCCCCTCTCGTACTTCCCCGAGTCCCACAGGACGTTGCCCAGGGCGTCCACGGCTACCAGCTTTATCCTGAGCTTCTTTTCCATCTCAAAGAGGTCTTCTTTGGTGCATCCCGTAGTGGCCAGCTTCTTGTCGAATCGCTCGAGGATCTTGCCTCGTGTCTTGGTTAGACCAAGGGAGCGCGAGGTGCCGCGATTCCTCAAGAAGCGAAGGCGTCGCTCCCCTCTCGCACAAACATTGGCCCAGGCTCACCATTTTGCTCAGGTAAAGGGCGAAGCTCGTATCTCACGTAGACGAGGTACTCTCGCCCTTTCTCCCAAATACCCGCATCGATGCCTTCCAGGGCGCCGACTGCGATTTGGCCCCCCCTTTTGACTTACGACCCTCCTATCTTGTGCTCCGAGCGCCCCTCCTCCTCTGTGATTGGCGCCAATGGCTCTGCGGGGGCATTACCAACGACCGTAAAGAGTCTGTAACGCCGGTCGGGGTCTGCCATCTCGAGCACCAGCGAAAGCACTGCGTTCGCCCGCAGAGACTCTCGCTCGTGCGAGATCCACCACACCGAGCCGTCGTCATTTATATCAGGCCCCCTCACAACCGGCTTTAGAGCAATGACACCTGTTCCACCAAGATCTCGTATCTCCTGGTAAACACTGGCGCTTATGTCTTGGCCCCGAAGATGGGCGCCGCCGACGAATCGAGAATAGTACTCCTCGGGGTCTAAGCCCTCCAGGCCCCCTTGCCGCCGTCCCGGAAGCAAAGGGTCGACTTCCTCTGTCCACACTTTCTCCGGTACGAGCGGCTTAAGCAGCCTGTGTTTGACATCGTCGGGGATGTCCTCGTCCAGGATGTTCTGGACCAGCCCTGCCAGTACGGCGGGCGCATCTTTATCACGCATGCTACCGAGAACCTCCTCTATGTAAGCGTCCATGTTTGGGCACACCTTGTGCCACCCAGTCTCTAACTGAGAGTTTGGGTATACCTTGCGCCACCCAGTCTCTAATTGACCGTACCGCGGGCTGAGATGTCAGACAGGACGAGTGCGAACCATCCCCGAGCGCGCCTCTCGATGCCACGCATCCTCTGCCCTTCACGATTCGCTCCGCAGGGGCGGCACAACCGCGTCTCCGACTGAGTCCCTATGCCGCAGACCCTGCACGGCAAGGGGCTGCTCTTACGGAGCTTCGGAGGTGCACCTTGCAGTAGGTGTCCATGCACCTCCGGCCGCACGTGTTTGGGTGGCCGATCTTCAGCCACCCGCAATAATCTTTTCCGCACTTCATCCTTAACGCTCGGTATACCACAGGACAGACGGATGTCTAATTGCAAGTCCAACGCGCCCGGCCTACAGCCCTAATTAATTATTCATGTACGCGAAACGAGCCCACCGGCCTGCAGCCCTAATTAATTATTCATGTACGCAGCCCTAATTAATTATTCATGTACGTGAAACGCGCCCGGCCTCACGGACGATTGCCCTAATTAATTATTCATGTACGTGAAATCGATTTGGCCTACATTAGCAATTGCCAAAAGCTTATGTACGTGAAATCGATTTGGCCTACATTAGCTTTTGCCGATTGTTTATGTACGTAAAGCATTATCTGCCTGATATATAGAGACGGGGCTGGGAGGCCCGGAGGGGCGATTCGCGCCTCCCAGGCCGTTTCACTGAAACCCCCTGGTCCCCCCCTATGTTTGACAATTTTCATGCAAAACAAAGAGAAATGATTTTCGTTACTCAAAATAGGGAGTGGATATCCACCCAATGAGTGCATTCGAGTCGCTGTTATAAAGTTAGGGTGCCTCGAAAGTAGCTTTATCGCAAGGGGCCACTGTCAATAAAAACAAAAAGGATTCGAGGCTCTGTATCAGGTTAGATAATTTTGATCGTAACACAGGAAAAACTATAAAGCGTTGTTACTGAGTAATCCACGTGATACGAATAACGTATGATGACAGACAAAGATTAAAGATAACAAGAAATGGATAACGAAAAAAGGACATCGAGTAAGCTAGAGGATCTTTTACCTTGTAAAACGTTGATTATAGAACGGGAATTGTAAGATAGCAGCGGGAAATTCTTAAAACAAAAACTACCAAATTAGTAAATGATAAAAATTACCGACGAAAAATAGAAATAACTTTATTACTTACCCACTTTATTACTGGAGGGATTGTAATATGCATTAACTTCAATCGGAGAGGTCAACCATCTGTAGAGAAGATGGAAATTAGAATAAATTCTCACTTTTTATAAGTTTGGATATATAATGATAATGATAGTGATAGTGATAGTGATAGTGATAGTGATAGTGATAGTGATAGTGATAGTGATAGTGATAGTGATAGTGATAGTGATAGTGATAGTGGTAGTAATAGTGGTAGTGATAGTGATAGAGATAGAGATAGTGATAGTGATAGTGATAGTGATAGTGATAGTGATAGTGATAGTGATAGTGATCGTGGTAGTGATCGTGATAGTGATAGAGATAGTGATAGTGATAGTGATAGTGATAGTGATCGTGGTAGTGATCGTGATAGTGATAGTGATAGTGGTAGTAGTAATAGTGGTAGTAATAGTGGTAGTAATAGTGGTAGTAATATTGGTAGTTATAGTGATAGTGATAGTGATAGTGATAGCGATCGTGGTAGTGATCGTGATAGTGATAGTGATAGTGGTAGTAGTAATAGTGGTAGTAATAGTGGTAGTAATAGTGGTAGTAATAGTGGTAGTAATATTGGTAGTTATAGTGATAGTGATAGTGATAGTGATAGTGATTACTACTGTACGATCACCTTAGTCGCATTCAGTACACACTTTTTCGTCCATTCATCTCACCTTGACTTGTCCACTGCTTTTCCAAAGTCTCGGATGTTAAATTGTCTGTCATGTGAAAGTATTGAGACAGATGACTCGAAGTATTTGCCTCTTTCAGAGACCACCTGTTACGAAATACGTCATACGGCAGTCAAATACTCAGACAGTGATAAAATAGCAGGCTCAGGATTTTTAAAAGGCTCGCCATTATCACAAAATTCCTATATTCGATTTAAGGGGTTTCATTCATATGTTAATCATATCTGTGCCATTAAATCTTGCGCATTTGCATAAAGATAACTACGTCCTTGAGGTGACATGGCGGAGTTGAATAATGGTGCAGAGAAGACAAAGTCAAAGTCATACGTCTCTGAAAATATCGTCCAGCTTTATGTCGTCCAAGAGGTAGTCCGGGAAGCCAATGTTCTCTCTAATAGTTTTAGCCTGGAATGAAATGACATAAACTTCAAACAGCAAGAACATCCAAACATCAGCGACAACAACGTCAAAAATATCAGGAAAGGCTGTTGCTTAAAAGCAACCACGGACAGCAACAACATCATTAATAACAAACAATAACAACAACAGGATTAATAACAACATATCAATATAACACATCACAGCATAGCAATAATGTAATATATTATTTTGAAAAATGAAACAATTCAATAACATCAAATATGAACAATTTATTAATCACTAACATTAGCAAAGGTATCAACTATGACGACAACGATATCATTTTTATCATCAACATCGTCCCCAACAAAAACACTTACAAACAAAGATATCATTATCATCATCATCAGTAGCAGCAACATCAACCAGCCATTGCCTTTCCAATAGCTGCCCTGTAGCGAATTCTTCTCTATCCAATAAACACTCATTATCATCACCTTCATCATCATCATTACTATCATCATCATCCTTACCATTATTTAATCATTATCATCACCAGTGGCAGCATCAGCAAGCCATTACCTTTCTAATAGCTGCCTGTCGCGAATTGCTTTCCATCCAATCAACATTCTGTAAATCCGTCACCAAGACTTGTCGAATATTCTCTACAATTTCTTTTACCTAAAAAGCGATAAAAAACATTCCTAACAATATTTCCGTACTATTTATTACGGCCTGTCCGTCATTCACTATAGTCAGGTAAGAAGTGATCAGATAATTAAAATGATCACTTCTAACCGCTCGGTGAGTTTCGTGTGTTTTAATTAAGAATTTCTCAGAAAACCCAAAAAGCACTTACTGTGAGCTTGGGCTCCCTGTGGCTACATACCAGTTTCTTGCTCTTCTCTCCAAACCGTTCGTCCACGAACACTCTGCCCAGCGGCAGACCAAAATTTTTCTTCAGGATATAAAAACACCGCTTGTCTCTAGCCAGAGGCTGGTAGGAACCGTGAGCAATGACGCTGTAGTTCCCATAAACGTCATAGGCATCTTGACCAAGGTAGTAGTGAGTTGCATCGATCACAAGCCAGGCTAGGTAGCTTGCTAACGTCCTGAGAAATGAAATAGGGCTTAAATCAAAACAAGGATCTATCGTATAGGCGAAACTCAAGTTTCCCTTAATAGAATGTTAAAAAACAAACTAGTAACACACACAAAGAAAAAAGGCAGGAAAAACGCACAAATACAGCAGGGAACATTAAACAAACAAATAGTACTTAAAGCTGGGTGGAACATTTAGTTGAGACATGTCAGTTTGCTTGGTTTGTGTGAATATTGTTTGAGTTGGATCAAATCTGGTTTTGGAACATCAAGTCATATACCTGATTATACAAATATCGTCTTATTTAGCCAGGAAATAATAACTATTATATAACATTATATAACTTGGAAGGCTGGGTAAAATAGAGGTCGAGTCTGGTCTAGTATCGGAACAAGCATAACAAATTATATATATATAGGATAAACGCCAATAAAATACCAATTTTACTGACGTGCATATGCACAACGTCAAAAAAAGCGTGCCTAGAGTACAACCACGTCTCTTTTACAGGAAAGTCTTCATACTTATTGTGAAAGGTATACTCTGCACAAAAACAACATAATTAAACTCTCCTCACTATTTCAGTCTTTAGCTCAAATAATACTGACCACCCCTGGCTCGGATTCGAGAACCCCCACCTCTCCTCCCCCCTAGGGATAGGATAACCTGGATCCACGTGTGCTGACCTGTTGGAGAATTGGTTCATGAGTTTGTTGACTTCGCGCATATAGTCAACGCCGTACACGATGATCTCCTGATCCTTGGAGATACTCCTCTCTCCTGAGCCGTACACGCCCTCGACGTACCGATGCCAGTCAAGCTGGTGATAGAGACATAAGAAATAACCTCACGTTTGCAGTGTGACCAAACAATATAAAAAAAGTTCAAATTTATTCCAGGGTGACAGGCAACTTTTCAAACAGGTACACCTATTCAAATAACGTTGTCAAATTTGTTGTTGCAAATTTGCCATTTGCACTGACAAATAGTACCCAGAAGCACCTTTCGGTCGAAGAACTACCATTTGGCAATCGCCATTCGCTTTTTGCTTTGACAACGTTTATTTGAAATATGATTATATTCAGCGGTCATTTTTTATTCGTGGTTGACCTGAGAGCACTTGGTCCTTGTTTCTGTTCAGGTGTCCGTTACATGGAGGTTGTTCTGTTCTCTACATCAGGCGGCAAAGTCACCAGTTTACTTCCGGTCGATTTGGTGCGAAAATTATTCCAAAATTGTAAAAGCAGTATGTCTATTGGAAGTTTCTTTGAGGATGTGACTGAGAGTGGATGACCTGTTAAAAAGCGAGGATCGTAATAGATTATTTTGTCTCTCGTCGGTTGAGGTTTCCGTCGGCCTTCCGGAAGTAAACTGTTACGGCTATGATGACCGTGATAGACTAGGGTGACTAAGGCAGGCTTCTCGCCAAACTCATAATGGTTACATTTCGCGCGTTACGGCAAGTTTGCAAACAGACGTATTCTCGGACAGATCAGATATATCTCATATTGTATGACATTTAAAAAAAGTTCAGTTGAGCCGTAACGATGGTAACAATAATAAGTGGACATTCAAATGTTCAGATGAGCCATGACTATGGCCCAAAGTATCTCTTAGATTATGTACCTTAGATGGATATGTCAGCCGTCTCAGTTCGTCTAGAGACATCTTCCTGTACAACTTATCCTTTTCATATCGGTAAAACGGAACAACCAGCTGGAAACCAATTTTTAAGCAATGTTATGTCATGCATAAAGGTTGTGTGAATAAGATCGTTCGCGACTAAGACTTTTCCTAGCAGTCACACGCTATCACATCCTCACACATTTCAATATCTGCACAAACGCTCTGCAATAATTTGGCACACTCTATAAAACCTGATACATTTTGTGGTTAAATTAACGCACTTTTGTAATACCGTTAACATTTTTATTACCAAGTGCGTCGGAACAAGTCCTTCCTATTCAAGAGTAACACCCTACCGTAGAAATACCAGAAAAAAGTAAGACACTTATTCCGTAGTAACATCGCGAGTGCTTAGTGACCTTGGCTCTGTAGCAGTACAGGACACAATCTTCGTATAACATTTAGCCCATCCTTGGCAGTAAAACGATAAATAATCCTTTTACAAACCAATCATGTGATCTTACGTACTTTTGTACGTGCTATATGCTTCTTCGTATAACATTTAGCCCATCCTTGGCAGTAAAACGATAATAATCCTTTTACAAACCAATCATGTGATCTTACGTACTTTTGTACGTGCTATATGCTTCTTCGTATAACATTTAGCCCAACCTTGGCAGTAAAACGATAATAATCCTTTTACAAACAAATCATGTGATCTTACGTACCTTTGCTATATGCTTCTCGATGTCGAGAAATTTGTGGATATTGTCTGTATAATCACGAGAAGCTCCTAGCATGGACGTCATGTTGGCTATGTATTCGATGTACAGCTCCACAGCCTTAAATAACAGAATCAGTACGAGGCTGACAAAAAGAGATTTGGATTTGCACCTGCACCTCCCCAATTAATAGTATCTAATATTCATCTCAGAATTTCCAAACTAGAAACATTCGCCATACAGTTCAGATTGACCAGACACTTTGAAGGGGTTCCCAAACGGGTTTCAATTTGAATGAATTTTCAAAAATAAAGTGGCAATACATGGTCATATACGACCCTGTTAGTGTACTCACTCGTCGGCTTTGTGTCGTGTTTGATCGGAGTGAGTATAAATCCAGACTAAGCCAAGAGTTCTGGGACAGCTGAAAATTAGTGGAATGTGACAAAGCATTAGTGCAATTTCGACGCCCTCCAATCATTTCAATGCCATCTAATCCCAATAATTCAATTCGCTCTTGTTAAGCTCTCCCATGTAGGATACTGGTTGAGAATTCTGTTCTTTGTTGCGCATGCTTGATAAGGAACTTACGCTGATCATATTTCTTTTGCTGTCTCGTGGATCAGGCTCCACCTTGTTTGTGAAAAAGGGGCTAACGTCGAGTTCGGCGCTTAACTGGATGCTGCTTTGGGTGAAGTCAAAGTCTTTTTCATTCCACTTCCCGGTTAAGATGGTATCAAGCCCGTATTTCTTCAGCAGTGCGAGCATTGGTTTAGCCCCGCGTGCGTCAATTGTGTCCATGTCCATGCAAGAGCTGTAGTGTGTTAGAGCTTTCGTGATGGCCTCAACCTGTGTTGAATAAAAAAACAGCAGACAGTATTAGATAAGTTCTAAGTTCCTACGTTCCTGGTCACACAAAACAATTCGAAGGGGAGGGGGAAGGACTATTGGGAGCTAAAATGTGCATTTAACGGAATGCCCAACTCAACCGAAAGGCTACTACTTTAAAGGGAAAAAATGTTAGGGCATATAAAGGGGTTCCTGTTTGATACATTCATATCTCTAAACTCGTCTTATTGGAAGTGTCTAGTTTTTCTTTAATTGGATGAGACAACTTATCATCTGTATTCCAGTTCTAGCAATGACTTGCCGAGAGAGGCGAGGGAGGGAGGTTCGTAGGCATGATGCTTCAATAAGATAGCACCGATAACACATTTGCTGATCAAGTGAAGATGCACGCGCCCCCTGATAATAAACGCAAGTATAGCACTACCTTTGAGTATCTCGCCCGTATTTCTCTATCCTCCGATACGGCTTTGAGGAATGCCTCGTTTTCTTCCTCGATGATGGTAAACTGGTCTTTGGAGTACTTTTCGCTCTTGTACTTTTCTTCGCTTTTCCGGATCCAGCCCCCACAAGCGTACCCGTAGAAATCCTTACACGGGTCAACATCAGGCGAAATCGCATTCAACAAATCTGATATTACAATAAATCAAACGGGCATGGTGATAAAGCTGTAGCGTCCTGGCGTTTCACTGTTTATTACTAATGGAACAATTTTGTTTTGAGGTGGCCCGAGTCAATTTAAAAGGACTGCTTTCCCAGTGTTAGCAGCCTCGACGTGAAGAAAATAATTGATAAATTTTTACAAGAAAACGAAGAATTCACAATAGTCCAGTCAATCTGTGGTTTCAGGTGGAACTAATTGCAATAGAATTTCTCTCAACGGATTTTGAACAAGTGATACAACCTAGTTAACATACTAAAAGTCCCCAAAAATCCCTTTGGTGGAACATCCTGAAATTTGTGATTTTTCCATTTCTGAGCAAAACCACAGGGTACCCGCGTCGGTGAAACGAAAAAAATAATAAAATACACGTCTAAATCAGTACATTTGAAAGACCATTGGTTAAAGTTGATTAAATACCCAGTTTGGATATCGAAACAAAACAAATTGCCCCTGCATATTTTCCCAATATTTCTGTAACAAAAAAACACAGGGTACCCGCGTCGAAAACACTAAACAAATTTGAAAATTCAAGCCTGAATCAGAAAATTTCAAAGGTCATTGGACAAAAATTACTAAAGACACAAATTCTAGTATCGAAATAAAGCAACTTGTCCATGTTTCATTTCTATTTTAAATATTTTCTCCACAAATGTATTTCTGCATTCTGGCGTCAGTGACTGAAATTTGTATAGAAAACACAGCAACTCAGTAGCTAGGGTTGTTATAGAAGACATGGCCTTTCGACACCTACCAGTGACTTCGGGGGTCCCTCAAGGATGCCTTATAGGCCCCCTTCTATTTAGGACCTACATCAACGATCTACCAGACGCCACAGACAAAGGCACTAACATCGCTATATACTCAGACGACACAAAGCTATACCGAAGAATCTCTTCGATAAAGGACTGTGAGGCTCTTCAGGATGACTATGTTTCGCCACTGAAGTCTGGTCCCCCGGCAGCGTAAGAATTAAAATAGCCTCCTAGAAAGAGTTAAAAGGCGAGCCACCCGTTGAATCCTAAAATCCAAGATCGGAGACTCGAGCTATAAAGAGCGACTTCTAAAACTCGATCTACTACCTTTGGTCTACGACTGAGAGGTGAAAGACCTAATCTTTTTTTTTTAGTGTAACTAACTAGTGTAACTTCGAAATAACCGACCTGAATGTTTAACTTTTTGTCACTTTTGTAAATCATAATCGTACTCGTAACCGGAACCCAACCTCCGGCTCTTTGCAGAACAACTACGTTTCAAGCATCTAATTTTAATCGTATTGTAAAACCATAGAATTTAGTAAGTAGCTCAGTTCAATACGTTCTCTGGCCTACTCGCGCTTATAAATATTTCCTGAAGAACCATTATCAGACCCTACTTGCCAATGTTTTCAACGTAGACTTACCCTGTACATGGTCCATCGCACGGATATGTGACTGCGACTACAATTTTTTTTATATTCATTTTATTTCCAATTTGTTTGTTTGGGGGTATCCTGTATTTGTCATCTTTGTTGTCTAATAAAGCTTTTGAAGACTATTCTAGTAATCAGTAACACTTTTGTGTTTTTTGAGGTTTTACACCCAGCCTAAAGAAAGCAAATGCAATCCAATTTGTGCATTTGCATCGCACCATTTCTAGCAGCGATCCGTGTGTTGGAGGTAAGTCTGTCCGCACTGGACCATCCCCAAGGATCGCTGATAAATATAATGCGATACAAATGCTAATCGGATTTAGCTAGCAAACTCTGTTCCTACTGCCAAAAAGGGCAGTAGGAAAAGAGTTTGCTAGCTAAATTCTGATAACAATCGCGAAATTCTCTTTAATTTGGCTGAAATTAAATAAAAAAAAGATCATAAAAAAACTCAAACAAATCAACCAAAAAAAAACACAAATAAATAGATGTTGCTAATAGGCGACGACGAGCACTTTGAGTCATTATTTTATTCTGTTTATAATCCTGAAAAGATTGAAAAGGAAAACTTTGACAAGAAGAAAAACAATATAACGAGCCGGTGAGCGTCACCGAAAGCCAAGAAATACGCAAAGCTTTTACATCGGACAAACAAACTTAAATGAATAAATAAGTCACTACGGGGGGGACTGGGCGGGTTCAGTCTATGGAATGTGTGGAATGTGTGGAATGCGGGCGGTTGTTTCGCCTGCATAAACAATCGGCAAAAGTTAATGTAAGCAAAATAGATTTCGCGAACGCGAAAAATCAATTAGGGCCGGTGTTTCGCCGGGAGTCCGTCGGCGGCCATCTGGCCGACTGTCGGACTGGGTAGTTTGAGTCTAACATTCGGCGAAGTTAATGTAGGCCAAATCGGTTTCACGTACATAATCAATCGGCAAAAGCTAATGTGGGCCAAATCGATTTCACGTACGTAAACAATCGTCAAAAGTTAATGTAGGCAAAATAGATTTCGCGAACACGAATAATCAATTAGGGGCAGGTGTTTCGCGAACACGAATAACCAATCGGGCTGCGGTGCTTCGCGTTCATGAATAATTAATTAGGCGTTGGGTTTTTAATTAGACATTCGTATGTCCTGTGGTATACCGAGCGTTCGAAGGATTGGACGCGGAAAAGATTACTGCGGGTGGCTAAGGATCGGCCGCGCAAACACGTGCGGCCGGAGGTGCTTGGACACCTACTGCAAGGTGCACCTCCAAAGGCTCCGTAAGGGCAGCCCCCTCCCCGTGCCGTGCAGGGGCTGCGGCATAGGGACCCAGTCGGAGACGCGGCTGTGTCGCCCCTGCGGAGCGAATCGTGAGGGGCAGAGGATGCGCGGCGTCGAGAGGTGCGCTCGGAAGTTGTTCGCACCCGTCTTATCTGACATCGCAGCCCGCGGTGCGGTCAATTAGAGATTGGGTGGCGCGGGGTATGCCCAACTCTCAGTTAGAGACTGGGGTGGCCCGTGGTGTGCTCGAACATGGACGCCTACATAGAGGAGATTCTCGATAGCATGCGCGACAAAGAGGTGCCCGCCGTACTGGCAGGGCTGGTGAAAAACATCCTGGACGAGGACATCCCCGACGATGTCAAACACAGGCTGCTTAAGCCGCTCGTACCGGAGAGGGTGTGGATGGAGGAGGTCCGGCGCGAGTTCGGTCCTCTGCTGCCGCCCCGGCAGCAGAAGGGTCCGGAGAGCTTAGACCCCGAGACGTACTACTTTCTCTTCGTCGGCGGCGCCCATCTTCGGTTCCCAAGTGTGGATGCCACTCTACGGGGCCGGGACATAAGCGCCGGTGTTTACCAGGAGATGCGAGATCTTGGTGGGACAGGTGTGATTGCTCTAAAGCCGGTTGTGCGAGGGCCTGATATTAATGACGACGGCTCGGTGTGGTGGGTCTCGCACGAGCGAGAGTCCCTGCGGGCGAACGCAGTGCTTCCGCTGGTGCTCGAGATGGTAGACCCCGACCGGCGTTACAGACTCTTCACGGTCGTTGGTAAGGCTCCCGCAGAGCCATTGGCGCCAATCACAGAGGAGGAAGGGCGCTCGGAGCACAAGACCGGTGGGTTGTTAGTCAAAAGGGGGGGGGCCAAATCGCAGTCGGTGCCCTGGAAGGTATCGATGCGGGTATTTGGGAGAAGGGGCGAGAGTACCTCGTCTACGTGAGATACGAGCTTCGCCCTTTACTTGAGCAAAATGGTGAGCCTGGGCCAATGTTTGTGCGAGAGGGGGGTGACGTCTTCGCCAACTGTGTTGTGAGCTATGTTGCCGACTTCTTGAGGAATCGCGGCACCTCGCGCTCCCTTGGTCTAACCAAGACACGAGGCAAGATCCTCGAGCGATTTGACAAGAAGCTGGCCACCACGGGGTGCACCAAAGAAGACCTCTTTGAGATGGAAGGAAAGCTCAAGATAAAGCTGGTAGCCGTGGACGCCCTGGGCAATGTCCTGTGGGACTCGGGGAAGTACGAGAGGGGGTACACACAAATCCGCATCCCTTGCCACAATAACCACGCCTGGGCGGAGCTTCCGACTGAACCACCTGCGATCGCGAGCGTCCACGGCCTAGACTCCGAGGCTGAGAGGGAGCTCCGTTCGCTATGTCAGGGAGAGGCAGCGCCTCGCGCTACCAGTGCCGCCGCAAAAACTCACGAGGCGAAGGTGCGAGAGGTGCTCATCCGCTTCATAAGCAGGGCGATCCCCAGAAGCACGAGGGTCTGGCTGTGTGGGCGTGTTATAATCACGCACGAAGGCAAACTGTACCGATCGGGACAAGACGGATGGGCTATCGACAGGGCGTTTACAGACGAGACTGGACATGATCCTCAATGGCTCCCTGATGATCACCCAGCCTACCAAGAGTACATCGAAGCTACGCACTCGTTGGGCGGCGCAATAGGGTATCGCTTCAAGAAGTGGACCCAAAGAGAAAACATCAGGCCGACGCCTCCTAAATACAGGAACGTCTGGCGGGCGGCGCAGGTTGAGTCCAAGGTGTGGAACAGCAGGGAAAACTTAGGGGCGTGGCCTCATGAGCACATCGACATGCGTGCGGCGTACCTAGGATGCGAGGACAGTGTCTTCGGCGGCGCTTCGGACGCCATTGATCTGGTACGGAAATACGGCTTCCCTACGAACGTGTATCGTATCGCGGATGTTGCGGGACGGCCATTGAGCGAGGTTCTTCAACTGACCGGGGCCATTCAGTTGACCGAGTGGGGGTTCTCCGAGGCATGCCACCCCTACACTTCCGGGAGGGTAGGGCAGCACTTGGAACAAAACGAGGGCTGGATCACCACGCCAGAGCTCAAGGACCTGCTAGACTCGGGTGACCTCGCCATGGCCGCGGCGAGGGAGGTGTTGTACAGCGTCGGAAAAAAGGACTCCATCAAGTTCCCCCACTCCGGCCCCGGCGGCGAAGACTCGCAGGGTCGAGATCTCGCTGTGCGCTTCGTAGGCAAGTGCGCTCGCCATGGCGACGAGTCCTCGATCGTAGTCCGCGACCGTGAAGAAGCCGCGTATCTGACAAACCTCCTTGCGGGTACCGACCTCTTACTCAACTTCGAGCATGCCGACGAGGTTCATCTGATCCAATACAAAGACGGAGTCCGGCGCTCACAATGGTACCACATCAGGGCCTTCGTCTTGGCGTACACAAACATAGCGTTGCGACGCATGTTGAGGCGGTTCCCTCGCGAAGACGTCCTCCGTGTGTGCACAGATGCCATATACGCAAAGGCGGTGCCCAGTGGTGTGAAGCTCGTGGAGCGAAATCCGAGGTATGGAGAGTGGCGCCACAAGAGGCCTGGGTACGAGTGGCGGCCCGAGGCGGCTTGGGGTCCGAAGAGGTCGGGGTGTTTGGCTAGGGAGCCAAGCACTGCGCCGAGTCTGCCGTGCGATCTGGTGGCCGCGACCTCTGCAAGGATGTATCTAGCCGGCCAAGGAGGATCGGGGAAGACCGAGTGGGCAGTGAGCATGTTCCGTGGCCGCAACGCTGTGGTGCTCACCCCCGAGAACGACCTCGCCCACGACCATCGCAACAACCCGCGCCTCGCGTGCGCGGGGCGCGCTCAAACCTACCACCACTACCTCTGCATACCAGCGGAGAAGCCGATAGAGGAGTGGAGACCTTCCGAGCTGGGGCACAAACTCGACCGTCTCGCAGAAGTGATCATCATTGACGAGTGCTGTAAGGTGCAGACTAAAGTGCTACGCGCCATCCTAGGGTATCTCGCCACGCGGCCGTGTCAGGTAGTGTGTTGTGGCGACTATGGACAGGTCCCGCCCTGGGGAGACAAAGAGGGGCCTCACGATGTGCTCAAGGAGTGGGCACAAGGGAACATCCGCTGGTTCGAGTCCGACTACCTCTGCCTGTGTGAAGACTGCGGAAATCCGTACAGTACATGCGACTGCGGCTCTGCCGCCCCCTCCTCCAGGCTCCACGACATAAAGGGCCGGATTTGGTGTCAGCCAGACTCCCAACAGCTTGAGGTGTTTCGAGAGGAGTGGGATGGGGTGGCGTTCGACGCGGCGATCGAGCGGGCCCACCCAAGCGATATGTGGGTGTGCTCGACCAACAAGATGGGGGCCCTTGTCCAGCAGCGATTGGTCGAGCACCACAGGAAAAACTACCCCCGACTGCCAGCAACCATCCGCTTTGACCCCGATCCTAGCGTCGCGCATCGTTATCGCAAACAAGGACGGCCGGTGCCCGTGCCAGGCAAAAGGGGCGAGAAGGTCGACGCGTACAAAGGCACGGTAGTCGAGGTCCCTCTCGGCGTGGTCCTTAACGGGCTTCCCCTCGAGTGGAAATACGCGGGTTGGGGGACAGTCCACCGGGTGCAGGGCAAGACCATCCAGAACCCAAGACGTCTGTTTATCATAGACCACAGCTTAGAGGGCTGGATCACGAATGCTGTGTACACCAGCATCTCCCGCGTGCGGCTCGCCGAACAGATAGTCCGCGTGATCCCCCCCGATGACACCCCAGGTGCCTTGGTTCCCACAGGACTGCAGGCTACGCCCAGTGAAGAGCTCATTATAGCGCGAATCAAGCGATACGCTATAGACGACAGGCAAAAGGGTCGCACAAAGTACACTGGATCGCAGCACGTTCTGACGGTAGACCACGTACTCGGCATGATTGCTGACGCGGAAAAGAAGTGCACGGTCTGTGGCACTCAGCTTCTGCTTCAGGGGTACACCAAGAGTCATCCCCAATGCTTCAGCATCGACCGGCTGGACGACAGTCAGGGTCACTACAAGTGGAATGTCAGACTCGCGTGCCTTAGCTGCAACAGAAGGCACAAGCGCTGATCACGCAACGCGCAACTGCGATCGCGTGAAGCCGTGCTTAGAGTACGCCGTGTAATACAACACAGGCTGTCCGGGCTCCATGACCCTCTTTAGTATCGGGTATGCCTTGCTTGTCCACCACGGGTCCGTCGCTCGCCGTCGGCCCTTGTCCTGAAGGTCTTCCTCGTTTACGGCGATGTACACCCCCGTCCCGACCTCCAAGGGGACCTCTAGGGGAGGCTTTTCGGCTTTGAGAGGCACGCGCCTCAGCTTAATTGCGTCCTCAGGCGCAAGGCCAGTCATGCGAGTCTTCGTTGCGTTCATGTCCGAGATGACGATTGGCAGAGTAGTAACCCACTCGCGGTTTGTCTTGCCGGACGCAAGCTCCTTCGAGTACTGCGCACGAAATAGGCGCTGCGCCAGCCAGCGATGGAAAGACTCGGCGAAAGCTTGGCTCCTGTGGTGCCCTGGCTCAGCCCGTCGGACCTCCATCCCGCGGTCTGTTAGGAGCTTCGTGGTAGCGCCCTTGAACTCCGTGCCGTCATCAACCATGAGGACTTTAGGCCATGTGAGAGGTCCCTCTTCATAGATACCAGCGAGTTCGCGGGAGACGACGGCCGCGCTCTTAGTCCTCAGTGGGCGGGCGGCTTTATACCGTGAAGCAACGTCAACGACAGTCAGGGCATACTTGTACCCGCGGTCGGTTGGTAAGAACAGCAGGTCCGACTGGTGGATACGGTTTGGTATCTGCTCCGAGAAGTGGGCGTAGGTAGTCGGAGGAGGGGGCGTCTGTGTGTAGCCCCCGACGGGCTGCGAACCCACCCACTTGCGCACTCGATCTATGGAGGCTGAGCCCTTGGGAAGTTTGGCATGCAGGGCGGTCACTCCCTGGAAACCACCTCTGGCGTAGTATATAGGACGAAGGAACGCATCGAGCTCTTCGTCGGACATGCGCTTGCCGTTCCGGCGGGCCATTAGTGCGTATCGCGACGGGGGAATCAGTCTCCAACAGGCGGATGCCGTCTGCTCAGCCTTCGGCGTACGTATACGCGCAGCATGGAAAAAGGCCGCCTAGACGCATACGCACGTATACGCGTTTCGATGGCAGCTGCATCACAGCAAGCGGCTAGCTGCGTAGCCGATGGCGAGAGCGCCGGCGCCTATGTACGCCAACTCGGCGTTCTTCTGTGTTTTGCTGGGGACGTAGTAGTCGGACAGCTCGGGGGCCCGCATCGACTCCAGGGAGGTCTGGTTGTAGAGTTTGAGCGCGTAGTCGGTGTCGGTGAAGTTCTGCTTTGCGAGGGACCCTCTCTCGCGACTTTGAGCTTGCCAATCGAGGATTTTTTGTCGCCGCTGTTGGTAGCGTCCATAGTCTTGTTGGTATTTCTCTAGGGCCTTGTCGTGCCTCTCCTTCTCGGCTAAGGCGGGGCTCTCATCGTTCGACAGGAACTTTGCGAGGTAGTTGCCACCAACGAAAGCAGTCGCGTTCAGGACGGCGCCGCCAATCAAAATCGCGACAGAGGCCATGTTTACGCGAAGCGCACTCCACGTGCTGTGTGTATGCGCAGGGCGCGCACGAGTTTAATACACGGCCTACATGTACCACACGTCGGCACGACACCTACATGGGCAGGATCTTCTGGTCCTCAAGGTAACCCTTCAAAGCGACAGCACCTGCGACGGCGGCAGTCATTTTTGCGTAGTTCATGGCGTTCGCGGAGGGATCTTTGGTGAAGTCCTCGTGTAAGACCTTGCGCCCAAACCAGCCGATGCCGGCGACGAGGCCGGTTATGACTGCGGCGTCGGTGATGGTCTTTGTAATCTTGCTCTGCTGCGTCGTCGACATCGTGCGGATATGGGTGGAGTGCACTCTCGTGTCTAAATGTCTGCTTACTCCATGGATAGCAGCCGAGACCCGGGAGCGCGAAGCGCTGTCGCCGGAGCGCGCTCCTTGGTCTGCTGTGTGGCCGCCAGCGGCGGCCTTGTGGGTGGAGTCCCGCCGTCGGCCGCTGCGTGCGGATCGGTAGCTCGCTTGGCCCCGGGGCCACCAGCCGGTGTGCGCGTGAACGCGGCAGCTAGCTCCCGCCTATGTGTGTAGAGACCGATCAATGACACTAGAAGACTAGCGAACCCGATGATCGAGCTGGCCGACCAGGCAGAGTTGCTCTCCGGGGCAGGTGTGTGTGCCGAAGGCATGCCAGCGCTTGCCGCATCGTCGGCGCGCAAGCGCCGCCCCGGCTGCGGCTCGCTCGGCCCCGGGGTTACCGGCAGCTGCTGCGCAGCGGCGACACAAAGCACCTCTTTCTTCGCTCTGTTGATTCGGTTCCACTTTGCCAAGCGCCTTCCGGCTTCGACTCGTCCAGGGTGAGGTCGGGTCGCGGGCGGTTCGGGGCTCGTGATTCGCGCGTCGCGCGCCGCTGCCGGGAGCGCAGCCACTGGCGTACGTGCAGGTTCTTGACGCTGTTTGCCAGGTTCTTGGGCAAGTTCTTGAGCAAGTTGTTCGTCAGGCTGGGCACTGGTACTTCCTTGAGGTTCCCCCATCTGCGTCGACGTGCGAACACGCGGTGTCAACTACTTGGAACCAAGTACTTGGTACCTTGTGGTAGGAGAAGTGGCGAGCTTTCAAATGCGTGTGCACACGCGCGTCTACTCTGGGATGGAGGGCTCGACACTGTCCGCGGCTGCTACCTCGCGTTGGCACCGCGCGTCAGCGCTTGCCGTTCCGGTGTCGGCACGACAGTCCACATGACGCGCTATGTGTAACGCCCCGGCGGCTAAAGCCATCAAACGGCCGCAGCGTAGAGCTAGGCTTCCGCACAAAGCGCGGAGCTCGTTGTTGATGATGTAGTCGGACACTAGGTCGTTGTGAAGATCGGCCACACTGTCTATCGGCAGCGCCATGCCTACCAGCTTGGTCGTTAGCTTCAGAAAGCTGTCTGCCAGGGCGTCTGTAGTCCGGCTGGCTAGAGCGGTCTCGTATCGCCTCTCGTACTTCCTCACCTCCTCGGCGCTCATGCGTTTGACGTCGCCGTGGGTCAGGGCTTTGCCTACCATCTCTCTCGACTTCCCCGAGGCTACGAGAATCGCGAGTTTCTCCCTCGCGTCTGCTATCTCGGTTTGCTCACCGGCAGCCGGGACGGCTTGCGTCGGGCAGTCCAACGTCTCGACGGCCGGGAGGTCGGCAGGCTGCCCCCCCTCGAGAAGACTCTCAAAGCATTCGTCGCTCATCATCGGTCGACCAGGGCGATGGTATAAGGGTGACGCAAGCAAAACTCTAACTTCGAGAACTTTTTCGTCTTGAGGGCCTTCATGTACTCTTTCATCTTCTCCTCTGAAAGCTCCGCGCCGTAGTCATGCAGGATAGCTTTCATGTCCGCCTTGCTCGGGGTATAGAAGACCACCAGGGCCGCGATGTTCTCGCGGAACGGCTTCGTGATGCTAGTGAGCTGCTGCGTGATCACCCACACGCTGATACCCACGTGGCGCGCGCTGAACGCCAAGTTGACGAGCTGGTCAGAGCGCCTCTTTACGTCTTTCGAGGCCGCACAGTCGTCGAGTATGATTAGCGTATTAGTGCCTTCGAAGAGAGTGGAGACAAACCTCAGCAGTATGTCGATCTGACCCGCCTCAGGTACGATGACAAACAGACGATTGTCGCCCTCGCCGAAGCCGTCGTATGTTTTGTTGTAGACAAAGGTGGGGCACATGAGTACGATGTAGTCAAACTTGCCCCGGAAAGGGCCGCACAGTCGTTCCACTACGAATTGGGTCTTCCCGCATGACGTCGGGCCCACGATGAGAGCGTTAAATGGGACGTTTTTCGGGTCCATACCGCTCCGGCGTATGTGCTCAGTATTGTATGGACTCTAGTTGTCCGTTCATAAGGTTCATCTGGGCGTCGGCCACTACAAACACGTGACAGTTTACGCTACCCGAGCCGCCTGCCGTGCGTTTTATCTCGAGGTGCACGCCGTCGCGGGTATTGACCAATCGGAGACCACCCCCATGGATGGCGCTGTCGTCCGTCGTTCGAAGGTCGATCCACAGAGCAAATTTGATATCGCCATAGAACGACTCGGGGCCGATTGCCGGGGCGGCGGGCGCTCCGTTGTGCCCCCCCCGGGGAGGGGCGGACGAACCGCCTTTTCGCCTCCCTCCAGAAATCCGTGGGGCGCAGGCCCTGGCTGAAGACTTTGTTTGGCGTGCCGTCGATTGTAACGCGAACGCTCTTGATGTCGGGGTACACGAACTTCTCAGAGTCGCGAGCCCCTGCCGTGTATGGCTCCACGAAGAGGAGCAGCAGACCACTCATAGACCTTCGCGGCAGGTTGACACTCTCGTTGATTATGCTGTCCGTCCCTTTGCTAATCACGAAGGTCTTGTGGAGGTTCACTTGCTCGTAGAAGAACGTTGTGCCGTTGTGGTAGGCGGCGGCTGCAGACCGGGCGAGGTTGTCATCCCTCAGGCTTTCGTACTCCAGCTCTAGATTTTTGATGCCATAGGATAATTTGGTGGCATCAGTTCCGACTACTACCTGGTCAGCCGATGCGAACGTGATCTCGAAGAGCAGCGCCTCGGAGAGCGCCCTTGGGTATAGCACGCCGTGGTCCGTCAGCAGAGAATGGTCTAGCGGGATGGTGTACCTCGCCCCGTGGGTGGCGCTTAGAGCGTTCTCCTTGGCGTTACTGGTCGCCTTATCGCCGGCCTTGGAGCGAAGCTTGCGCATGTTTTCCGACTGTATGCCCTGCTCCAGGTGGTCCTCTCTCTCGACCTTGGACAGGTAAAGCTCCTCATACGTCTTGAAGACGTCGTAGCGGTTGGTGTCCTGGAGCATTTCTCCTGCAAACGTGATTTTCAGGCGGCTCACGAGATTTCGGCCGACGTTGTTCACGACGGTATTATTCGCATGGCCTGAGACGGAGAGTTCGAGACCGACCCTCAAGGAGCCAGGCACGAGCGTGACGCCTTCCGATAGCTTTGGGACCGCCACATATAGTGTCTCCTCTGGGGAGGCCGTCGACGGGTTGAGAGTGACCCGGTGAACAGTTCTCTCGGCTTTCAACCCCAGTGGGATTCTGGGTGTTCGTTGGGGGTCGAGTTTATCGCTGACTGACATCGCGTGTATATATGCACGTAAAGTACGAAGTCGCGAGGCTATGGTGCGGACTGTTAGACATATCTAACATAGCATAGCACGAGTTATGCGCGCGCATCATGGGTGATGTTGACGTTGACATTGACGATACCTTGCCGGGTGCGTCCGCCGATCGCGGGGTGGGGGACGACGAGACGACGCCCCTTATCCCGTTCGACCCCGACGATGGGGAGTCGATCCCAATGACGAGCACGTCGTCGCGTATGCATGATGCGCATAGCATGGCCACGCGAACCACAGGAACGGCAAGCGCTGAAACCTCGTTCATCACAGAGGGTGCAGCGACAAGACTCGGTCTCCAGTTCCTCAGGGAGGAATACCAAACCTTAGAGAGAGTCTGCTACAGTTCCAGTCAGACCGGAGGGGAAAGACGCTAATACGGGTTCGCAACCTCGACAAAGGGGGGTGATCTAAACCAAGACAGCTGTTCAACGAGGACGGGAGCGTCCGACAGGACGTTGCAAAACTGAGAGGCTTCAGGCTGGCGATGGGGTCCGTGGCAGAGATAGACGCGGTCATCCAGGAGAACACAGAACGGATCCAAGAGCTGCAAGGGGTGGTAGCCACAGACAGGGAGACCATCGACGACCCTAACTCGTCAGAGAGTAGCCGCCAAGAGGCCCGTGAGCGCAACGAGGAGAGGCTGTCCGAGATTGACGAACTAGAACGCGAAAACCGAGAGCTCGAGAACCAAAAGCCGCTAAGAGAACACATCAAAGCCATCTTCAAAAAGTACGGCTTCACCGCCACCGCTATCGGGTTGGCCGTAGCGACGACAATCGCGGCCATTGTGACGTCGCTCGGCAAGTCGCTCTCTTCCGTGGCCAGAGGGGTCGGTAACGGGCTTAAGGCCATCGGGAAAAAGCTAGGCAAGCTTCTCCCGGGGCTAGTAGGCAGCATCGCGAACTTCGTGTTTAAGGCCGCGGGGGAAGCGGTGAAATTCCTTGGCGAAAACGCGTGGCTGCTCATTCTAGCCGTAGCCGCGTTCTCGGTTCGTCAAATGCAAAGCAGTCATCGGAACAAGTAATACGCCGCGGCCGCCACGAGCACCGACAACCCCACCTTGAGGGCGGTGTGGTCACTCTTTTCGCCCGACGTGCTATGCGCAGCCTGTCGTGCCGACGCCGGAACGGCACCCGGCAGCCTGCCCAGGTCCGGGGCAGCCGCGCCCTCCGCGTGCACTTTCGCAGTGGTGCTTTGCCGCCGGGGCGGCACGTGGTCAGTCGCGTGTTGCACCCTAGGATGCCCACCGGCCATGTTATGAGCACCGACTGGCTTTGTCTCGGTGTTGATCGCGTTTGCGCCGAGCTTCATGGAGTCCGTGGCTTTCTGCAGCTTATTGTTGTAGCCCACGACGCTTTGCGTGTTTATCACCAGATCGCTCGGCATCAGCCACACACCTGGTGCAACCGCAAGACTCAGTCTCACCTTGGCCTCCTGCACGGCTAACTGGTACCTTTGCACGCTTTGAGCGATGTCGTTTTCCATGATCGCGTCTTCGAGCAGCTCCGTGAACTCCGCCTGCGCCTCCATGGCCGGCCCACCGGCCCCTGCGATGGAGGAACGGACGTTTACCTGTGTACCAAGCACCGTGTAGACGAACGCCTCGACCGAGCGGTCGAGTCTCCCTAGCCCTGCTTTTGTCAGACCCTCGCCTTTGGGAGGCGCAAACCAGCTATATTGCACGCCCCCGTGGTCGTCGTTGCGTATGTAACCCACCTGCCTCCCACTATTGTACGTCCCACCTTCGTCGCTAAACAGATTGAGGTGGCTCGGGTACTCATCCGCTGCCGTGTCATAGCCGCGGATCACGTGCACGTTGCGATACCCCTCCCCCGGGTAGAACACAAACACATCGCCTAGCCCGTGGTTCCGCCCGCCTTTCCATCGGAAGTCCGGCTTACGCGGCAAACCGAACTCTATGCACAGACACTCGAAAGCGGCCTTCTTGTAGGGGTTACCTTTTTGCGCGAACGGGTTGTCGCCAGGCAGGGGGACGCCGAGCTCGTAGAGTATCCTCCGGGTGGTGAAGTAGACGTGAAACCTTAGAAATCCCCTGATGACAGAGGGGAGCGTGGCGAAAGTGGGGTCAGTTAGGGACACCCCACAACCGGCGGTTGCGCACCAGACCGCAAAGTTGAGTTGCTGTGGCCAGTACCCATAGGAAGGCTCCGATAGCCACCGGCGAGACTCCTTGGCGGACTTGTGCGTGACTACTGTCTCTTTGAATATGTCTCGGACCCTAGTCGTGAATGATTTGTCCTCAGCCACGTGTATCTCCAGCTGCGTGAGTAGTGGGGTGATGTCTGAGGCCGTGCTCTCCACGGGGGTCGCGGGCACGACGTAGAGCAGCTTTTGCGCGAGGGTCAGAGACCTAGGGAAACCTAGGGAAACCGGTTTTTTGGCTTGTTCGGCTATAGCGTGTTTGATATGTTCGGCTATAGAGGCCCCCGCCGCAACTGCCGCCTTCTTCGTCTCCTCCTCCTTCCTTCGGGGGACCTCGTTCAGCATCTGCCAGCCTTCCCAATCCATGCTCAACCCTATTAAACACGAAGGTGGGCTATGTTCAACACAATGGTGGTCCTACACGCTGAGTTCACCTCCGGTGAACTGACGCTCTTCTTCGGGCAGCCGATAAGACGCCCACGCTTTGTGGCGCTCCGGCAGTGCTCGCTGTTTAACAGCTGATATAATCTCGAGAGGGAGCAGCAGATAACGACAATAGCCCCCCTCCCGCCCATCGCTTCTCTGCCAGCCGGGCACCACACGGCCGAGTCCATCGTGGAAACGATCAACCGCGCTAAAAGCCAGGTTCTGACCGCGAAGCAGGACCCCCTCACCGGGAAGATCGTGCTCGTGTCCACAGGCGTTGTGTTCCTGAACGCCGAGCTTTGCGCACTATTTGGCCTAGAGGCTAAAGACGATCAGATGGGGGAGCGGGGCCTCGCAATGCCCTTGGGGATCCCCCCACTTGAGGTGACTTTGCCGAAAATAGAGGCCATCTACGTCTTCTGCGACATCGTAGACCGCTCACAGTGCCTCGCCTTAGACGAGAATTCAAACGTTCTGGCTTGCCTAGAAACCCGCGGGAGGCCGCACGAGAAAGTCGTCTATGGGCCCGACATCCCCATTTGCGTCGCAGCGTCTCCCTCTGAGTTTGTCTCGAGTATCCGAATATGGATCAGGGATGACCGTGGTAGACGGGTGGACTTTAAGGGCAAGCCTGTTCGCCTCGTATTAGAGCTAACCTAGGTCCGACATAGCAGGCATGGCGAACAGCGACGTTAGCAGCGGTGGCATATCCATATATCCCCCGCTCCCCAGTGCCCACCCCCCGCAGACGCCTACCGCTCCGGCAAGCACCGGCGGCGACGCGCAAAGTCTCCGACTCCAGGTAATACGTGACACTCAGGCGGTTCTAGACAACGAGATAACGCATTATCGACAGGTGCGGAAGAAGTATAAGCGCGCCTTCGCCGTTACCCATGCTGTGTCCGTGGCATCCGGCATCGCTGCAGGGGTGCTTTCCAGCGCCGGGCTGGGAGTCTCTTTGAGTGGGATAGGGGTTCTGATCGGCGCTCCGCTGGCAGGGGTCGCTGGGCTGGTCGGTGTCGTGGGCGCGGGCGCGGGGGTGGTCTCTAGGGGTCTTACGAGCAAGGTGGCTAAACACGAAGACACGATGGTTCTAGCGGAGAGTAAGAAAAACTCGATCAGCGAGCTGGTCTCTAAGGCTCTGCAAGACGGGCGTATCTCAGACGAAGAGTTTCGGCTGATACTTCAGGAACAAGAGAGATACAACACGCTCAAGGCCGCCATCAGAGCTCGACACGGCCTCGCACCGCATGATAAAAAAAAGCGGGAAGGGGCCCTCCCTGGTGGCACGCGAAAGGGTGAAAAAGAGACTGCAAAAAATTCGCGAGGAGTTCGGGAGCGGGGTGTTCGAGTAGAACTCAGGTTTAAACGCCACGCAGGCGGCTTCGAACTCACAGCCGAAAAACGATTATTCCGCGCTCCGTAGGTTGGCGGCCCTCCTCGTTTTCACGGCTGCCCCAAAAAGTCGTGTAAGCGCAAGTCCTTGGGCTTGCACGCGCCCGGCCTACACCCTGATTATTCATGAACGCGAAGCACCGGCCCTGATTGGTTATTCGTGTTCGCGAAACACCTGCCTCTAATTGATTATTCGTGTTCGCGAAATCTATTTTGCCTACATTAACTTCGCCGAATGTTAGACTCAAACTACCCAGTCCGACAGTCGACGTAGTTGGCCAGATGGCCGCCGACGGACTCCCGGCGAAACACCGGCCCTAATTGATTATTCGCGTTCGCGAAATCTATTTTGCTTACATTAACTTTTGCCGATTGTTTATGCAGGCGAAACAACCGCCCGCATTCCACACATTCCACACATTCCATAGACTGAACCCGCCCAGTCCCCCCCCACTACAGCTTATTTGTAAATGCAACATTTCCATCAAATCATAACCAAAAACGATGAGCCTTTTTTTTTTACTTCAGAAGTTACATATCGTGGAGTTTTCGCACCAAACAGTCCATTCGAGCAGTCCCCAATGATCGCTGATAAATATAATGCGATACAAATTCTAATCGGATTGCAGCACCAGAAGATGAACCTGCCAGAAGAATGCTCTAGACTGTAGTGCTCATTTGGAAAGTGTAAAGGTCAGACTTTTCCACAATTCTTGACTAATCGAGCTAGAGCTAGACGTTCAGTTTCATTAGAAGTGTAAGTAGCTTTCTCTAGGCTGGTGCAAAACCTCAAGAAATTACAAAAGTGTTCAAGATTACCGCTTTATTACATGTATTGAATAGGCTACCAACTGAGCTGATGTCACATATAAGTTTATTTTCTAGACAAATATATTTGTAGAGAAAATATTTGAAATAGAAATAAAGCATGGACAAGTTGCTTTATTTCGATACTAAAATTGTGTCTTTAATCATTTTTGACCAATGAACTTTGAAATTTTCTTATTCAGACTTGTATTTTCAATTTTTCAGGTTTTCAGCGCGGGTACCCTGTGGTTTTTGGAATACAGAAATATTGTAAAAAAATATATTTAACAGGGGTAATTTACTTTGTTTCGATATCCAAACATTGTCTTTAATCAACTTTGACCAATGGCCTTTTCAATGTACTGATTGAGACGTGTATTTTATTTTTTTTTCCGTTTTAATGACGCGGGTACCCTGTGGTTTTGCTCGAAATGGAAAAATCACATATTTCAAGATGTTCCACCAAAGGGATTTTTGGGGGCTTTTAGTATGTTAAGTAGGTTGTATCACTTGTTCAAAATCCGCTGAGAGAAATTCTATTGCAATAAGTTCCACCTGGGCCAAAAAAACTTCATGGATTGACTGGACTACAAGTACAATCATTGTATGATTTTCAGGATCGGTAGTTTCTCGTTGAAATTTTTAATAATTTTCTTCACGCTAACACTGTAAAATGCACCCTCAATTAATCTGTCTAGCGGTCATTTTCGAATTCGAAAATGACCGCTATTTGTTTGCTGTCTGTGAACAGGGTCTTTGTATAATGCACGAACGCTTCCCGAAAAGGCTCGTGATGCACTTCGTGTATGTTTCGTCGGCATTTCGTTCCGACCTCCGCGTTTCCGATATCTTCACCCACAACAGCGCAAGTGAGAACTTGTAAACACATTTTGCCGTGCTTGGTTCATCTTATTTTAAAAAAGAGCAAGTGCAATTTGTAATCGCGAGAATAATTGTAGACGCGACTACAGTGGATTCAAAATCTCGATCAATGTGAAGATTTATTTGTAAAATCTGCAGAGGAAACACGTATTTTATCTCATAGGTTATAACCCACCAGCCCTAGTTGTAAATCAAGTGGACTAGGCCTTCTAAAGGTGACGCATTTTTACCCCGCAGGATTCAATATTCGAAAACAAAACATTTCCTACTAACCCCAAAAGAGAGCCGGCTAGGAAATCAAACTTGCACGTACACAAAGGGATTTGGCGGGAAACATTGAATAAACACAGGGAGCTTGAAGCTCAGCAGTTTTGTCAAATTTTAGGTATAGTGTGTTTGGCGAGAAGTTGTATCGAAATACCCATCGAAATAAAAATGTTATATGTAAATTATGTTAATGAAAGCACGCAATTTAAGTAATCGATTTTTGTGTTTTTACTTAAGTTTTCGAGTATGTGATATGTTAAAAAATGACAGCTCGGCTGCGCCTCGTGCGACTTTCACGCTAGCATCGTACTCTGTAAACTATGCGCGTGCTTCCAGATCTAGATTACGCACGCTGAGAATGAACCATTCCTTTAATCTTTGGTCAAGGGTCAGCTCGCACGCATACCTATACTTAGCAATCTGTCAGTACACGAACAAAAACAACAAAGCACTTAGAAAAGGCCTAAATCACCTTGGCTCAGACAAAGTAATTTCTACCGAGCTGCCTAGAACGTTTGGGATTAAGTATGAATCAGTAGTGGACTATCACCAACATGTTACCTGAGGCAGTTTGAACGCAGTCTTTGGACCAGCACACGCGAATGGCTGACTTTGGGTCTTTCACGGTGAATGGGTGATTGACTTTCCTCCTCAAGACTCGCATCAAAACTACATCGATACAAAATCCAAGGAAAAACAGAAAAAATACATATCTGCAAAGATGCATCGTAGCGATGTAAGATGACCGGCGTGAATAGAGTCTTTTCCAAAAAACGTTACGTGTTAAAGCCGGGTGGGGAGCGGTAACAGAATACTGGGCCCAGTGGGACTCTTTAGAACAATGAAAATGCAAATAAGTTTGGATGGGGCCCTGAATTCTGTAGTCTCGGGTGCGTGGCGATATATTGAGCAAGGGCAGTAGGAACAGAGTTTGCTAGCTATATTCTGATAACAATCGCGAGATTCTCTTTAATTTGGCTGAAATTAATTTTAAAAAAGATCATAAAAAAACTCAAACAAATCAACTAAAAAAAACAACAACAACAAACAAATAAATAGGACCTAGAAGTTGCTAATAGGCGACGACGAGCACTTTGAGTCGTTATTTTATTCTGTTTATTATCCTGAAAAGATTGAAAAGGAAAACTTTGACAAGAAGAAAAACAATATAACGAGCCGGTGAGTGTCACCGAAAGCCAAGAAATACACAAAGCTTTTACATCGGACAAACAAACTTAAATGAATAAATAATTCACTACAGCTTATTTGGAAATGCAACATTTCCATCAAATCATAAAGCAAAAACGATGAGCCTTTTTTTTTTACTTCAGAGTTACATACCGTGGAGTTTTCGCACGAAACAGTCCATTCGAGCAGTGAAAACTGACATCTGAGTTTTCTTTCTTATTGTTTGGATCAACTTCACCTTGATAAAACCTGTAGCTCCCAAAAAGTGCAAATAGGACGAAATAGCCCGGAGGTAAAATATATCACAAGTGTCACAGTGTCAAAAACAACGATGAACAGCACTGATATCCGTTCTTTGGGCAAATGGATCATTCTACTTTTTACGCCCCAAAAGGGCAACTAAAAACAACATCTTTTCACTCCAAGGTCTGTTTGGTTTGTTGCCGTCTTACTATTGTTGAATGTTTAATTTTTTTTACATTTTTTAGTTGACCGTGCGCGAGTGTTTCTTACTTTCCCGCCTTTTTGAAATCGATCGATAAACTAATCGATACCCGCGCGGAAGCGAAAGTTCATTTGTTTTCTCGTTGCACGCGAACAACAAGAGGACAGCACTAATTAGCCTGAGTATCAGGCTTTTATAGATACTCAAGGCTAATAATAAGCTAACACTGCATATACAATGTGCCGTTGTCCGGATAATGAAAAAAAAAGATTCAATATTTTGCTTTTCAAACGGCGGTATTGCGGTAAAAATTAAAATATTGCGGTGTTAGTCCTGCGGTGCGCGGGATTTGCCCGTGATACGGTATGAACTAGCGGAAACCTGGGAAATGTCGGGGTGTCGCGCATGTTCTTCAAAACCTCGTCCTTCTGTGTGGTATGCGATATTCCCGAGTTTTTTATGCGGTTTTCCCGAAAATTTTGTGCGGTATTGTAGTAATTAGACCCCACCAACGCCCGCCCCCCCCCCCCCCCCCCCTCCTATGCTTGACTATAATACCAATACCAGCAAAAATTGACATTCACAAACAATACTACTCAATATTACACAATTTAATTTCTATGTTTCTGAATCATGGTTAAGATATCGTAAAAGGGCTTCATAAAATGTTCAGCCAATTTTAGTTAAACAAAGTTTTTCTTTGCCTGATAACTTGCCAAAGTTTCTCATTGTGTTGAATTCTTACTAGCTAAATGATCACTTAGTAACATGTACATCACAGTCTATTCAGTTTTGTTTTTGGTTCTTTACACTCTTGGGAGATTAAGATTTAAACCAGTTTAAACCTAGGTGCTGGTGTGAATGCGGTATAAGATATCTTATGCTATCTTGGTTCAGTATAATATAGTAATCATAGTTAACACTTCGATAAGATGTAGTAAAAATTTGACAATCAACCTCTGTCATCTTTTTTTGTCGGAAGAGCGGATATGAAGGAACACGAATCTAGATAGCAAACGTTTAATCCTTAAAGAGCAGATGGGTAGCAAGGATAACCTTAATGAAAGAATGCATAAGATGGAGCTTGAAGAACGAGGGCAACTATCGCTAAAGTTATCATCACCGAAAACGCCACCATGAAAAATCGGTCCAGTATCCTCGCTGCTCGCTTCCACTCCTCTCCCCTCCGCTGATTATCGGCCTCAGTCAAAAAACGCCCTAGCTTGTCCGTGGGGGGCCTGGAGTCAAATACCTTGGCAAGGCAGTCAAGGATGATTATACGAACCCAGATAGGCATCTCGTTGCCATGGTAACCGTGTGAGTAGTTAAGTATGATGCACGTGCATCCCAAGGAGAGGGATATTAGGAACATCATCACGATGTAGAACTTGCCCAGCAGAGGTGCGCTGTCAGACGTCGAGGGGAGATTCTAAATACGGAAATACATTATACTTATATATCTTATATTGATATTTTAAAGCCTTTATTGGGCTCGAAGAGACCTGGCGTCAACGCTGCCTTAAGTTTTAAAATAAAACTCGGACTCCTGAGCACGGCTCAGGCACGGATCAAACAAAGAATGACAGAAAATTCGCCACATCCTTCGGGAAAAAAATCGAGCAGCAAAACTGTCAGGGAAAAAACGAGCAAAATAAATTCAGTTACTCCCCCCGTCAATCAAATTGTCCGTCCCCAAATAGCCTATGTTGGTGATCTCATAGCAATAGGATGCTTAGTTGGCAGAGCTATAAAGAAATTCTGACAACTTGAAAGAAACTATAAGACGCAATAAAGTCTAGCATGCATGCCGTGCGCAAAAACCTTTTTTAAATAATGGGAGGATTATTTCCGGATGCATCGCATGCTAAATAAAGTCCTATGTTTCAAAGAAAACTTAAGGGTTTCCGAGAGTTTCTAACAAACCACTGAGTTGGGCTAAAAGGTACCTGGTACACAAACTGTAAAAAGACAATCATTGCCAGCAAGACAGTGATACCAAGTTGCATTCGCTCGCCGCTCTCGGGCGGAAGGTGAAACCCTACAAGTACCATGGAGGTGATAAGTAGAGCCGGTAGAATAAGGTACAATGAGTAGAATAATGACTTTCGGCGGATGTGCACCGTGTAGCTGATATCTACATATGGCTTGGGGCAGCAGTCGTAATATTTTACGTTCCTGCAAGAAATGATAAGGCTATTCTAGTAAAGAACAGCGGATATGTTCGGGACACAGAGCACGTTATATTATGTGGAGTGAGGTGTGGTGAAGTGAGGGGCGTAAGAAAAGGTGAGAGGTGAGGTTCATAGTTATATTAGGTTAGGTAAGATTGGGATAAGTTAGCCAGTTGTATGGTAGGTAATGTAAAGTATAATACAGACTAAGCGAGGAATAGTTGCTACATGTAGGTATGATGCAATTTAGTTAGAAAGAGTCATAAGTAGACAGTGATGCGATAGTGATGCAATAGACTTGGGTTAAGCAAGGTATGTCAGGGAAAAACACTTAGAATGGTCATAGAACCTCTTCTGTTCGACGCCAACGAGTTGCCACTCCCCGTGCTCCGTGTAGATGTCCTTGTTAGATCCATTGGTCTGGGTGCGCATGTCAAGACGTGAAGAATCATGTGTCCAGCTGCCAAACTTGAGCAGACACTTTTGCTCATCAAATGGAAAGTATCTACAAACAACGAAGAGTCAGCTTTTAACGGCCTTTTAGGAGGAAACGCTAAAAGTACCACACAAGGGAAGGGGGTCAGCAAACACAACTCCAGACAAAACTAAATTGCACGCTTTTGTTATTATACAGTATGCCGTTCGTGTGCTCCAGGCTCTACCTAACGTCCAGCTGGCACGTGGTAAGGAACATCGCGGGCGCAAGCCATATATTAGTCCCGTTCGCCTGGATCACAACATCCGTCTTGTACTTGTGTGTTAGACCCCCTAGTACATCCTCAGCACTAAGAGAAAAAAAAAATATATATATATATACGGACCGACCCTTAGTTGGGAAATAACATATTTGTTTTTCCCTCAATAGAATTTCCAACTTTGTTTACCTTGGAGCGGAGCCCCATACCTAAGAAAAAGTGGTATTAAGAAAAATATGGTAGCAAATATCGACTCGAGTTTTCGTATCGCGATGTCCGTCCGTCCCCAAAAAGCATTGTATGTGTCAAGGGAGGTGTTAAAACTGTGGCCACGTGATTTGTGACGTCATCGATGACGTCACTAGAAGCAAAATATGCTGACATCATTAAAATAAAAAAATATTTTTATTATATAGGTGTCATGTAGGTGTCAAGGGGGATGCAACAATATGGTCTTGTGGTGTGTGACGTCATCCATGACATCACAAAAAGCAAAAAACGTGATTAAATACAAAAACACTCATATCTATTGAAAGACACATTGTTTCACAACCAGACTTGGCAGGTGTCAAGGGGTGCACCAATATAATCACGTGATTGTGACGTCATTAACGACGTCACTAGAAGCAATATGCTGACGCCATCAAAATAAAAATATATATTTCGGTAGGTGTCATGTATGTTTCAAGTGGGGTGCAATGAGATCACGTCATTACAAGTAAAACTACACTGGCGTTTTTGACGTCGCCAAAAACAGAATTATAATAATAATATTTAATGTTTCTTAAATTATTAAGAGAAAATAAGCTTTATAAGATTTGGTCGTTTGGAGCTCCGTTTTTAGGCAATGCAATCCATATATTACGGGCTTACGGTCGCACGATGGTAGTCGACGTTCGCGAAGATTTTGTTCGCTCATGATCATTCAATAAACTCTATTTTGTATTTCCACACAACGCTTTTATCTTCTAGAAATAAAGAACCTCCAATGAAGACATTCTCTGAGTTTTGACCGACATTTTGTAAAATAATGTAGCCCCAAATCGAATCGAAATGTCCTCTTTCGCTTTAAATCCTCCACAGACGAGGAGATATATTCACTTAAGAACTTCCCTTAAATGTGGATACGTTAAGCTGGTTATGCAGGAAAATTCCTAGACTAATTTGTCGTTTTTCTTCGTATGAAGAGACGATTTATTGCTTTTTCTATCCCAAATGTACAAAATACGGGTAGTTTAAAGCCGATTTCTAGATAAAATGACAAATAAAATGCCGTTTAAATGTAAAGATCTATTACCTCGGAAGTAAAAAGCCAGTTTTCGATGGTCATTTTTTATATCAACTCAACATTATCTCCAGCTTTGAAGGGGAGCGGCCAGTTTTCGATGGTCATTTTTATATCAACTCATTATTTCCAGCTTTGAAGGTGAGCTGTCCGGTATAGCGGGGTCCGGATCGTAGGATACCGGACCTCACGAGCCAATCAGAGCGCGAGATTTGATGATTATCGGACCCCGAAAAAAATAAAGGGGGCTTATTAAAAGGCTATTAGCACATCAATCATAAGGCTGATTATCTTGAAGGTTCTCAAAATTTATTTGCAATGTTTCAAATGTCAAGAGATTCATCGAGATATTCCCTGCAGCTGTTTCCAAGGTGCTTCAAAGTCGTTTTGGATATCAGGTCTTTAGAAATCAGGTCGAAATCATATCAGGAAATGCTAAATAAATTAAGAGTGGTAATACAGGAAGGGGTGAATGGTGCAAACGAGAAGGTATGGGTAATACAGAAGAAGAGATACAGGCTATGTTGAAAAAGGGGAAGTGCCTAAGCGAGTTCCTTGCTGCTGTTCTCACGGGGCTTAATAAATAGTGTTGAAAATCAGGTCACCAGCATAATACTACAGTAAGAAATGCTTCTTAAATTTTAAAGAAAATAATCAAGAGTGAATCCAGTAGCCGACAGCCAAAATCGTGCACCAAGATAATTTCCATGATCTTAAATTCTAGGGTAGGTAAACAGGAATTCTTATCAAGTTGAAATTGAGAGAAAGTGGTTCAGAACAGTGGCTTTTGGAGACATGTTTGTAAAGACACCAAAACTTTTGCAGCATAGTTTTAAATTACCTGGTACCAGATGTTTGACGCCAATTGATTGAAATTGCTTGATATTCTGTTGGAATTTATATTTTAAATTAAAAATATACTTAAAAGTACTCATTTAATTCTGAATATATGAGCATGTTTCCATGGCCCACCTGTTGTAAATGACAATATCCGGGACCCAGACTTCCTCCGGTGCCACGTTAATTTCCTGGACCCCTCCATAGTCACGTGGGTCCCACGTCAAGATCGGGTTTTCCCACTGCTGCGGATAGACAAGATAAAGCGTCAACAGGACAACAGCAAGAGCAGTTATGCAGCATAGTGCGCAAATTGTACACCAATTTTAAATAAGATTTTAGTTGCTTTTGTCTCTATCACCTCGTCGAGATGTTGGTATTGTTCTTTTACCCATGGGTATCAAATAAATGGGAAAATAATCATTATTAAAAACGAATGTATGTTCGAAAAGCTGTATTTCCTCTAGTTATCTGCTTTCTCATCGGCTCCAAGGCGCAAGGTTTCAGTCATTTGTGTGTTGTCCACGAAGCACTGCTGGCTGTGAAATGTCGATTCCTTTGTGAGTGCGAAACGTTTTTGAAATGATATATGTATACAACTAATCTAAAAAAGGAGGAAAATTGGGTAGCCTGGCTACGCCCCTGGAATGCCGTATGAACGTTTTGTAGACCCCACGTAAATGATCTTTGCTACTTACCATGTAATTGTAAAGTATGATCTTTAAGAGTTGTTCATTGTCTTTCTAAGGAAATGAAACATTAATTTCAAGCCAAGGTAACACACAAAAGCATCATGGCGAGCAAAAACGTCTCGAAATGTTTTTTTTTTTTGTTGCTTCCGAGGAGGGAACGAGGCTGGCCCCAGCCTTGTGTGCAGACGGGCGAAGCATTACTCGACCTCGCGTAACTTTGGGACAATTTTGGAAATTTGATCACGGCAACATTTATGAAATCTTCAAACCGCATCCTAAACCACGCGCCCTATTGCAACATGGTTAACGACCAACACAAAAATGTTTGACCAAAATAGTACTGCGTGATTTTACAACAATGCGTTCGCTCTTAGCATGGGGCTTGAAGAGTCTACGTCATGAGTTAGCCGTATAGATAGTATATAAGTGATGGTAGTAATATATTCTTAATATCTCATGCACAAAAGATTAGCGCCTCCACTCACCAAGTCCACAATTTGTTTAAGTTTAGCTCTGAACGTGACGATTGCAGGAGCATCGCTTTCAATGCTGGGTCTCGCATACTTGCTGTAGTTCTGGAACAGATCGCGTAGTAACCGTTGCTCTTCAGTGAACACTGCACCTATGGGGAAACCAGCGGTTAATCTCAACAGCACATGCACAGGCATGATCAGGAATTCCTCAGTAACCAAATGATTTGGCCGATTGCAATGACTAAAACGACGTGGTTATGACGTCATACTTAGAACCAGTCCTGCGCAGTGAAGTTTTCACTGGCGCGTTCTTTTACTCGTGATTTCGGAATGAGAATGATTTGAATTGAAAAAGCGCGCGTTCGTTTCTCCCGCGTTCCCATCCCGGAATGGAATGAAGGCCATTCCATCCATTCTGCTACCTGTAGCAGAACGACACGAATGCCATTCTGAACATTCTCTACCAGCCATTCCCATTCCAGAATGATAGGGTGGGGGAAACGCGCCCTAAAACTAGAAGAACGATTAAGCATAGTGCTCTATAGATCAGTTACCTTTTTGGAAAAGAGAAGCAAAATCTACAAAGGATAGATACTAGTAGCAGACAGATTGCTTAATCGCCTAATGCATTTGAGGGATTAAAATCACAAGCTTCTCAGATCACATAGCTACGATAAATTGGTATAGAAATAGATATTAATAAGAACATAATGTTTAACCAAAACTTGAAATTATAATTTTTTGCTATATTTTACATAACCTAGATTTGATAGAAATGCACCCAGCATTGGATCATATTTTTCAAAGAAAATTTCCTAAACCAATGCGAAATGGTCTACAGATCGATATTAGATCCAGACTCATAGTGGGTATGACATCATAATCACGAGTTATTTGTCCCAGCTGTTCAATATTTTTAACGTATTTTCACAATTACAAATCTTGGAGCAAGAGATATTCAAAGATAGTTGACGCCCCAAGGCCACCTTATGCCAGTGGTAATAACACAAAATTTTAGATGACTTACATTCATTTTGATCAAGAGCCAAATGCATCAGACATATAAAAACAATACGATTCATCTGCAATAGAAAAAAAGACTTTCTTTTATAATTGCGCAATTTTAAGATTTTCATGGAGTGTTCATGGGGTGTATTTTGCCACAATATTTCAATTTGTTGCGACCTTTAACGTAGCACCCCTCCCCACCCTACATCTTTAAGATTTTTGCGACAATGCTCCGTCGACAAAGTTAATTTGAGCTGAGTATGGACAAAACAAGTGATTCTAAAACCAGTCAGTCGTGCACGAAATACTCATAAATCTCTGTCCACCAATCTAAATGACAAAAAGCGATAGATAACTTTACTTGAATCATAAAGAAATCGTTCAAAACACATAAAAAGGATTAATGTCGGAAGCGACTAACCTTTTGAGGAGCTGTGACGCACGCACTGGTTGCTCTGTTGGTTGATGGACTGAAAAACTCTTAGCACACCAAATACATAGAACAAAGCGTTAAAAAATAATGAATGCAATGAAAAAGTGATTTGCAGCCAATTAAGTCTTATCTGATTTGACCGAGTGACTTATTTATATTTACATGGCTGAGATAGCGGAGAATTACGGTTAGATTAGTTAGAAAACTCTAAAACCAAAAATTGACCAAGACACTGGATTAGTAAAAGAAGTTAGCCTCAGGTTCTATTTTTTTCAATGACTTTTCGGTAAATGATGGTTGGGAAAGATGAACTGCTGTTATGGATAGAATATAGTACGAAATTAACGAGGTATTGTTTTATTGCTGCTAAAAAGGGGACGGAATGTTATTAAAGTTAACATACTTTTAAACTAGGTAAAATTATTCTCCGTAGAGACGACAATTTACCACAAAAGTAGATGCATCTAACCACTATACAGAGCACCAGGTAATAAAATGGGCGCCGATTTTACAAATCTTGGTGAATAAAATATCTAAAGATATGTTATGGAGTAGTAATGAATATTTTATTTTCTTGATCTCCGAAAGATAAACCGTGCTCACGCTGTTTTATGAGATGACGCTTTTCAATATCCAACATCAGGAACGTCGTTACATTCACATTTCCCAGAATAGAAAGCCGCGTAATTTCTTCCATCATACATTTGACGTGATAAAAGAACGACTTCTTGATTAGTACGATGTAGCATTTCGTGTTCTAGTGGTTAAAGATTGTCTGATACAAGGAACAATAACGCTCTCGAAATAACAATGGATACTTACAAAGAAATCCTTTCAAAATAAAATAATAAAGACTTTCTATAAACGATACACGGTGAAAGCTTTTTTTACTCGTCTTTAGTCATTTATTAAGGCACTACATGAACGTAGCTTGGCGACGACAACAGAAAAGGAGTTACGAAAGCAAACAATGGGTTCAACGCGAAAAAAATGAGAACAAAGAAAAATTTTACACAAAACTTTTAAGTAAAAAAGTTTTAATTTGTACTCTCTTATCACATGAAAAAGACAAGATGGCCGTCTCTTAGGTGACGTCACTTGTTATCGACAGAAACAGGCAGCAACATTTCTAAAGCATTTAATTTCTTTAATTCATTTGCAGATAGAGTTAATGTACTGATAGTTAGGTATCCCTTTCTTTGTATTTTTATTTTCTTTGCTTTCAACAAAATGAAAATTAATTTTGATTCAGAGGGGAAACTTTCGCGCATTGTCGCACTTTTCGCGCGTTTTTCCCCCACTCTTCGCACTGTTGCGTTTCGGCCTAAACAGCTAAATAGTCTAGTCGGAAGGAGGCTCCCCGTGCACTCACTCGGACAATATAGATATTTGTAATCCTTAGAAGGGGTGCAAAAAGGATATCGATGTTCCCAGTACGAAATCGTGCACCAGGACCTCGAAATAGGTAGCTAGAGATTTCAACGAAAAGTCTATTTTTTAAATAATCTAGTCAAAATCTTGACTCAATGTCTACACATCTGTCCGGGAATTCTAAGAAAATATCTAAAAAACACAAACTTTGTTTTTACTAATAATCGCCAATTTTGGTGCTTTTTTTTGCATAAAGTGGAGAATGTCGATAACGTTGAAAACTCGATTTTTTCAAGATTTTAAAAAAGCTCATCTACTTAGAAGTGCATGGGAAACCAAGAGAGGCCTCTTTGACAGTAAAGGTTTTAGGTTTGTCGACAACAGTATTAAACTACCTTTTGATATCTCCCAAAAATGATGACTCGAAAAATTGAAGCACGTAGGTTCATTTACAATTAAAGTAATCATTATTGAGACAAACGACTATAGCCTATTGCAAAAATAGTTAAAAGTCAAAATCTGCTGTCATGTCTGTGTGGCAAGAACTAAGCGGTACATATTACAGTGGACTTAGTACCGTCAAACTAGCCTTGTTTTACTGTTGAGGCTATGTCTTTGTTCAGGGTCGATCATTCATGAAATACGAAGATAAGAACTTTTTTAACAGAGTATCTTGCAGTCCAACCTTCCATCTTTGGCCTTCGTTCTTTAATCATGGCTGCGTATCTTGGAATGACTACATATCATTATAACCCGCGACTATACATTAAAAAAGTCTTTGAATTATTTTCCTAGTTTTCAATAAGATCTAACATATCGTTTTCACGCCGCTGTGGTCCCGAAGGTTCCAGCAACTCTGTTTTATTCCTGCTATGAAATCCAAGTCCTGAGGTGACCCCAACGGATCTGTGATACCAGGCAAACAATGATATCAAGGCAAAAATAAGAACACAAAAACAGCAAAGAACAAGCACCGAAAATGGAAGAGTACACGGCCCAATACTTGTTATCGTGTTGCCAACAAACAGTGGTACCGCCATATCACCAACACAAGCACCGACCAGGAACACGGAAGCAGTCTTTCCAGACACGTCCAGGAAGAGCTCAGCCCAGCTGAGGGCAGCTGGAAACACTGAAGCGGCAGACATGCCAAGGATGATGGTACCTGCCCATAGACGTGGTATTGAAGCAGCATCACAACCCTGACTGGACATAGATACCAGAATACCAGCTGCAATGGTAGTCCCAATAAAGTCACCAATAATCATGTGGCCAGGTTTGACATACTTGGCTAGGGGTACCGATAGTAATCTGGCGAATGCAAAACTCCCCCAGTATCCAGAGTTAAGGTTGGCTGCACTTGATTTGGTCATTGATGGTTTTGCCTTGACAGCAAAAGTGAAGATAAAACCCCCATACCCTGTTTCCATGCCAACATACAGAAGAAAGAGGAAGAAGAACATGGTCAGAATAACAGCTTTGTACACAGCTCCACTCTGACCACTGGACGCCACAATTCTCTTCTCCTTCTTGACATACTCTTCCTTGCAAGACTTGAAGAATGCAAAACACAAGAAGACAACTCCTGCAGCAAGCTGTGGAAATGAGCCAATTATATATGCCCAAGTCAATGGGATAGCACCAATGCTATGCTCAGTGACACTATTGCCTGTAACATTAAGGCTGCCCGATGTGTTGTCTGTTGGGCTGTAGATGTCGGGGTTGGTGATGGAATCGGGAAGAAGGAAGGGTTTTACCAAAAGTGGTGAGAAAAAGGATCCAACAGCAAAGGTGAAGTGGAGCAGCTGCATGTATGGTCCATGGCCAGGCCATAACAGCAGCATTAGGGCATTACCGTCTGGAGAACAATGTGAAAAGAAATGATAAGCTGTGTTGAGGAGTGGAGGTTAGTACTGGAAGTGTCTACTAAAAACAGCCAGAATCTTTTATCAGGGAGGGGGGCTCATGGTCAAGTGGGGTGATTTTAATGAACCCCCCACTCTGGCCACACACATATACTACAGTACTTTCTATCAGCTTTTTTATAAAACTTTTCTGAGTGGCATGCAATACTATTCAGCAACAAGTTGAAAAACAAGTACACAATCTTTAAAATACTTATTGCAAATTATCAATAACTGATTTTTATCATCAATGATGGTTGTCATCACATACCTGTGTCCAGGGCGCCATTACCAATGGATGCCAGACATGCAACAAAGATAAGGCCATAGATGTTACCAACAAGAGGCATTACAATGCTAAACAATGCACCAAGCAGAGACACAAGGCCTATGACTAGATAACCATCAAGTTTGTCATAGAGCCAACCACCAGCAACACTGCCAATCAAGTACCCAACAGACCTCGCAGTGAAGACAAAAGACATGTCATGAATTTGTGATCTTGTCTTGTAAGCCAGATCAAACAAAGAAGGCCCAAACAATGCACTGGTTATTCCCTAAAACATGAAAACAAATATTATATTACAGATAAGATGTGCACAAAAAGAATTTTTAAATAAAATTTCAAAGTTTGAAAATAAAGAATATACTTTTCTTTACACTGATTCCTGGAATGCTGAAAAATTCGAACTTACCAGCCCAAAAAAGGCAAAGCCTAAACATAATGTTTTTAGAACACGTAGGTATACTAGGAGAGGCGAGTTGTTGATGAAGCTTGGCTGCTCATGCAATGGGTCTCTTGAGACATCATTGATATCTATATCTTGAAATGCATCACTATTCAGGTCATTGTCTGATTTTGGTAAGCGTTGTCTGTCTTTGATAAACCGTATGATATTTTGGTTATGCACACTGAAGTGTAATGTAGGCTCTGGGATCTCATTCAAGTCAAGTTCTTCGTCATTGACCAATGGCACCTGGTTGTGTTTGTTGTTGGATGCATTCTCAGAAGGTCTTAGGGATGCCATAACTAGAGAAGATTGTGTTATTGATAATGTTATTGATGAGTGTAATGCTGTAGATAGAAAATTCATAGAAGTATATCACATAGTAAAATAATATAATATCTTGAGGCATATCTTTTTCTGGTATGACAAAACCAAAGATAAAACTGTTTGTTTGAGGTGGATGATTGCAACAACAGACTTTTAATCCCATAAAGCAAGAAAATAATACAAAAATTCTTAGCAGTCGCAAAGACTATGAGTTCGCCCTGAGCTATGTTTACTTAAGCTTGTTTTCTTCAGTGCTTTGCTCATTGATCTATGTAAGAAGCTTCTCAATGTATTTATTGTATCACCTATTCATGTTAGGGGGCTAACATTAGAAATGGCACACGAGATTTGAAGAAACCTCCTACTCGTCTGAAAAATCGACAAATAATTATCATTCCCTACTTTTGATGCCATGTCAAGTTAATTCTTCAAGTTAAATTTTCTAAACCAAATGTTTTGATCTAAAGTATACACAAATGCATAGCAAATTGATAAGCTTACCTGCTTTCCACTCTTCGCAAGGAAGTGATCAGCAAATCTTCACCAGGCGTTCTACGTTTGGGACTGGACGAGCTCAAATTTCTTATACCACAGTTATCCTGAAGCTTAGGTAGCTCTCCCTGCCCGAGGATTAACAAAAATGATTTTTTTTTCCGCCACTTGTATCACCACGGGACGTTTATTATCGGATTTGGCTACAAGAAACGGATACGGGCCTGAAATGCATTACCAATCACCAACCACACTTATAATAACAAAGACAAAGGGGGTGGGGGTGATTTTTGGCTTTAGTCAATACACAAATACCTAAGTAGGTTATCGTTAACAGGTACACCAATCAGGGTGTTTCAGAAAAAGGAAATACTTTTTCAGTATATGCTGGTACCATAACTTCTCTTTTAAACGCGCAGAGCGAAAATTCCAATGGCATGGTCATTGAGTTGCCTTCATTGTGTGACTTTTTGGGAGTCCCTCTCCAAGTGCGCGACGACCTAGCACTTTCTTTTATTTCTTCTGCCGCTAAAAGACGTCTAGGAAAAGTCACCGATTTCCTAGCTAGTCTAATTGCATTGTCAATATGTTAATATATAAAGCATTTATTTATGTTTGTCAACTATCTAACAAAATAATAAAATCTATTAGGGTTCCATCTGTTAGGTATTAGGGTTACATGTAGCTCCTGCTCCGCGCAACGCCAACAAACTCACAGGAGTAAATTTTAGTTCATCTTAACCATGAATTTTCGACCAATTAATTAACGGGCGGTTTGTGGGTAGTGTGCGGTTGGGGGAGGGGGGGGGGGGCGGATACAAAAATAAGCTACAATCGCGCCAAAAGTAGTTGACCCATCAACCGATAAAGCTACACCTTCAAAAAACTCTGGCAATGTCTGGCAATCACGTGTGCCACACAAATAAATGCTCCCACCCCCTCCTTCCCCTTTTTTTAATGTTGAGAGCCTATCATTAGCATGCGATAGCTAAGGTCCAGCCCAGAGTCAGCGCAGCATTGACTCGAAGGGGGGGGGGGGGGGGGGGGAGGATGGCCGACAAGATGTTAAGAGGCCGACAAGATGTTAACCGGTATGCACCGATTCGCCGAAAAACCGTTTTGCAAAATTGGGTCAACATTACTGTCGGGGATTGTAGGACGTTAATTGGTTTATGAATTAAAGAGCTTACGTAACCAGGCCTCCTTGGTTACTAACAGCCTAGTCTTCTATCCAGTCTTTCTCTAACTTCTAACATAATGCTTATACGTAGTGTTTAAGCATGGGTAGCCTTAGTGGATTGTTCCTGTATATATAATCGCCCAGAACTCCCTTGTCTTCCGTTGGTCTCGTCCTTCTTTTAGGCGGATCCAAAACATCGCTGCATCCGCTAATGGTCTTGTCCTTAGCACAGCTCACATATCGTTCAATACTGTTCTTGAGGTGACTTAGTGGTGAGGAACCCTGCGACAAAAGTTGGTAGTGAAATTCCTTGAGGCTGAAGTCCTTCCCCAGCTCTTTCTCTGCATACTGGCGAAGTTGAACGATTTGCTGTTGGCCAATCATGTAGGATGTTGCTTGGCCAAACGCTGACTGGTAGCGTGTCACCTCAAGTTCAGCAAGGGCACTGGTGTCCCACGCGAAATCCGCAAATAGCTTTAGAGCATCGGCCCGAGTCAGATTTTTGTAATGAAGGCCCGAGTCGACGATAAGACGCAGGGCGCGCCATATCTGAAAAAAGGAGAGAATTATAAACTGTTGCTAAGGTTTTCCGTTGACGATTTCAGCTTTTTGGCTTCCGTCGTTTAAAATCCTTTAGAAGCCGTTTAGAAGCTTCCCTGCTAGCAGAGGCCTCTTTTCTCTGTATTTCGCTGGGGAAATACCGAGAAAAGAGGCCTCTGCTAGCAGGGAATTTAGAAGCCTTCTCATCGACCACAATTGAAATGTTATCCAATCACGCCACCACTGCCAAGGCGTTGCCTAATCAAAAAACACCAAATGTAATTGATTGATAGAGGGAAGCTAGAAAACGGTAAGGCAGTTCGCGAAATATTGAAATGAGATGTGCGTCCGTCAATACTAAAAAAAACTCAAATCTTACATACTTTTCGCATATAATATTAATAGGTGCTCGTCCTCTAACTCAGTAACCATGGCTACGCGCCTCTCAATACAGTCTTTGTTGATGTTTACAGGCATATTAATCCTATTTATCCTGTAGTATTAATCCTACAGACTCACAAACCATACTTGCTTTTATTTACAATAGCCGTAGCAGGCCTCGATTTTTTTTTTTGGGGGGAGGGGCACAATACCGAAAAAACGATTTTGGGTGGGGCACAGCCACGCCCCTCCTGGTCATTTCCTTTTAATTGGGGGGCACATGCCCCACCCCTTCTACGGCCCTGTTTACGCCTATCTATATCCTTTTTAGCATCGCGGATCATATGGACGCAACATTGGATGCAACATTGGATGGAACATTGGATTATATGAGTGCAACATTATTTGAAATAAGTATAGGCATGCAAGTAAAACATCGTCTTGGGTTCATCCATCATATAAACCCTTTTACCCTCACAGCAACCAAGACATGCAAGTAAAACATCGTCTTTAGGTTCATCCATCATTATAAACCCTTTTACCCTTACAGCAACCATGGCATGCAAGTAAAACATCGTCTTGGGTTCATCCATCATATAAACCCTTTTACCCTCACAGCAACCAAGACAGGCAAGTAAAACATCGTCTTTAGGTTCATCCATCATTATAAACCCTTTTACCCTCACAGCAACCAAGACATGCAAGTAAAACATAGTCTTGGGTTTATCCATCATCAAGAGACCATGATATAAGAGAACGAATCCCCGTGGCCCATGATGCCGTCCATGAAAGCTAGTTTTTAGATTGCGCGAGCTTGTCAATCATAGCATCCATATATAGTTCATCGCGCCATTTTTGGTTATGGGCACCTCGCGAGCTATAGTTTTTCACAATTTTTTTGCCTCTGCACTTCTTGACTTCGTTCGCTACCTGTTTTTATCCTTTTAACTGCTTCTCATAGCTCATGATTACAATGCTACTTGTAGTTTGGTGTGCTGGTATTTGTTAAGTTATCTAATGTTAAGTTATCTAAATGTTATCTAAATAATTGAACTGGAAGACGTCGGGGAGACGGCGAATTTGGAGTTCATTCAAGATGCATCAGGCTGACTCCTACGGTGAGATGGAAAATTTAGGCATTCTCAGTCTATTATATGTATTTAAATACAAGAAGGCCTTTATTTTTCTTTGATTTACAATATTTTTAGATCAATGAACTTCAATTCTTCACGCAAATGTTCAGAAATCATGTCACTGAAGAAACCCTTGTCACCGGAGTAAGATTTACTTCATTATGGAGACTTGAAATCTTTTATTTGTGAAATATCTGTCTTAATGACCACAATATCGGTGTGAATATAATGGTATTAAGTTCTGGATGTATCTTTTTCATTAAAAGGGAATTGGAAGAGAATTGTGTGTTGTAAACACAGATTTATGATTGATTGTTGTTTTACTTAAGCTTATAATTTGCGAATCTGCCGTGAAAACTTTTACTTTTACCCGAGCCTAAAATCACGAACTCTATGCATTTCAATGTCCGAGAAACGGTTGATTGGATCCAGCGTACTCTATGGAAAATCATTTTCACAGCGTTTGTAAAAAAGGATGGTTTTCGGTCAAAAAGATTTCCATAACATCCTTTGCCGGTTCACATCGCTCAAGATGTGATCGCGCGTTTGACTCATGTTGCTAGGACATGTGAGCGCTAACCAATCAGAGGCGTATCTAAAAATAACTGCTTGTTCTAAACATAGATTTCACGGACGTCATGGAACATACCCTAATACGGGGGATTCGTTCGCTTACATCATGGTCTCTTGCCATCATATAAACCCTTTTACCCTTACAGCAACCAAGACATGCAAGTAAAACATAGTCTCGAATACGTTACCTGCCACTTGAGCATGCCATACTTTTCCAGCGGTATTCCATCATAGACGTTCGTGTCTTCTCCTACCAGAGGGTTTTCTGCGTAGAGTCCCCAGCCCTCAGTGAACGCAACATAGTAATTAATATTATCTACCCAGCTTATAACACCACCACATTTGTCACGGAAATGCTCCTCCAATCCCTGAACCTTAAAAGAGAAAAAAAAAACATCGTTTGTGATGTCGTTTTACATAAAGTTGACTCTAGCCGGCTCTATAATTTGTTTTTTGGACATTTGGATTTTGAGACACTGCATAGAATCTTTAAAAAATTTACTTTTACTGAAAGCATTATTGGGATACCTGTGTGTGGTGTCCAGGCCTAGCCTCATGTGCGCAAGTGCTCATCTCCTCGTAAACAGGTCCGTAGTTCTCACTAAAGAATGGTATGTTGTATCGACAGCTTTGCAAACAACTTGCTCCCGAAGATTCGTAGTTTGCAGAGGCCGAAGGGTTGTAGTCGGCCCCAACTTTGATCGGACAGTTTGGTGTGGTGATCTTTGGCCCGGTGAAATAAAACATGTTAACTGTTCGAGGGTCGAGCAGGCTGATAGCCTGTAACGAAAAATGAAAGAAGTAATAGGCACTAGGCTTCGACTTTGCTTTTGCGGGCAGGCCTCGGATTATTGGGGGCACAATAGAGAAACATTAAGGAGACAATGGTGGAGCAGCCACCACAGTGCCCCACCCCCTGCTACGGCCCTGCGGGTTCGATCTTCATCTCTACACATGGCTCTCTACACTGAGAATTCCTTGTCTCCGTGTTATGCCGAAATTTCCGTTTCTCCTCGCTCTTCATCAAACTGTATTGAGTGCGTAAAAGAACCGCTTGAGACGCTTTACCGTGGTAACATCTCTAGTGACTAATCGATAAAAGTCTCACACATGCTTCTACTTTAAACTGCTTAAAAATGATATGCGTATTGTACTCTGACGAGTCAAGTCAGTCACATTCAAGCTCTTTAAATTTTCTAGCAATGATTATTCGCGCTTACAAAATACTTAACCTCTTCTTTTTTATGTATTAACCAGAACTCACCTCTAAAGCTTTGACAAACCACTTTTGGATCTCACGCCATCGAGTTGGACAGAAGATCATTGCGGCGCCATCACTCCTGCAAAGTCTGTGCGCGTCCTCGTCTGATTCGTTGGCTGGGAATGGTTGTTGATTGTAGCTCATATCAGGAGCTTTCAGTCGTGCCTGGAATAATTTCTTCGCCTCGGTGTCATTGGTTTTACCAGAAACTTCACGAGCAATAGCAAGAACCTGTTTAAAGAACCTCGGTGAGCCAGTGCTCTTTCCCTATTGTTTACAACGGTCTACAGGGTGTCCCAAAAGTTTGTTTAGGAGCCAATATGCCTTGGAGGTCCTCATTACAAGCAGTCGAGTTCTATGACTTATTCTCTAGAAAATGGACTGCATGTCTGTAGGTCTGTTATCCTGTTAGCAGAGGACACTTTTCTTTGTATTTCGCTGAGGCATCTGCTAGCAGGGAATTAACAGTCTGTATTGCTTGCGGTTAAACTTTATATCATAGAAATCGAGGTGTTCTATCTGATTGTGAACTCTTTGTGGACGCCTGTTCTAAAGTTGCAACTTGCTCGCCCATTTTCCTTACAAACTTACGAAGAAGATGAATCACGTTCCTTCCCCTTAACATCAGCATAACCAAGATCATTATTACTATGATCAGCGAATCATCATTATTATTTAACACTCAAATTGTAGTCATAATTACAATCATGTCATCATCAGCGTCATCTACCGTAATAAAGGCATCAGCATCAACATTACCATATTACCAACATTAACCTGCCTTCTCGCCATTACCTGCAGGTAAGCTTAACTGATAACCGCATTAACATTAACATTACCAACATATTGTAAACATAGTCCCTCAAGACCCATGTTCTCGCCATTACCTGCGGGTAGAGCTTGTTCAGCATTTTGTAGCCCAGCTCATAGATCTGATCCGGCGTGAAGTCATTTGTAGTAAAGTACCCAACACTCATCTCGTACGCTTTTTTTCCATCTAAGGCCTCTCCTGTCGGGAGTTTTTTGGTGGTCGGGCGGCTTTTGTCTGCGGTACCATTGACGTACACGTAGGGGAGGGGTAGGGATGCAAGACCGCTCGACACCGTATCAGGGACGCAGTATTTGGCGTGCTCATCTTTCAGATACCTGGAAGAGTTCAAATACAGCAATTCTAAAGGGAGATGTGTTGGTTGTTTAGATACGCGATAAGATGCTGATACTGTTTTAGTTTATTTTGTTGATGTTCTTTTTGTTGTTATTGTTGCTGCTACTACTGCCCTCGTCTTGCCTTTGTTTTATTTGGTTGTTGCTACCTCTGCTGTTCCTTATGGTGGTATCCTTTTCTGTTGCTAATTTTGTCGTTGCTACCTGATAATGTTCTTGATTTTTATGTTGCCGCTGTTGGTAATTGTTGCTGATGCCCCTGCTGTTGTTGTTATTGTTAATTTTTGCTGATTTCTTATCATGTTTGCTCAAATTTTTGGAAAATTAGAATCAATTAAACTGAGCGTTATAATGTGATTTCTCCCAGTACCTGAAAAGATTGTCAATCGGTTCCCCCACATACTCCAAGGCAAACTCTCTTAGCGATTCGCTTGCAGTCTTCCCGTACTTGGCGCGCCATTTGTTTGCCTCGTCTGTGTTGTTCATCAATGATGATAAGAATTTGGAGTCGAGTAATTCCCCCATGAAGTTCTCAGTGTACACACCTGAGTTAAACATTTAGACATTGTGTCATCCCTCGACACACACCAACGCCCCCCTTATATAATTACCAGCGGCGTAGCCGCTGGTAATTATATAAGGGGGGCCTATAAAGCAATCAAAATTACGGACTTTGGGAGAATGGGGGAGCAGAGTATCGCAAATCGATATTATCCCCCAACAAAACATCCGCCTCTCATTTAAGTTAACTACAACAACCACGACATTTCTATTGGAATCATTTTTGTACGAAATATAAAATAAAAAAGGGCCGGAAAAATATTTTTTAGTAGTTACCTAGTGCGCCCTTGAATGCGATGCTTGGGTACGACTCCGTCAATCCATTAATCCCTCGCTTACACTGCTCCACAGTGCGCACCATTCCGGCATTTACGCCATAGCGCAGGTTAGTGATATATTGAGTGAATGTGCTATTGATCTCCATCAGCTTGTTGCGCAAGGTTTCAAGGTCTGCTGTTGAGTTTGGTCGGAAATAGCGCAGATTCGCTGAAATGTCCCCGCCCACCGTGCAAATAGGCTGCATCATGCACCAGAGGTTGGGTCCGAGCATGTAATCGCCTGGTTAAGGTACACAATACAGTCGCATTAAGTAATTGTAATGGTATATACACAACAGAAAAAAGTCGGAAGGATGCATACAAATAGAGTAAAAAAATACACAACATTCGCCTCCCGCTTTTTTCTGATTGCTCTGCGTTCAGTGTGTTGTTGGTTGGGTGTTAAGGCTTGTGAAAATCATGCAAATATTGTGCGCGTATAGGGGAAGGGGTGTTGGTGGTGGTGGGGGGAGGGACAGGGCTAGGCAGGTGCACGCCTTTTCTGATGCTTATATTTTGCGGAACAATTGCCAGTCATTTTTGGAAATCTAAGCACAACAGAGAAAAAAACTGTTTTCAAATGACAAGCGTAAGGCTAGGGTTCTATTTCTTGGGCCTCCGCTTAGAGGAATAAGAAGAGACTAGCAACGGAGCGTGTTTTGCACAGTGTACCCACCGATGTTTACCTGCATAGTAATTCATATCATAAGGTTTGCCAAACATATATTTGACAGTAAATCGAGCTTGCGCCAAAGCTTTGGCCTCGCGCGGTTTTAGTTTCGTATTGTCGACCTTGAACTCGTCAACTTCCTTCAGGAGCGCCTTTATTCGGTCTGTAGTGCGCCTTTTGGTCGCAGGCGATGGGTCATGAGCTCTGTACTTGCGTCTGATCTCTTCCACTGTCACCGGTCTCTTGTATGCTATTTTATTTGGGTACATCTCATAATAAGACGAGTGCAGTTTTTCCAGGAGATCGTAAAGCCCACTGCGTTTTGCTTCATCGGATGGCGCGCAAGTGTCCTCTGTCAAAAGGAAAAAAGGGTATCAGAAAAAAGAACTGTTCCATACGCGGATGATTATGACGATTATTCGGTTCTCAAGCAGTTTGCGTTCTCTCATATGCATGTGCTCTGGTGTCAGGTTGCGCTTAGTATCTGAGCTAATCCCTGTTGCAAGAATGTTGATAATTATTTTACACCAATAATGAGTTTAGTTGATGCGCAGCTCATATAGTTCATACAAACAGCATGACAAGAAATTAAGTTATTTTTAAAAAAACATGCTACTTGTTGTTTATGCTTTACTTGTTCATTATGCTACTGATCTTTTCTCGTCCGCGCTCTATACTGAATCCTAATATCCGAGTCTGCCCTAAAGAAATTGTTTAAGTCTAATACCATGTTTGGTGCGTCGCACCAGTATTCTGGTTCTGGATCTCGTTATATATTATCTTTCTGTATTTTGGATATTTTAAATGCTTTTCATCCGGGAACGCAGGGCCTTGAAGAGAGCGTAACGAGGTGCGAAAACGAGGTGGCGGAGGGGGAGGGGACGCCCTGGGCTCCAGAGAATTTATGACTTTCGTAAGAGAAGGAAAAAGCCTGTATAGCAAGCGCTTAGTTGAAAAAGAGATCAACCCATTCGTTAAGGATGGGTATAAAGTAGCGTTGAATTAGGAATGTGAAATGTTCAAAACTTCACATATTTTTTTTTATGAAACACCTTATTCGACCGATATAAGAAGATAAAGATAAAAAGAAGCCGCCTTCATTTCGATTATGTAGACAACAGGTGAGCCCGGTCTGGTGCATCGGTCTAGATCTAAGATTCCTATAGGCAGAGTATCAACGGGTATCAACAATACTCCAACTTATCTATCTGCTATCGACTTTGAAGGACTTGGTGTCTCACCTTTTTGGGCCTTCTGGCATTCTGGAGTCTTGGTGATAAACACAATGCCAACAATCAGCAAGATAAAGCCAATCACGAAAAGCACAACTGCGACAGCCAGGAGGATCATTTGACAGGAGATGAATGGTTTCTTAGAAGACCCTTTAATTGCTACTGCAGGTAACATGCTGGAAACATGTTATACAACAAGGAGTTAGAATATTTAAAGAGCTTTCATACTAGACCAGGAGACAGACAGATATTTGAGTAAGGAAAACTTGGGGTCAACCTTCTGATTTGCGAAACTAATAACGTTTTAAAATAGTGGGCGTCATGGTTGATTGAAATTTTCAATTAAAGAATGCTGATTTGATTAAAAATATTTGGCTGACTCAACAGTGCTGAATAAGCTGCTTTCTGCTGTTGATATTTTGCCGCTAAAAACCGGAGCGCTTAAAGTCCATATAACCTTTCAGAGTTAATAGACTTTGTTAATTCTTTATATTTTCATCTTCCAAATGGAATGTGGTTTGTATGCACCCTATAAAACACGCGTTCTCGTGAATAACTCAAATCTGTAATATTGAGGTATTTGGTCAACCTTCGGAAAAAAGGCCGTGAACCGAAAGGCATGGGTCCAGTCATTTGTGACGTAGATCGAGATGTCAACCAAATTACATGAGAAAACATATGTGCGCGTAAACCGGTTCCCGTTTTATGTCTTCTTAGTTATTGCTAAAGAAAGTTGTGTGGTTACAACTTTTACCGTCATCTTTATATCTCAACCTGGTAGTCAAATAATTATTTAACTTCAGGAAACAAATTTGCAGCAGATGTTTTTTAGCGTTTGAATTGTTTTTGCTTTGCATTGTGCGCGCGCGCTGCATTCGCAATCAAGAATGGCGACATTATCACGAGCGCGCGCTGTTTTTGAAACCTACAACAAAACGATATTTTCTTTCTTTCGCATACAAATCTCGACTTTAAATTATTCTTCGCTTCATTGTGGGTAGCATTGCAATAGAAAAGAATTCGCCAATATTTTGTGGTTTTGCCGTCTCTGGATTTTAACGGATTTCAGAAAAAACGTTGTTTCAGATTTTCCCGCCAAAACTTGAAAATATTCACTCGATTCAATCTCCTTTCGCGCGGCCAGGAAAATTTTCAAAGATCTGTAGAAAATTCTAGTTTGAATCAAATTCAATTACCTTTTCAGAATTTGAAAGTTTATCTATGCATTGTTTTGTCGAGATTGATATAAGTGAAAGGTTTTAAGAACTTTAATTAAGAACCTGATTTCTTAGTGCCAGTCGCCTATCCCTTGGTAACTTCGACTAACTTTATTCAAAGTTTAAAACAAGGTTTGGTCCTGTCAGGTCTACCCTGGTTCCAGAGTCTAGAACGTCTCTCTATTTAGTGGCCAGCGAGAGCCTCGAACGCCTCTATTTAGTGGCCCCAGCGAGAGCCTCGGACGTCTCCCTATTTAGTGGCCAGCGAGAGCCTCGAACGTTTCTATTTAGTGGCCAGCGAGCTACGTTCGAGGCTCTGGCACAACGGTACGTCAGGTCCTGATCGATCTTGTCATCAGTTGTGGTCATTTATTCATGAAAAGGCGAGCCAGATCATAGTCTATCTTTTACAATCCTGATGTCCACTCTAGCTGAATTCAAATACTTGCAGGCAAATAGCAAAAACTTGCAAAACTGTTAGATTTCCGTGCCCGTGTGCCAGTGTTCTTGAAAATTAATTAATTTTATACCGCTATCAGTTTGCGTTATACAAGATAATAGAGGTAGTTGCAATATACCACTAGGCTTGTGCTGAGCTACTCTGTTATCTTCATCCGCTCGCATAAGTGTTTAGCTAATATTATTATTATATATTTTTTGGGCTAAGACATTCAAACAAAACTTTCCATGCTACAGGTTTCCAGGTTTTGATTTATGTCCTTGGTTGCTTTGAAAAATGAGCAGTCTCTAATACTTTGCACTTAGTATGATAAAATAAAGGTAATTAAAAGTGCACTAATAAAGGCACGTTCGCAGGAGACAAACTTTCGACCAAATCGTGTGAGCCTGCATTTTGCCATTTTTGCTGATAGCTTTATTGTTTAACCACATTACACAATGGATTACTGTTATTTGTCGTAATTTTTGGCAGCACAATTGATAGATGCGATTGAAGACATTATTCAAATCAGCACCAAATTCTTTCGAGTCCCTTATCAACTGTTCTTAATTGCAAATCTAAATAAACCTAATACCGTGATCAAGTAATTTGATACCAATAGCTAGGGCAATTGTAGACAAGGGATGAAAAATTAAAAAAAAACTATTAGGGAATAAACTAAAAGGTTTTAAATGATAAACCGTAACTCAACGTTTAACCACGGCTAACTTTTCCAGCGAGATCACACCCAATATACCATCTTACATCTTAAGATATTAAAATTCTACTAGAATGGAGTTTAGAGTATTCCATAGCAACTAAATGAAACGGTAGCTTACAGTTTGATGAACGGTTCTTACCTTACACTTCCGCTTTTCTTGTCTTCTTTCTCCAAAAGAGCTACATTACTCATTTCATTCCCCTCGCCGTATGCTTCCAGCGTCGTCGGCGAGCCCGGTTCTTGTGATTCTGCCATAACTCATGTGCTATCATTAGCCGCTGCTTAAAAAGATACCTTGCAGAGCTGTGGGAAGTCTTGAAGGCCCTTTCCTTCCTTCGAGAGCTTCTCACTATAGTTGTCACCAAGATAGTTTCTTTGTGCTGGCAGTGGAAAGCTGTGAGCTATTGCTTTTTTACGGCACTTCTTGGAGGTCTTTACGTCAAAATCAGTCGAGACTTTAATTAATGCGATTTATGCAATAAGTGCCATTTATTCAAAGAGACAAGTTTATGCTTGGATACATCTGGAGGACTGCCATTATGAAGGATGGTTATGCAAAACAAATGGCAAGTTGTTAAGTCAAATGATCCCTACCCCTCTGCTCCTAGTGTGATGTCTCGTGTGACGTCAAGTGTTATCAGATTGTTAAGACGGGTTTTCACTAGTTCGCAGTCAATCTAAGTCTCAATGGCCTGTATACGGTCCATGTACTGTATTAATCTTGCTGAGATAAGCTTTAAGGCAGGCTATCACAATGAGCACAGACGAAGCCTCGATAACCAAGATTAAATACACCTATTTCACAAAAGGTTGTCAGTGCAAATGGTAAATGGCTAAGGGGTACTATTTTTTTTGTAAAATTAAAGGTGTTAAATAAAGTTCAACAATGTCAGAGCCAAGCACTGGTAACCTTTAATGGATAATTGTTTTAATTTATCCATATTCTTCGAGACGCATGGTTACTTTCGGTCGTAGAACTGCCATTTGCCAATCGCCATTTGCACTGACAACCTTTTTTTGAAATAGGTGTATAAGCTTTAATGCTTTCATCACACTGCTTAGATGCTTTTTAGAGCAAAACAGACAAGCTGAGGGCAGCTTTTTAAAACCGGAAAGCACACCAAGCATAGATATTACTAAAGAAAAGGCGTAGGTCTTGGTCCTCTTGTTTATGAGACGAGTTTGCGTTTTGGCGGCTAAGAGAGTTGGGGGGGGGGGGGGGGGCAAGGACGAAGCAGAATAAAAGGGGCTTCTCTTCTGCTACCTCCTCCGCCTACCTGCTCCGCCCCGTCCTTTTCCGCTTTGTATATCAATTCTTATGTCTTCATTTCATCCCCGTCTCTCCTTAGACTTCAAAAAAAAAAAACATTTAATAGTGGAGGATCGTCAAATTCTGTCCATTTCTTCTTGTATATGATGCCAATGACTTATTATTGCTGCATTCAGATCTGGTACGCATTTACCTATAAAGGAAAGGTGTATTCGTGATCAAGCCATTGACCGGCCTTGAGAAGTACCCACAACCCAAAAAATTCTTAAATGCAAAATAAACAAAACAAGATGAAGATACTAAGGCATCATAGTCTAAGGGATAAATGGTCTTAAAGATATGCATCAAACCAAGGTGATAGTAACTAATCTAAGGCGAATAATAGCACAGGCTGTTTGACAAATTTCAAATAGAACAAGGTAAAACAGCAGAACTAGCCCTTTTAACAAAACGTGCAAAATTCCACTCAAGAGAAAGAGATCAGCGAACACAGCTCATGACATAAATAGATACCTTAATTCTGATCCTGCCTACGGGTCCACTTACATTGCCTCAAAACACAGTGTCCACTCGTTGAAGGCTTCTGAAACCATTATGCTGACATTATTCATGCACAGCATTCTGGGAGATCCGTAAAAAAAATTACAAGGGGAGGGCCAGTCAACACTCCTCTCCTCAAAGTCAGACCGTTATCTTTTAAGACCGTCCTTTAACCAAAGCCAAACAAATCAATTCCAGATCATACAGACCCAGAATAGCAGTTTTAACACAGCTTGGTTTCAGAAAAGGCAGCATTTTGGAGAGCTGTGGTGATTCATTAGAAAATGAATGATTTTCTCATCCAGGCAAAGCCAAAAAAAAAAAAAATCCCAATAAATCCACTTTTGCTTGCAAATATCCATAAGCAGGCACTCAATTAAGCCCAAATAGAATAGCTGTATATTTGATCAAAGTGACAAGCAACCATCAACTTGTTCTCGCAATAGCGCAGCGACGAGGGAAAGCTAGGATCCCGCTAGGATACCGCTGACTAGGAGCAGCGGTGTTTGACTTGACGGGCTGTAAAAAACACAACTTAAAATAGGGGGGGGGGGGAGTACCAGTTTTCGGTCTTTTTTTGTAAATTCAGCTCAAAAGTAGTCATCAAGTCATCGAGTTAAATTGCATTTCTTTATTGGATGAACATGCCGTTGACTTTGACACGAACATGAAACTGTATGTCCAGAAACTACTTGCATTGTATTTCAGTTTAATTTATAGCTTGTACATTCCTACATCTTTGTATTGCATTCTAGATGTATGGTAGAGAGTTTTTTATTTGATGAACTGACACTTAATGACTTGGTCCCAAGGCTAGATAAGGCTACAAGGAAAATAAAACAGAACCATAAATTAGACACAAACGTTGCCACAGATACACACACAACAGAGACGGATTCACAACGCCAATTCTAGTAATACAATATGCAATTCAAAATGACGGAAATCATACCGAGATTCCCTCTCTTGCATCTCCTTCCTTTGCTTGGCATCCTTTTGCCTACTTGGCCTCTGCGCCGTTTGCCTTCTCGGGGAAGGTTGTGCTTTGCCTTTGACTGGTCGGAATGGTTTATCGTTAAGTAACTCCAAGACTAGAGCGTAAAGCATCCCTAGATAGCCCAAAAATACGACGATCTGCACAAGCCATGAAATATCCACGTTGAGTATTGGTAGAATCATCTTGGTAATGTGCCTGTTGACACCTGTGTTAAGCTTCAAGTGGAGTTCAAGGTAATATGGTAATACAGGAGTTTCTGCTGGTGGTCGCACTGCTTGGGGCATCTAGTATTGTGTTATTGAGTCACAAGTGTAGTTTTATGTACACTGCGTATTTATTTTTAATGGGTGTTATTTTTTTCAATTTATATTTTATACGCTTTTTATTGCCTCGTCTTACTTTTCCTGCGCTAGTAATCGCCTTCTTTTGCAACCCCAAAATGCACCTTTTTGCACGTTTATTTACAAACACATCCGTCATTAACTAGAAAAGATGTTGACAAAAAAGACTTTCAGCCTCGGCCAGGCTGAATAACTACCCATCAAACTGCGACTCGCGCAATGAAGCAGTTTATAGGAACATGAAAAGTCATTGCTCTTCCAATCTGCGTCCACCATGGAATTTAAACTTTATTCAAGAAAATTATCTTCGTTTCGCTCCTCTTTATCTAAACCCCTCTTTATATACGGGAACATAATGACAACTACCAGCGTTTCGTGCATTGGGTTTATTTAAAAAAATCGATTCCATGAGAGAAAATTTATATAGTGACATTTCTAATCATTGAACAACTATAACAGTATTATCTTTGGCCAGGAATCTCCCTGTTTTGGCTTACCGAACTCTTAAAAAAAAATTCACAGAAATAAGAGACTGCACAAAGTCAACATATAAAACCTTTCAATACTAAACAGCAGCCGAGTGAGTGTCTTTATTGAATTTTTACAATCATGCGGGTTTTTTTTTTATGACACTCAAATAAATTAACATGAAAGTATAAGGCTTTATAAAAGTATTCTTGGTGTTCGGCCGCTTGTTGGTGCTGTAGTCAGGTATCGCTGTTCCAAATAAATATTAAAAGAGGCATATGAAACCGGTCTATTTGATGACAGTTTGTGAATGCAATGCTCCAAATCAGGCAGTTGTGAAATATCAGGGAAGTCTGAGAACACTCTACTTTTTATTAGAACGTCTGCATTTTAGAACGCATCAGAAAAATAAGTCGGATTTTCTGCTATCTAACCCAACGCATTGTTGGGTTAGATAGCAGAGAGTTCGACTTATTTTTCTGATGCATGCGTTCTAAAATACGTTCTTATAAAAAAAAGTGCAGTCGCCTCCAAAAGGCCTCATACACAGACATTTAGTAGCCATCGAGTTATTCTTTTTTGCAGGCTGGTTAAGTTTTCGCTGGTATCAAAGACCACGGGAAACCAGCAAAGAAGGAGTTCAAAAACACGCCGCGAAACAGACGAATCCCTCCGTAGCATCATGCGCAGATGCACCCCTGCTAGGTACACTCAAATATCCAGGTCGCGTTTATGTTCTTTTGCGTTCTTGTTTGTTTGTGTCCTCGTTTTGTTAGTGGTAAGCTGCTACGAACCCCGCTAGCAGGGTAGTGCAGATGAACTATCCGTTAATAAACAGGGAAACATTTGGATTTTTTACGTCTTGAATGGAAAAGTGGAAACCTTCAACAGCGACGTCTCTGGATTCGATTGAATGCAATGTCTGGAGAATATGTATAAAAGTATAGGGAAAGCAGACAACAGACAATACAGAAGTCGAAAGATTCCAACGTTTCGGACTTTAATTTCAATCCTTATTCAGGTCGGCTTCTAAAACCCTTTTTTGTTTTAGCAGCCGCCCTGATGACGTTAAAGTCCAAAACGTTGTAATCTTTCGACTTCTGTTTTGTCTGCTTTCCCTGTACGATTTTCTACGTCTTGTAACACTGCTCTGAAGACTAAGGTTCTGGAGTGCTGTCAAGCTTTTGTCACCGTTTGTCGGCTTGCTTCGCTGTCGTTCTGCGAGGAAACAGGCGGAAATAAAAAGATATTAACGACAAACGAATGGCCAACTGATATATTTAAACTTAAAGAGTGTCGATCAACCACTCCTCTGTTATTGTTTACATTTAAAAATAAAACGGTTTCTTTGCAAGAATGTGATTAAATTAGACAAAAGAAATTGATGCGGTTAGCGTAAAATGGTTTAACCAAGGGGCCAAGAATCAGGGACCATGCTAGATGTGTTCAATTTTTCAATACTGTACCGCAATATATATTTATGTAATATCTTGATCAGTTCTCTATTTAATATTCTCTAACTGTTCGGCCTGTTTTTACAGAGATAAGAATATAGTTTTACTGTTTTTCAACTTACTTGAGCGATTTGTGTCTTTCTTTTTCGAAAGGTGTATCTGGGACTTCTCGATCGTACGACACATACGCTAGATCTGTGGATAGTCAAAAAATTGCTTTGAGAAAACGTCAAAGAAAGTACATACACCCATTTCAAATTAGATTGCACTGAGAGAATATGATGTAAAATGGGATAACACATAAATGACAAAACTCAACACTCTTCTGAAAACTTATGCTGGTGCTTGTTTCGCAAAATCGAGAATTTGGACCTGAAAATTTCATTTTGCGTTACTATAAAAAAGTTCAACAAATGTTGTTTTAATTCGTATTCCAAATACTTCCGAAATTTTACTGAAGACCTAAATGCCTATTTCACTAGGGAAGTAAGCGGAGAGGTAAAGGAGGAGACGATTATATTTCCTTCGCATGTGAAAATCAACGCAGAGATTCAAGCGATGGATGGAGTGGTATGGAACAAAGAAAGGAATGAAACAGCTTGCGTCTACTTCGCGCAGACCCCCATTACCGGATAGTCTCTGACGACTCCGCTCCCTTTTCCCTCTCCACTTCCTTCTAGTAGTAAAAAGCCGTCTTTAAGTTGCCATGTCATTTACTTACTATCTCCCGATTATCATGTCATTTACTTACTATCTTCCGAGAACACAGGGACCGTCATCAGGTAATTGAGTACTGCTCGGTTACGTTCATATTTACACTGAAATAAAAACACACCCGATAAAATGGCAGCATATGGCTAATTAAAGGCCAATTCACAAAGGCAGAGAAGAAAGAGAGGATATAAATGTTTACAACAATCAGCAAGAAGACGGAGCGGAACGGGCGAATTTTTTAACGCCCACTTCAAGATAGCGGCCAAATATTCAGAAAATTGCGCTGGGATTCCCTCTCCGTTTCCGTTTCCTTTGCTAGCGAGAAGCCGGCTTATGAGGCGGAACTAAAAACAGATCGTTGTTCCAAATTTGGTCAAGGTTCATGCAGACAGCAAAGTGGGAAACGCCATCTTCAAACAACATCCAGCATCAGACCATATGTTTTAACAAACTGAACTTAATACTGCTTAGCGAAAGTATGCCTTTTCCCGAATGTTGTTTTTTGAAGGGTGAATAGAGCTCACCGTCGCTTCTTTCCATGATACGAAATCCGTTATTAGTTTGGAGAGCTGCCAGAATTTCTAGGGAGTTAACACGGAGAAGCGTCAGTGCACTTGAGTAATAAGGTAAAACATAGGTAATAAGGTAAAAGACAGGAAATAAGGTTAACACGGGGAATAAGGTAAAATACGGGTGAGAATCACTTGTCTTGTTGTGCCTATACTCGGATTGATTTTTTGTTTTCCGTTAAAAATCATCGGAAATTGATACGTAACCGACCGTAGCAAACTGGTGACATTGACGTTTTAATCTGCTATACAAGTTTCGACTTCCCGATATGTTTCTTATGAATGCAAATCAAAGTATGATATGCCAGACCAGATAAAAGGCTTACCTCGAAATTGATATATCCATTACTATGTCTAGAGGTAAAAGAATAACAACCGCTCATCAATACCACCTTAGAAAGAAACAAAACTGATTTGGTGCAACGTCGATAGCATCTTCCGATTAACTTACCTATTGGAATAGCCTTCATTAAGGAAATACACGTCCTTGATGAAGAGACCAAAAAATGGTATGACATATTCATTCTGGAAAAAAATGACCAAAAATTGATATTTATTTACGCCTGCGCAATAACTTTAAGTTAAATATGAGCCCCTTTCCTGCCTCCCACCTAACGTCAACATTGCCCAGGCTTCATGTTTGTCTTCATATCCCTAAGTAAATGAAGTTATATAGATAAACATAGCTAAATATAGATACAGCAGAGCCCAACTAACTCGAACTCTCAACCAGTGACATGCCCTTTTCTTTGCATTGTTGTTACCTTGTCGCTCTTTCTGAGATGCGCAGCCTTAAAGGACGCCCTGTACGCTGCGAAATTGGACGCAGGATTCATTTCACGTTCGAGACGATCAAACTTTCGATTTTTCACCTTGGACCACTGTGGAATATTCGGATAACTATGAAACACGATGTGTTTATCAGGGGAAATGCCCATAGACCATATTATAAGCTGAGGATGATGAAAATGGATAACTATGAATCACGATGTGTTTATCAGGGGAAATGCCCATAGACCATATTATAAGCTGATGATGATGAAAATAGATAACTATGAATCACGATGTGTTTATCAGGGGAAAATGCCCATAGACCATATTATAAGCTGATGATGATGAAAATGGATAACTATGAATCACGACGTATTTATCAGGGGAAATGCCCATAGACCATATTATAAGCTGATGATGATGAAAATGAAGATAATTATTGTTGATGAGGAGGATGTTGAATAACACTGATCATTATCACGAAGAAGATGAGACTACTTTTATCATATAAAAAGATATCAGATAAAAAGATTACGAACAGCAATTAATTACCGTTTTCTTTAAGCGTGCTACAGGACTCATATTGATTCCAGCTGAAAGAAAACCGCACAATAAACAAAAAAAGATTCAAGGGACACAGGACCAGGAATACAGTAAAAAAAAAAAAAACAGCGATCGTGGGACCTTGGGAGTTAGTATTAACAAGGTCTTAATATTCAAATGGCAAGTTCCTACTTCAACAAATTGGATTCTTGCATAGCCTTGCAGCTGCATCATGATGATGATTTAAGAAAACAAGGACCTGCTTCTTATTTTCAGGTGTTTGTGCCACATGTCTACAATAATCACACACCAATGATAGCCATGGCAGAATTGAAGTTTCCCCTGTCGTAACAATCCGTGGCCACCTCGATAAAGTAATCAATCACCTTTGCCCGGACTTTCTTGTTATGACCCTGTGATAGTGAATATAAGAATATAAAATATAAGATTTATAGGCCCTCCCTATGGCACTGATTTAGGGTGTGGAAGAGGACATCTAAACAAGCATCAAACATGGTATCTCACAGAGGGTTTGTGATTGTGTGAAGTATAGGTTACGTTATAACGGAATTCTTTTTTCATATTGATGAAATGGTTCTGAGTGTAAGAACGTCAGTATTTTAAAAATGCAATTTTCCGTCAACACTGAACAATATTCTATTTTTATTCTTTTTTTCATATTGATGAAATGGTTCTGAGTGTAAGAACTTCAGTATTTAAAAAATGCAATTTTCCGTCAACACTGAACAATATTCTATTTTTAATCTAGACAGAGCAAATTTTCGCTACTTCTTGCGTTGGCGGCCGGGAACTTCTTGGGTGAACGCTGTCCACATAAAAGAAAAGTCTACAATAGACAAAATAAGTATATAAAAAGTAAGTCAACAAGTTGAAAACCTACAAGAGCTTCGAATCTTTCGATGAATCGTGAACTATAGGGTTGTCAAATACCTCTATCATCCTTAACCTCCTTCATAGTAGTATACATTTACAAAATAGGAGTCTTTTCAGTTGAAAGTACAGCTTTAGTGACGTCATACCCATGGTCACTTACCAGACATATTTCCGTGGCGACAAGGTAACCAAGCCTGTTGAACCATTCCACGTACGCCTCTAAGCTGCTGGTCCTCTTGATGTAGCTGAGAGTGGACTGGAACCGAGCGTGACAATGTTAGAGTCGGGTGAATATATTTAGCTTTGATATTTGTTAATTGCTTATTCCATTTCATTTCCGCGTCTTTGTGATGTCGCGAGTTGCCCGATTTTCAGGAACGTGATAGAGTGTAAATTTAGTATTCTTCACAGGACCTTTATTGCCGACTCCAAAACTCGACAAACCCCCGCCATTAGCCTGCCCTCCGGCTCTCCATTGGGCTTATTCGGAGTTTCGGAATTCTGTGACGCACAAAAAAGCACGAGACGGGAGTCCGAATGGAAACAGGAATTTCCGAATAAGCCCACTTTGGAGCCGGCTAGCAGGCTACCCCGCCATGCCACATTAAACGTTGGATACTTATATTCGCTTTCATGCCGCGTGTTGTCATTTACGGAAAGGTCTTTTGAGTATTTAATTCAGCGGTTCAACAACCGCTGTACTATAATCAGCTTTACAAGAGTACAAGAGTACATATTATTCTCTTCTTCATAACATGATGATGAAACCCCCTACGGGATAGTAACTTTTTTATCGCCTTCCAGGACTGGGCTACCTGTGGCATCATTATAAAAGGAAGGGGACTTAAGACTCTTAAGACAACTGTCCAAGCCCTTTTTCTTGATATACCACAGGATAGGCATTATTTCTAAAATTTCTAAAATGATAAGGAGCTTATCGTTGTGCGGAGGAATTTAAGGATTGCTCCCCGATTTTATAAATAATACTTTGGGATTGTAAAAAAAATTAACAACCCCCAGGATTTCAGTATAATTCATATGAACAATAAGTTAAGAGCCTCCCTTAGAGGGCCATTTTATTTTCACGAAGCCCCCTCCCCCCGCCCTTTTGTTTCTCTCCACTCCCTTTTTTTTCGAAACAAGGAGGCTAGACATTGAGACATGAAGCTCACCTTGAAGTCGGCTTCATCGCGGGGAATGAACGTTTGTACAAACTCCTCAGGTCCGATATTCGCCAGGCGTTCCTGGTGCAGAACCCAGAACATTCGTTAGCTGGTGACTTCAGGCAATAACAACGCGAATAAAGCCCATATTGCACTCACGTTTATAATAAAATGTAGACAACAAAACAGGGAAAGCTGTTTTTAGACACGGACAAGGAAGGTGTGGGGTGAAGAAGAACAGGGACTACAAAGATGTTGTTAGTGGGAAATTATAATTAAAATGTCGAAGACACTGGCATTATCAATTGAAAACTGTTGCAACTAAGTCCAAAAATGATAAAATCTTTGATGTGGTCACTAACTCTCAGTTTAATATAATAGTTCTAATTGCCTGTCTCATGACAACAGAAATTCGCAGCTCTGAAGAGGAATTTTAGCTCTGAAAAGGGATTAAAAAAACACCTCCCATACGTCGCATTTGCTAGACGGGGACTTATATATAATAAAAAGTCATAATAAAAAAATGGCCGTTTGGCGACAGGTACACGCAGCCTCCCTTGGTAACACGTCTATTTCAATTAGTGCATGTAATACAATTTTTAATTGCTTTAAAGCAAAAACATACTTTTTTCTTAAGCCGATCATATAATAAGCAATGCACCAGTGAGAAGTGCTTTGTATAAAAAATAATTGAAAAAAAACATTCTACTCCTAGAGTGGTTATCGCTAGCGGCAAAGGGCAAATAGGTTAATTAATTTTAGAAAAGCCAAATTGCCTATTTTGTGGAAAAAACGATCAAAATTGTCATTACAGGATAAAATAATAAAACTGTATGCAAAGCCGAAAAGAGTTCCTAATTTAGAAAATATATATTATAGACGGAAACTTATGTACCCACAGGAACTGACCAGTCAGAATTAAACAAATAGCACGCCCGAGTTTCCTAAGTGGACAACACATAACGAATCTTTTTAGCCATTATGTCAAGGGCATTATTATATTTCCAGTTGAAGCTGACATTGTCATAAGCGACTGCTTATATTAACACGCTTTTCCGTCGGCATACTAAAATATATACAATCACCGTGGTTATGACTGTCGAATGCCACATGTTTTGAGTGTAAGTCACGTCTGCAACCTTGATTTTTAAGCGCTTGCATGAGTAGGATGAACAGGTCAGCCGCCATATTGGCAGCAAATTACCAAGTGAGATAAAGCTGGCTGATTTGGGCAACCTGCTGGATATTTTTTATTGGATTTACGTCAATGCAGTATAAAAACTTGTTAGCTTAAAGTTATTTTGAGATTTCATGTGGACATAATTCGTCTTCCCAATATCGAATGAAAGCATTTATAAAGAAGGTGTGGCAAATAGGACTCTTTGCTGTTGTTAATTTGTTCGCAAAGGGTGACCATTCAAAAACATATATTTATATTTCGAGAGTGTGGCCCAGCTTTGAAAAATGTAAAAAAAAAAAAAACACTTTCAATCGAGGTGCAGACAATTTGAAAGAAAAAAAAGAACGGAATGAGTCGAAAATGATAAGGCAGTCTCGTTATGAAAAGGGTTAAACTTATAGCTAATTAAAATATTATTGGAAACGAAAAGAAAATACCCCTGGCAGCTGGGCTATTGTTGTGACGTTATAACCATTCTGAAGTAGCTATACACTTGTGGGAAGCCGCAAGATAATTGGATAAACAGTTGGGCATTATCGAATACCAGCATTAAGTGCACAACCCACACACCGGCAGACGGTTAGACTCAAACAACCCAACCGCCCTCACTCTAAACATGTTGCGATTAATATCTCCTACCAGCGGGTTTCAAAAGCTTATATATTACTCTTTATATGATTGGAAGCACTTAATTTCGTAGATATCGTCGTTTAATGAAGACAAAAACACCCCACAATTGTACTGTCGTGATTCTATTGTCAATAAATCTAATAGTCTGAGAAGTATGTAGGTATGGGTGACTTAATACCCACGGTGCATGTTCACAAGTAGAGGGAAATCATCAAAATGGACGGTATGGAAGTTGATCGCTGCACGTAAAGCAGCTGGCCCGTGACTCCCAAGAGTGTTTAGAGACTATTATCTCATCTGCCTACCCTTAGTGCGAACACCGATCAGTAGAATATGAGAAGACGTGCCTATCATTAAAGAATTCCTCAATTTGACAGCAAGCCAGAGAATAATCGGAGCAAACTGCGAATCGGATAATTAGGGACACAGCCTTTTTTTTTACTTGAGCTCAATTTTGTACTTAATAAAAAGAGTATTGGTTATTTATTATTGGGAGGTAACGGCGGAAACGGTAAGCTAACGTAAAAAAGGGCATTAAAGGTATATTTTGTGACGCGGTTGCATCTTTTGTGCTTATCCTATAGTAAATCGTACTATTGCTATTGTCCACAAATAGATGGAACAGTAGAACAGGTGGAAGTTAGTTAAGGGGGTACAATAGCCAAAGGGTTGAAGTTTATTGCCAACTGACAAAGCACGCAAAATCAGACCCTTTTTTTCTGCCCAGACGCTGGAAATAGGAAAAAAAACCGCTTCAAACTAAATCATATTCCTTATTATTCTAGTCAGAATTTAACGATCAGGAGCTAAGAGCTGGATTATAGCTTCGATAAGAAACTGGATTATATCTTCCGTGAACTAGAGAAAGTTTTGTACACATTGGTGTTTGATAGGCGTTGCAATGGATCATCGGTTATTTCGATTTAGAGAAATATTTTCAAGGCGCAGCACGAGCTTAAAATTTCAAACGAAATCATCAACTAGTTTACGTCAATGGTAAAAACAACGTTCGAGCCAATTGCATATCTACACTTGGGGGGTGATTAATTAATGCAAATGGTTTGATATAAAAATACGCGAACCGCGCAAACAAGACAGCGCTATCTTATAGACTGTCCTGAGTAGCGAAGCGGGAATACTTCTTTGAGGGAATGGCTAATAACACCACGATACCCGGGCAGAATTTCTGTGGATTTGGCGGGGCGATGGCAGAGACAACCGAATTGAAAATAGCAGCCTTTGTTCTGGTCATTATAGTCTCGCTCCTGGGCAATGTTGTGCTGTGCCTCGTGGTTTACAAGAACAAAGAGATGCACAGCACCATCAACTACATCATTGTGAATATCGCAGTATCTGATGTGCTGGTGCCGGTGTTTGCCCTCACGAGGCAAATTATCGAGTTATCGAGTGGTTCCCTGGTCTGGCGCGTGCGCGGTCCGCTTGGGAACTTCTTCTGTAAGTTTGTATTCTTCGTTTCCGACCTGTCGCCTATCGTGTCCATCACAAGCCTGGTTTACCTATCATCGGAGCGACTCACAGCCGTATTTTTCCCCTTCAAAGCCTCCCGCCTTAACTCGACTTTCCGCAAGTGTCTTATTGCTCTAACCTGGTTTATCGCGGCCGCTTTCTGCTTGCCACATTTCTACACGTTCCGCTTGAACGAGAGCGACTGCTGTATAATGAGCTGGGAGCCCGCGTTTGAAAACGAGGCAGCGCGTGATGTGTACATCTCGCTTCTTCTGACACTCTTTATTATGATCCCTTTTGCGTTCATGATCGTCGTCTATATCCTCATTTTGTACAAGCTGCGCGCTAGCCCCGTCAGGTTCAAACCCACTAAGGCCGTGAAACAGAAGCGTGAGCGTATTAACCGGAGCGTGACTCTGTTATCGTTCGGTATCGTGCTTGCTTTCGGCGTCTGCTGGGGCCCCTACTTCGGGGTGTTGACCGTGGTGAGCTACGGGTGGGAATGGGAGTTCTCTAACGCACCAGCAAACTGGGAATCTTTATGGTTTGGAGCGCAGTTCATGTGCTATGCAAACACCGCAGTCAACCCATTCCTGTGTCTGCTCTTCATGAAAAACTACCGAGAGGGGGTAAAGAAGCTTTTTGCAGCGTCTAAAGGAATTCATAACAGCGGCAAAGACACTCGTACAATTACCACACGAAAAACTTCACAAGGAGGCGGCTGGAAGAGCAAACAGAAGTCCTCACGACATGGGCAGACATTGGAATGTCACACTACCATCGTCTAGTCTTGAAACTAGAGTATATAGCATAACCATCGTCTAGCCTCAAACCCAAAGCATTTACAAGTCTAGATATTGGGGTTTTACACTACCACCGCCTAGCCTTAGCACTAGGGTATATATCATAACCATCGTCTAGCAACCACGATATGGGTGAATATTGAAGTGTTAAAGTACCAACGTCTAGACATGACACTAGAGTTCCAAAACATAACCATCGTCTAGCCTCGAACAATTATAATTTGATCAAGCCTCAAACCTCAAGTTTGACCACCGTAGACAGCGACCAAAGATTCCATTTCTACTTCTGGAAGGTCATGATACGGTCATGATACGGGCAAACATTAAACAGGAAAGCTACGGGACCTTCGTCTAGCTACAAATGCACCTTAATGGCTTCCTAGTGATAACTTATTAATTTACACGCCCGCAAAAAAGGCACCTTTTGTTTTCGCACACCACTCTAACTTGGGCGCCTTGATAACGGAAAGCGGTGTTGGATTCTAAGAGACGCGCATTCGCGCCGCTATCGTGGCGCCAATTTAAAAGTAAGTAAAACTTCAGCCTGCTCGTGGCTCATTTGAACCCATTCTGCAACTGAAACAGCTCAAGTCTGTTTATAAAGTGACTAGTAATACAGGGAAAATTGTATTAAAAATGACGAGAGTTTGGAATATTCCAAACAAAAATAAAACAGCATCGTCACCCAAGTTGGATCTGCGGACTTAAAATATAAATAAAAACTGGATACATCATTAAGAACACGGCTGGCAAGCCTTAGATGTACGACTCATAAAACAACTGTATATAGGGACCGCGCCCGTCATGGTAGATTCGTCTTTGAAAAACACTGAGACCATATATAAATACTTTTTTCTGTTCATGAATCCTTTTAAAGAAGCATGCAGATGTTGATGAGCCACAGGTTAAACAAGTGAACGTGGGCGACCGTATGCAGCTTGAAACACTTGGCTTTTCCCATGAACACTACTAAAAGACCTAAAGGTAGTATATAGACAGCCTAAAAAATACAAAAAAATGCACCAGATCTGAATACGGTAAGCTATCAGAAAATATATCCCTTTGACCAAATATGAGCTGTAAACTAAAGAGAAACAACTCTTTGAAGTATAAAAGTAGTTTAGAAAATATATATCTAGAAAATTTATAGATATTAAGCACTGGAGAACTCATGTATCTTGAAAATTGATAGATATTAAGGACTAAGGATATTAAGGACCGGGAGTGATAATGAATTAGACATATGCCTAAGACATGTACCTAGAAAATTAATAGATATTTAGCAGTCGATAACTCGTGTATCTTAGAAAATAAATAGATATTTAGGGCTTCGAGAATGATAATACAAAAGACATGTGCCTTAAAGCAAAAGGTTTCAAATAAAACAGCGAGAGGATGTATTATTGTTGAATACAATAAATATATAGAAAACTAAAAGTCTTAATCTTAAAAGGTATCAATTATTTATTATTTGTGTCAAACTACGTTCAATAGCACAATGAGACGTACCAGTTCAATCAAACTCAGTTGCTGCGCCATGATCGTTGGACTGGAGCATACTTCCAGTACACTCTGAAAAAAACAGGGAATTTTCAGTAAAGTTTTTATGAAGCCACTTTTTAAAGAAGATTTAATTTGCTAAGATGAAAGATGTCTGTTACCTTGTAGTGGCTGGAGGTGGTCAGCTTTCTGTCTTCGACTGCTGCTGTTGCTCTACTTAGTACTTCGTCATATTTGTCCAAAGAGGCAAGCTAAAACCATCAAATGCGACTTTATTTTTTTAGCCAACACGTAGCCACTTTCAAATCTCCAAGCATACTTGGGAACGTGCCATTTTTTAAGTGAAGCCCAGTGAAAAAACACACACAAATGTAATTTCAAAATAACATTTACAAAAGTCTCTATATTATGTAACTAACTAAAGAAGTAGGAGGCAATGAGCGCGAACCTTTTTGAAAAGAGACTGCGTGGTATCTCCAACAACTTTCCGATGTTCCTGTTAGACAAATTAGATTAGGTCCAAGTAAAATTTCATGGGAACTAGAGTCTTCCAATGTGAAACATACTTTACTTACAGCGCTTAGAGTGCCGCAGTACGTGGTAATGTCCTTAAAATGCATCATCATAACTTCGTCTCGAAAGTCATTCGTGAACGTTTCGGCCCATTCGCTAGAAAAAAAGTATTTATTTTTAACATGTAACACATTTTTTTCACATTTTCTAAGGCGAAATAATAAAACAAGCAGATCTTTCTATATCAAGATTTACCTTAAAAGTTGGAGAAGATTGAATGCAAGTTTCTTAGTCTAGAAATAGACCAAGATAAGATCGCTGAACAAGATTTACAAGAAAACGGAAACCGAACATGGTGGCATCATGTTAATCAACAACAAAAACAAATTTTGATAAATAAACTTAGGAAAAAATGGTTCCAGAAGCACTTACATTATCAATAGACAAGTCTTTCATCCGACTAGCTGAAGCCTGCAAAGACAAACAGATACGTTATAGCGTGTGTCATGAATGAATATGAACGCAAGGAGGCGGAATCAAGTTGCGTTTTGCTCATGACACGCTATGGACGTAATCCGTGGATTATAAGAAAAACGCACCAAAAATAAGATTATATTTCTCTTTTTATGCAAAAACAAAACTTATATTTAATAATTAGTAAACAGCGCGCGCTCATTGACGATGTGCATGTGTACTATAATCGACAACTCTTCTCGACCAATCAGAGCTTGCGTTTTACTATAGTATTTTGGACAAAAAATCAAACGTTAAGTGAGCCGAGATCGTTATATCGGGGTCTCAGTGTTTTACTATTGTCCATGTCATTTTTGGTGTGTAAGTATATCCCCATTGCACGTTATCGTTTGCTATTTTTGCGTGTTTGATAATAAGCAAGTAAAATTATAACCAACAAACAGTACCAACATTATGTTGGCCGAAATAATCAGCATTTCTGTCTAGCTTAAAAATAGTTCGCCAACTTCCCCTTTGTCTTGTGATTGGACGAGTATGTTGAGTGATATTGGTCAGGTTACCACGGTAAAAAGAACACTCTACAACTCTTGACAGCTTTCCAGTAGCCTGTCTCAAGGGAGGACAGTGTCACGAAGGTAGAGACACTCTTATGTTTCTCAAAAATTCGCATTTACAGGCATTACTTCGTCAGATAAGATTTTTACCTGCGAAACTCGGGATAGGAGATTTGGCGGTGGTATGAAAAGGCGGCAACACAATAGGAATGCAAAGATAAAGGTGCGCTGAAAAAAAAAAAAAACAACTAAAATATTATTTTATCATCATCACCATCACTACCACGAACACAAGTCTCATCATCCCCAAACGATGTCCACCCAAAATGTACGTTATGCACAGTGAACCTGTAATGCTGAGGAACAATTAAATGAATACATTATAAAATTGACGCAAACATTCGATTTACCAGAGGGATGAAACGACAATTATAGGTAAATAGCCAGAGAATCGTAAAATAAAGTTTCACTGTATAATATAAGTCCAAGTGTCGTTTCAAGAAGATGAAAGAAGAGAACATATATAAGGTACAATAGACGAAGCAATCCAGGGGCATACGAAAAACTAGCAGTATAGCATGCCTAGCAAGGATCAGTGAATGAAGAGAGAGGGGGGAGACGATGGGCAAGGTGCTAGGAGAGATGGAAAACCGATCGCGCGCTAGGAGAGACGAAAACGAGGCACGTGCGCTAAGCTACAGGAATCATTATAAAGAAGTTACAATAAGCATCTGACATGCAATCAGCCAGTGTATATTGCAACTTACATCTGGGTAGTAAGTAGGAGTAGGGACAAGTCTCTCAATAAGTGCATCGAGGCTTCCAGACATCAAGTGACCATTGTCAAATGTCACACGCTATAAAAGGAGTTTTCACATCAATAAAATTATTCAAAGTAGGATCTTGGCTTTGACCCCAATATATGGAAAACAAGAAGCTTTTTGTTACCACTTGAATCGTTATAAGCTGATGGTGATTAAAATATTCCTTACAACGATTTGGTACTGTAATAAGTACACAACATGTTGCTCTAACATAAATTATTTTTTTTTAATCCATATAACAAAAATCTGTTTCAAATTGTACTAAAAGATAATCAGTGAAACGGCCCTTCTTATTTCATCCTTACTGATCTATTGCTACATACCCCATTCATACTGGAGACAGAGGAGAGTCGAGGGCCATGGAATGCTGATAAATCTGATTGATTTATGTTGTCTTCCTGTAAAACAAATGATATTGTAAGGTAAATACCATGAGAACTGAGAGATACAATCACAACCATTTAACATACCCTGTCATCTTCTGTTCTTTGCAGGTCACCAACAACAGTTCCAAAAATTGTTGGCTAGAATTTAAATAAAATAAAAAAATGTCAAGTACATCTGTCTTTTTTTCTCTTTTAGAGTTCCCTATGGTCTGCATTCTTACTTTTTGTTTGGCTATGACCAAACCTATTATGGGATTTAGAAAAGAGGGGTCTAATGACCCTTTGAAAACCAGGGCTTTAAATAGGACAAATTTGGTGGCTTTTTTTAACAGTTCCGAGGTAAGTGAATTATTGAGGAACCCCACCCTACATTTTTTCTCTGGACATGCCCCTGCATAAGTTTCCCAGAGTAATGAACTAATTCGTACCCTTGCTTTAACAGTCTGCTTAAAGCCGAGAGAAGGCAAACTTCTGGTTGACTGTGAAAGAAAAGCAAAAATCATTGAAGTTGATGATAATTGAAAGGTGCAGTATGTATTTTGATGTGATATATATAATATATATGATACCTTTCTATGTTTTGAGGTCCTTCTAAGAAGACCCCTGGCAGCTTCTTCATACTCCTTGGTAAGGCGATGATGCTGAGCAGACAAACGGCTGGTAGATAGATAGAGCACAGGATCATTTGAGACACCAAAAATTACTATTTTTTTCAGCAAAAATACTCTGTTTCCTGGGAGGTAAGAATGCTTGCAGGAAAAATTTGTCCATGTTGTGTTTGTGATTCTATGTCACAACACGCAACAGGATGATAGAAAAAAAAATTAAATTTGATTTCATTATTATTAAAAACACTTACGCATAAGTTGACTTCTGCTGTTGCAACTCTTTTGTCTGCAAAATAATATAACACAAGTATAAATTACATATGTAAAGTACATGACTTTAACTAAGCCTGGCATTTCCCATAAGGAAATACCACATCCAGGGTTCAAAATAGCAGCTGGCTGCCGGCGAAAGCCGACTGTTTTCTTCGCCGGCTCTTTTTTTCTGTATTCCCCTCTTATATTTTGAGTATGCAGGCTTTTTTACCAAAATCCACAGAGTTGGCAAAATCTAGCAGATTGAAAAAAATATTTTGAACCCTGACATCTTTTACAACAGATACCAGTCACACGTGGAGAGGGAGGGAAGAAATCTCAGATACACCCTAACAAAGGGAACACAATTTGAGCTAGCTTGTGAGGTAAACGCAGCCTTCCTTTATTCAACCACACACCACAGAAATCCCAGTTTCCAAAAATTTCCATTTCGGTAAATTAAAATTAATAACATCAAAATGTCCCCCCACCCCCCCTCCCCTCCCTGCTATCCATAATTGATTCTTATTACCTTTATTATCTTTTTTACTTACCCCATCAATGCTGGCATTTTTGCCATCCTCAAGTTCTGATTGAAACAACTGCAGCTGAGTGAGCTTTTTCTTCTCAGCTTCAAGGAGTTTCGCAGTGACCTATTGGTTAAACAACATAGTAGGGAAGCTAATTAGTCTTAACAGTTAAAATGCTAAAAAGAAATACAAGGGGCATATTGCTCTTTATCTGTTCCTTAGTGCTGTCATAAATTCTGATTAAAACAAAACTCCTAGGTGCATACACCACCTTTGATGGCTAAGAATAGTCTTCATATAGATGGATTGGCAAAAAAATATACTTTTCTTATGATATGTATGTCTATGCATCCCCTCAGAAAATCCTGGCTATTGTACTTTGGGTGTGGTCAACAGAGGTTCTTACACCTAAGGATAGCAAATTGGGTGTGGTAGAAGGAATTTTTAACCCTAAGAGATAGCAGAATCAGAAAAAAGTCAAACACCCACTTAGGAATAGCAGATGTTCTAGTTTTATACCTTAAGAGATAGCAGAATTGGAAAAACCTTAAACAAACCCCTAATAAGAAAAGCAGTTGGTCAAATTTTATACCCTAAGGGATAGCAGAATTGGAAAAATTATTCAACACCCCCTAAGGAATAGCAGTTTGTCAAAATTTTATACCCTAAAAGATAGGATGATCACTGTCTGCTTTTCTGGGGGGTCACCCCACCCCACCCCACCACCTCCCCCCAGGGCCTAGTTATACCCACAAGTTGGCAACTTAAGCCATTTGAAATATTGGTCCCCCCAGCCAGTAATTGTAAAAACAATTATAGGGGAACGGCTAAGGGTGTGTCTGTACTCCTCCCTCATCCCCATCTCTGTATTATGTTCTCCCCCCATCCCCCCTTCAGTAGAGGCCAGCTTCTACTTTGCTTTGAATAAAATATAGGCAATAGCAAAATAAAAAACAAAATATATTCAATATTGGCTTGCTCTCTCAACCTTTTGTACATGCTATGATACTTTGAAATATCCCCTTGATTTTCCCTTAAGGGGGTATAGGTGGACAGCCTGGATGTGGATTCAGTCTGATTCTAAGAAATTGTGCATCACCAGCATTACCAGTGATGAAATATAACATGTGACATCCTCACCTCAAGCTGAACCCCAAACAGGCCCTGCCCAAGGTTCTCTGCCCCAAACATTTGGGCTGCAGCCATTGGTAATAACTGTTGATCAGCTGGAAAATACAATAGCCAGTGTACTAAGCCCATGCTGTTATTTGTTAGTCATGGTTTTGAAGTGCTCTTTATTTCGCCTAGAATCATTCTAGCAATCCTGCATGCAACAAGTAAACCGGTCACCTTTAGTGGGTGTCTCTGAACTTGACTATAAGTACCAAGAATGCACTGCACATGCAATACATAGAGGGAACCTGGTATTAAAGTAGCTATCTATAATAACCAATTTCCAATATAATTTTTTTTTTTGATGATGATAAAGAAAATTTAAAAAAAATGTATAATTTGTGCAAAATTAAAATGTACATAATAACGATGGATGTTTTAGAAAGATATTCTAAATTTTGTTTAGGACAGAATAAACAATGGTTTACTGGCTCTTTAGCAGTTCTATGACTTCTACTTGAGTGTACTTGATGTGAATTTACAATTACGTGAATTATGCACGGTCACTGAGATTCATAAATAAGTTATACCTTCGGTATTTATCGTTGTTTACTATAACATACTAACATGTGTAGATTTTAAAACTTGGGTTTTATTAATTTCAAGTTGTAGTATCAGGTAAATACCTGTATATAATAAAGCAGTTAATGGCTATATTTCATTGAATGTGAATAAACATATAGTTGAATTTGATGACCAAAGGATTTGAAGGCAAACATATCGGTAGGGTGGTTATTGAGCCCTGGTTACTGACAGATTAGAATATAAAACATCTTCAACAAGTATAAATAAATTCTAGGATTTTCACGCAATTATTGATTACATTTGATCTCCATTTTTAAACCAGTTGCCAAAATTATTCAGATTGTCTAGACTAATTATTATTATGGTATGGAGTGATTTTTATCAAGCTAGAATTAATTTGCTAGCACGTTTGATTCATCACAATCTCCAAAATTTAAGACATCCAATCCTTGTCCATCGATAAGATAGATATATTAGTATCAGTTCAAGTAAGTAGCACAGTAATTCCTGAATACACAACTTAACTAAAGAAGAAAACACACAAGAATGTTTGTCGTGAACTGATCTAAAGTCCCAAACAAAACATTGCAAAGCTTCGCGGGATGCGATCAGACTGGGACAGAGATCGCGTGAAAAACGTATCATTTTGATCGTATTACACATTCAGGAAAATCAAGAGTTCGATAATTAAAGCCTACCGTTATTTCAGTGCTGATAAGGGGATATTACGCGAGTTTTTCTCACTTAGATGCATGGCGCTCAAGTTGTTTTGTCCAACATGCAAAACTCTGTCAAATGAAATAATTGTACCAGACTAGGGGGGGGGGGGGTCGCTAGTTACCAGGCCCAGGACAAGTTTCACCCGGTTCACCCCCGTCCCGTCGCATCGCCCGTCTGTCACTCAAAACCAAAACGAAAAAAAAAACACACACACACACACACGCACCACACACAAAAAGACAAAAACTCTCATTAGCAAATCAAGGCCAATTAAAAATAATACGACGAAGCTCTTACCCTGGAAGCCTGTGAACTTTTGCTCACCGATTGATTATTTCGTTTATTTGTCTGTTATCGATTTTTTTTGGGACGGTTAGAGAACAATATCCCAAAAAAAAAAATGAAAACAAAATATTAGCCACGCTAGCCTGCCTAGCAAGGGAAGGATGAGGGGTCGGCTGCAAGCGCTCTCTTTTCCCATCCTACATTCGCCCCATCGTTCTCTCTAGGCGAGTGGGGTTTATCCTTGATCTTCCCCAGCTCTTTGCGCTTGCTACGCAGGCTTAGCCACACAAGTCGCCACAAGTTTTTTCGTGAGCGCCTATAGGCGTCTGCCTTTGCGAACCTTCCAAATTATCTGTCTGACGCCCTAGAGAATGTTCAGAGGCGTGCGCTCAAGATCGCTTTCCCAGGTAGTAGTTATGAGGACTCACTTACGCTTGCAAAGCTTCCAACGTTGCACGAGCGAAGAAATATCGCATGCCAGCGATTCGTTTCCAGAATCAAACCAGAGAATCCTCTTTTTCCTATCATTAAAGGGCGTCGCATTACGCATGATCCAGATCTCAGATCTAAATCTAAATCTTATCAGAGGCCTACTAATACGAGTCGTTTCAACGAGTTCGTTACTGTTAAATATGCTAATTACATTTGATTAAATGTAGTTTATTGTATTGCTTACTTGTATCTCTGACTCACCTGTAATCCAGTCTATACTGCGAAAGGTTGAATTAAACTCATTATTTCGTTGGCTAACAATATTCGCTGGAAGTCATGTTCTTCTAACGACACTGTTTTTTTTTTTATAAGAACGTCTAATTTTCAGTTGAGACTAGGACGTCCTTTTTTGGAACATAAGGCTCAATATGTCCTTAACGATGTTCTTAAATTTTAGTCTATAAAAGAATATAATACCCAATGAATTATTAGAAAGAGAATTACACTAAGGATCAATAGCAATAATAAGGTTGTTACTATGAACACAATTTGATTCTTCATTTTAGAACGCATCAGCACTAAAAAAGAAAACTTTTTCTGCTATCTGAGCCTCGACATGTTCTTGGTATGTTCTTAAAATTTGGTGAAATCTCAGGCTGAACGTTCTTATTAAAAAGGTTCTTATAAAAAAAGACTGTAGTTTGCTTCGACACGCGCATCCTCCGCGACGCCCGAGGGTGCGGATGTTGGGATGCGACTAGCCTTCGTAGCAAGCGTTTCTGTGTACTTTCAGAAGGCTGAAACTCCACAGAAACGCTTGCTACGCAGGCTACGATGCGACACGCTCAATCTCGTCCCCAGAGTCCTTATTTCTTAGCCAGATTTTTTCACTCTTGGGACGAGATTGGCGACACGCGCTGCATTACGTTTTTCCATCCTTGTAAGGATCCCTGTGGTTTGATGGGTAGAGATGCATGACGGGAAGTGTAGCCTTGGCGGCCATCTTGGATAGAATGAAAGCGCACGTTGCGTAGTCGTCCATTTTTTATAGACTTGTTAACACGAGCGCATTTTATCATTCAAGATGGATTTTCAGCATCGCGCAGGAGGTAAAACTGGATCTGGAGGGGTCGCCTCATCGTCAGAATCGAACCGAGACAGAAGAGAAAGGCTGAGACAGCTAGCATTGGAAACGATCGACCTCAACAAGGTTTGTAGACAACCATTTAACAACATCGAGAAAAGGGACAGATACCTTGCTACCAGCTACTATACACATCTAGCCTTGAATCCCAAAAGACTACCGTAAAGAAACAATATCAATAAATAAGAGACAGATACCTTTCTACTAGCTACTATACCAATCTAGCCTTCAATCCCAATAGACTACCGTGAAGAAACAACATCAATAAAAAAGAGCCTGGCCCTACCAATCGATATAAATCGATCATCGGAAACTAATAGAATTAATCAATATTAATCGATATTAATCAGTTGATTATTATTGATCAATATTGGAAATTTTTAATAATTGATACTCACAGCCCAAGAATACTCAGTCATATTGATAATTATTGATAAATATTGGGTTTTATCGATTTCTTTTTTTTAAACTGACTGCTGGAAAATTGAATCTGCCATCACTGTTGTAGCGTGACCTGGGAATGATATGTCTAGCTTTTCCAGGGGAGGATCCAGGATTTCAAAATGGGGGGTGGATAATGGCCGGATAGACGGCTAATAACTGATCCAGTGGTTCTTGGCAGGTCGCATAGATCTAAAAATACTTCATGCTAAATTGGATGTGTGGCATCAGCAAAGTCAAGCATGTGAAGGCACATGGACAGTACCTCCCTCATCTTAGACACGGCGCCTTAGACATTTATTTTTTTAAACGAAGTGACTTTTTATTTTATATATCCACCCAATACACCCCCACCCCCCTGTATCTGCCTCTGTTCTCGGCTTGTGTTCATCTGTATGCTTTCCAATCAGCTAATATAATGGCCGAGTAGTGTTCAGAAATCTCTTATCAAGAATTATATGGGTAAATAAGGAACCTTTAGTAAATAAATGTTTTGTTATCCTGCATATAGTGAATGTGGTTTGCAAATGGTCAAATTTAGCCCTTTTGAAGGGATATGAAGACTCGCTTTGTTTATCTTACCTTGTCTTGGACATAAATCGATAATTTCAATATTTTTCGATAATAATTGATACTCACACAGTTTCACAGTATCGATTTGTATTGATTTCCGATATTAATTGATTGATTGATATTGATTTTTATCAATTAATGTTGATATCGATTATTATTGATTATCGGAATTATTGATTGGTAGTGCCGGGAAAAGAGACATACCTTGCTTCCAGCTCCTATACCTCCTATATCAAGGAATAATACAACAAAGATGTATGTACTGTATGTTTAAAAAAGCCAAATGTCATTTTTTGGCATCATTATTGTGATTGCATCTCATTTTTGAGGAACAAGGTAATATCTAGTGGGAGCTACTGTATCATAGTTATGTAAATTGAAAAGTTCTGGTTTTATTGATTCTGATACTGTACCTCTGAACATTCTTAATTCACTGATTCTAATGGTTTTCTTCTCAGGATCCTTATTTTATGAAAAATCATCTTGGTTCTTATGAGTGCAAGTTATGTTTAACCCTACATAATAATGAGGTGAGTTGTTATATGCATCAGCTAGTTAACAATTATTCCCCAAGTCAATAGCCCATATGGATGAACACTCCTCAGGGGTTTTAGGCAGATATTTAGTTTGTGGGGTATTCCTCCCAACATTCTCTCCCAAACTCATATAATCATCATTATTGTTTATTCCGTTTTTGTTGTCATTTCCACTGCACACCATGGAATATTCCACATGTATTGGTTTCTTATAGACACTTGCCAGGCTAAGAGATCAACAAGAGACACACCATGGTTAGAGTCTTCATGTTATGATAAAGGAAAAACATTGTTTCTTTTTTTTCCAGGGAAGTTATTTAGCTCACACCCAAGGCAAGAAGCATCAGTCAAATCTGTGAGTAGAGAACAGTGGTTTATTGTTTACAAAAAGTGTGCACATTTTTGTTTATTATTAGTTAAAGAGCCCTTGTCAGCCACACACCTTTGTTTTTGTTCTCAACCAATGTTGGGAGACAAATTATAAGAAGAAGAAGAACAACAGCTTCTCCAAATCAGCTGGAAGATAAATGGATGCTTTCTCACACTGTTACCTTTTAAGAATGAAAAAAAAAATGGTGGCTAACAAAGGTTCTTTAAGTTTAAGTTACTCCAGAACGATCAGAGTCCACCTCATGGCAGAATAGTACAGTACATGTCTGACAATCAGACTATACTTAGGTCTGATTCAACATTTTGACAAGAGAACCATTGAAACAGCAATTGCACCAGTTTACTTCTGGCAGGCAGAAGTAGACCTCAATCTATTAAAACCTGCAGCAATTAACAGGTCATCCACTCTAAATTATCAGTCACATTCTCGCAGAAACTTCCAAGAGACAGTGCTATTACAATTTTGAAACATTTTTCACATTCTCTGTTTAAAATCACCATAGACTGTTACATAATTGACCTGAAATAAACCGATTTGATGGCTGCTTTAAGTGGCATGTGGGATGATTTTTCTTTCTTTTTTTTTTTGCTCCTCTTATGATGAAGATTGTTTGGAAAACTATGGTCCAAATTAATGACATAGACCTCTTTAATCTTATTGCAATTCTGCCGAATTTTAGAGCACGCCGAGCTGCAAAGGAGGCCAAGGATGCTCCAGCTCAACCAGCACCTGTAAGTGATTACACTTTTCTTCATTTAGTTGCTTTTAAGTTTAGCAACGTCACATATTATGTCTGTTCCAAATGCAGGAAAAGCCAAGAGTCTCATTAAAGAAGTTTGTAAAGATTGGAAGACCTGGTTATAAAGGTAGTTAGAAAATTAATTTTAGTAATTTATGATTTTGCACTTGTGCCTTAGATCTGATCTGATTGCGTTATTGTTCTAGTGACAAAACAAAGGAATCCAGATAATGGTCAGCACAGTTTATTATTCCAGGTAAGGGCCTTTACTCCTCTTACCTCTTGATATTGTGCATAGTAACATTCACCAGTTAAACTGATATGAAAGGCACATCTGGGTGAGGCTCTAAATCAAGTGCCCAGATGTGTGAATTGTTAGTTAGCATTTTTGGTTTCAAACTGAGTACTGAAGCTTTTAATATCCTAATTCAAATAGTTGAAATTTGACAGTACAAGTTTTTGTTTAGAAAACCCAATGTACAAAACTGCTACTGATAATATCCATTTTATGCAGGTTGACTATCCTGAAATCGCTGAAGGAGTGGTCCCAAGACATCGATTTATGTCTGCTTATGAGCAGAGGATAGAACCGCCCAATAAGCAATGGCAGTACTTGCTATTTGCTGCAGAACCATATGAGACAATAGCTTTTAAAGTAAGGAATAAATACCTAGCCAGGAACATAGTGTACTAAATCTCCTGAATTTATGGAATGTACTTGGTAAACAGTAATTATATACAGAAAGAACTGATCCTTATTGCACTACTTGCAGATTCCCAGTCGAGAGATTGATAAAGAAGAAGGCAAATTCTGGACCCAGTGGAACAGAGATACAAAACAGGTTTGTTATCTACTTACTCCTTTCACAATTCAGTTCATATATGTGCCCTTTTTTTGATCCTACAGTACATATTGTTTATTTTGTCAAGAGTTTGCTTAAAGTGCGATGCCTACTACTTAAGTTACTAGCCAAACTGCATCGCAAAGAGATGCTTCAGTGACTTGGTGGCTTGTTGGAAGTGGGCTCTTTAGAGTGATTTTCATAAACCTTCCAACTACTTTACACTGTATTGCCCTCTTATTCCATTCACTTTTGGGTTTTCTTGAATATTGCACTTTGACTATCACACTTTGATTAACGGGTTACTGTCGAATCCATTGTGTCACGACGCCGCATTGTCAAAACATCGATTTAGTTTTGTCTTTTGGGTTTTCTGTTCCGCCAGTCAAATTATTTTAAGCCAATCAGATTCTTGTCATCTCTCGCCTAGTGCAGTTTCCTGGCTTTCTGTCTTGACACCGTCTGGTTTTCGTCCAGAGGATAGCCAGGGAAGTGCACAAAGCCAGACTTGATTGGCTCAGAATGGTTTTACTGACGGAACAGAAAAACAAAACTAATCGTGTTTTGAAAACGCGGGTCGCGATACAAGCGATTCGACAGTAATGTAAGCCACTTTATGTAATCCATGATAATTTTCTATTTACAGTTTTATATCCAGTTCCATTTCCGACTCTCCCCGCACCAGCTGCAGATGCAACAACAGCAGCAGCAGAACCGCAAGCAACCCCCTCCACTAATGCCGCCTGGACTTGTACCACAACGACCCCGTAACATACCTGCTGCAAACCCTCTTAACCCATTTTCCAATCAGTGAGTGGGCAACTCCGTGAAAGGCCACTTGGAGTTGTGTTGACTTAGTGCATCTGCATGGCTGAAACAAGTTCGGCGGCTCACAGGGAAAAATCCAACACAACAGACAAGCCAAGAGGATTTGGGCAACCTTCTCAAAAATCCCTGTCACATACAGTACAACAACAGCAAAAACTCTTGCATTATTTATAATTTTTAGTTAGTTTTTAACCCAGTTCTATTTTTGTTTTTCGTGTCTCTTCGCCATCTTCTGAGTAAAACTGAGTAGAAACCTCATTCCCACAATCGCATTGACGATAAAATAAATATATGAATCAGAAGATAACATTAAGACATAAAACTTTTCTTTTAGCTTTTTAATTACAGCTTTGCATTTTCATTTGAGAAATGCCATCATATTCTTCTTCAAAACATTTGTCTTTATGGTGTGATAAAATAGGCATATGACATATTGACATATTGTGTATATAGTGACATCTATACATCGACTATTATGTCTTTTGTAATAAAGAATGTTTAAAAAAAAGTAGTAACACCATGCTTAATTAACAAAGATAAGATGGAGACGCAAGGCACGCCCACCATTCTAAGAAAGCTGCGGCTGGCTTATTGCAAATTGAAGCAGTAGTTACGTTAGCCAGCCAACTCCCAGGCGGTTAGTAAGAGTTGTGACGTCACAGGAAGCCATTTGAGCTCTTCCCGGACCACGGTTCATCTCCAAGGAAGGGAAGGCACAGACCGGCAAGACGGTCTAGGCTGGGATTTGATCAGTCGTACTCCGGCGCTGCTATAGCGGAGGGGGAAGCGGATCCCCGGATTCCACAAGATACCTATATTGTGTAATTTTTATCGCGATGGGATGTTTGTTTTTGAGTTCATTGAAGGTGATGGTTGCTTGATTCGTGGCTTCGGCATTAATAGCCGCCACAGGACTGGTCAGAATCGATTAAAAAATATTGTGAGAATTGTGAGTTCTTAGTGGTGGTGCAGTCGAGGTTTTCTCGCCGATATCCATTTCTGGCTGATAGTTATTTCCGCTATTGCTCGAATTGCGCTGTTCAGGCTTGAAGGGTGACACTACATTATCTGTGTCGAGACTGTACCCATGTGTCGACAGCAAAGTCGGATCTTCATCGTCGTTAATACTAATAGGGCGATGTTTTTCGATCTTTGACGAAGGCAATTGTGACGTCTTCCCTTCACATCTGTAAAGGGCATTCCTCCGCGACAGGACTGTAGGGCAGTCCTCAGGGACAGGATTGCGTCGCCCGACCACTGACGAATACACCACGAATGCTGTCGACGAAGAGCCGTGGGCATTCTTCGGGGCTTTTTCGGCGACAAAATTGCGTTGCCTGGCCGCTGTCGAGGGCGAGCTGCTCGCTACTGGAGGAACGTGCCTTGGAGTTAACTCAAGGTCGGCGCTCATGTTACGGGACCGAAAGGGATCCCGCCAGAACACCTTGAGCGCGCGATTAAATCGATTACATCGTGCCATGTAGATAAAGGGGTTACACATACTGGACACGTACTGCGAGTAGTTTGCGAAAAGGCCGAACCACTTGAGGAACTCGCTACTGACGGGATTTCTGGCCCTCTCCACGAGGATGCCGTAGACGATCGAAGGGACGCAGGACAGCACCGTACGCTACCACGGTTAGACCCACGGTGACGGCGCAGGACAGCACCGTACGCTACCACGGTTAGACCCACGGTGACGGCGCAGGACAGCACCGTACGCTACCACGGTTAGACCCACGGTGACGGCGCAGGACAGCACCGTACGCTACCACGGTTAGACCCACGGTGACGGCGCAGGACAGCACCGTACGCTACCACGGTTAGACCCACGGTGACGGCGCAGGACAGCACCGTACGCTACCACGGTTAGACCCACGGTGACGGCGCAGGACAGCACCGTACGCTACCACGGTTAGACCCACGGTGACGGCGGCATGAACCACGGTCTCACGACGACTTTTCTGCATTTTCAGGCGCAGATGACCGGGTAAGGATAGCTCTCCGTCGTATTTCTGAAAAGGTGAAGATTCATATTTTCTCGTGTGATATTTTATATTTCTGGAATTTATTTATTTCAAACAAATATCTTAGGTCCATTACATTTTAGGTCTTTTGTTCTTAAATGTTGCACCCCTCTTCCCCTGCGAATAAATAACTACGTAAATCTTGATTTTTTGACTCTGTCTACCCACCTATATCGTGGTACAGACTTGACGCGATATACATGATAGGTTATATTACCAGCTGTCCTCTCTTAAATGTCACAATTGATCTTTTATCCTAAGGTTGAAGACATCATCACCACCCTACCCCCACCGTACACAACCCTTTTTCCCGCGCTTTAATGTCATAAGAATCCCTGACCGTTATTTGTTTTACCTTAGTCTGGTCCTTGAGGCTTTTCCAGGTCACCATCGCCAAAACTATGTACAGGAAGGCGAACGCAGAGCGTATGATGATCAAATAGTTCCCGACCATGTAGTAATATATCATGCGATAGAGGAACGTAGGGGCGTCGCCCAAGTTGACTTTGTACAGATTGAGAAACCAGGGAGTTATCACTGCAACCGTCACAAGCCACATGTCTAAGACGGCCACGCTCACTTTTTCAGTCGTCATCCAAAACTAGAATGAGAGAAAGGCAATATAATATTAAGAGACGTACAGTAACATCTCGCGTATATTCAATCCCCATCGTATGACAAAACTAACCTTGTAACGCAATCCAATCGTATTACTATACGCTTACAACGCAATCCCCAACGCATGACGTACCTTGTAACGAAATTTTCCCATCTTATAATTAGACCTTGTAATGCAGACCCCATCGTATGTCTAGATGTACCATCCATCGTATGAAGTACCTTGTAACACAATCCCCACTGCTTAACGTACCTTGTAACGCATTCCGCATCGTATGACTAGAAGGCGATCCAGCATCATCATTCCCATGCCGAGGAGGTTTATTTTTCTTTCATGAAATATCGGATAGCTTATTACAAATGTGGCCAGTTATTACAAATGTGTCAAAACCGCCCTCCGCATTCTCTCGAGGAAGAAATCGCGACAAGAAACGAAATATTTTTTGTGCTCTTAAAAGTGGTATTACACGGGATAACATGCAACAAAAACATTTCGCGATAAATTGTATCGTAGAAAGGTTTGGACCGTGTAACATATCGCGCAACACAACTTTCCGCGCATCATTTTACTCGGCAACATGTTGCGTGTTTTTGAACCCACTTGAAAAAAATGCAACACAGAATGACGAATATCTGGAAAGTTATTCCGTGTAACATGATTGGCAGCATGTCAGAATGGATACGATACAATGTATGACGAGATGTTTTTGTTGCATGTTATCCCGTGTAACGCCACCTTAATTCTTACCTGAAGCGCTTGAGAAGCAGAAGAATGCTGCCGTTGCCGAGTAGAGTGGTGATGATAAGGATGGAATTTAGACTCATCTTGATCGCCACGTCATTCAACGCGGGCTTGACACCAGTCACATTCGTACGGAACATACTTATGTTAAAAAGGTCCATTTTTATCTGACAGCAAGAGAAGCAACGTGAGTTATACAAAGTTTGCTTTCCAAGTAAAGAGACACGACAAAAAAGATCAAATTGAATGTCATCTTCTTAAAAATAGCACGTCGTATTTTATTCTTATATACGACAGCCAGAAAAGAGGTTTGATTGATTACGAAAGAGTTCAAGGGCTGATCCTTGAGGGACTCCAAAAAGGAAAATTAAAGTGTTGTCCAAGAAACAAATTGCCTTTCTCTTTAGTATGTAACACAATCAAACAACCTGGAGCTGCTAATTGAAAACGGTCCAACCTTAGTTGAGAAATAAAACTTAAAAATTCTTTGTTTTAAATAAATCACTTAAACGTTTTAGAACCTGAGACCACGAGAAATCTTAAAAACCCCTATTTTACATTTGTTAACTTTTTTTTTACCACCGCCACGATTTTCTGGGAATCCCTAGTGTCCTTGCCTTATAATTACAGAAGCAAAAAAACATTATTTTCAAGAGGTTTTTCATACTTATGTCAGCCCCAAGAAGGGCTCTTGACGTTGGTGGATTCATAGCCACTGAGGACCTTTTAACTGCTGTTTATAATTGTTTCTGATAGTTTTTTGCTCACAAATTTGATCTATTATTATTGCATTATTATATGCATTTCCAAAAAGAAAAGCCCATCAAAATTAAAACTCTTTTGTTTCGTTTGAGAATGCAGGGCGCAGTGAATAAACATAGGACGGGTGTTTCGATTGACTACGTGAATTCCGCTCAAACTCTCAAAGTCTGCTTGATCATTAAAGGTTCTGTTTACCAGGTCTACAGGCATAGACAACCACATTAATGCTTATAATTTTACGAAACCATTATAGCAAATTTAAGGTTTTGAAAGAAAACTTTCTTTGATCTGTCGTGGGTGGATCTTAAAGTAGGCTCTATTTCCAGACGTTTCCAGCCGTATTTCAGGCGTTCCCAATTTAAGATCCTCCACCGCTTACAAAATCGGCGCCGCCTAGTAATCGAGCCTAGATCTCAAACAATCCGCCATTAGTGGGCGCGTTTTTTTTCCTAACATTCTGGAATGGGAATGGTTGGTAGAGAATGTTCAGAATGGCATTCGAGTCATTTTGCTAAAGGTAGCAGAATGGGTGAAATAATGGCCTTAATTTCATTACGGAATGGGAACGCGGGATAAACGAACGCGCGCTTTTTCTATTCTAATCATTCTCATTCCGAAATCACGAGTAAAAAAAACGCGCCCTTAGGCTGTTAATAGAGACAGACGAGGCCAGCCTGAAAAATTTTAACAATTAATCTTTTGCGGTTCTGTCCGCCTGGCATTTTAAAAAATCATTTAAACCCTAATAGCATGGCGCGCATATCATTTAAACCTTAATAGCATGGCGCGCATATCATTTAAACCTTATAAGCAACGACGCAAACGCAATGCGCAGCTATTAATAATAATTTAGTCCCCCAATTCCAGTTTTCATTTTCCATCCTACACTGTGACAAAGCATGTGTATATTCCATGTTAAGTGAAGCCCAACTAGTGACACTGCTCCTCTTCTCTTGCAATTTATATATGTATATTTAATATCCCATAAGGCAGACTATACTCAAATATAAGGGGGGTCTGTCCTGAAGAAGTCTTTTAAAAAGACTAAATTTTGAGTCGAAAACAGGTGTTTATACAACGCAAAGCTTTATTAGCCTCCGGAAAGTAAGAAGTCTCTCATAACTAAAATTAGATAGTTTTTTTTCAAATACGCAAAACGGGATCGAATAGACGCAAACATTTCCTTATAAAAATTATATTCCTTATAAACTTTTAACTGAGAAAATCAATTGTTTTCTAGCTGCAGGTGGCCCACGTATCAAAAATAATATTTTCTATCCTAGATTAACCTTGTTTTTTTTCAGCAGGTCGTAGATTATTAGTTCCTTAAAAATTCAATGTTTCATTCACCTTCAATAAAGTTCAACGGGAAAGCTCCGAGAAAGTCAGCAAATAAGCCTGCGTGCTAAAAATCTTTGAAACGATGCATACGCAGGCTATATCAGCAACGAACATTTTATCGACTAGATTCTCGCTAGGCTTTTGTGTACATTTTCTGTGCGATGTCAAGTCCAAAGCAGTGTCCAGGCAGGAGCGTTGATGGTGAGATTTGTTTTGATAAGGCCGGGGACCCATCATCCCTGTCCCTAGTAAATTGTCGAGTCAGGGGTAAGAAAACGAGCAGACAGAGAACAGTGGAGAGCGCTTTTTTTCCCTTAACCTGTTGTTTTATAGATGGCAAGGCCAAAAACGCGCCGCTGGAGGTTACTCAGTTACAAAGCGTGTCGTTTGAAGGTGGTACAAGGTAATAAGTAGGAACAGAGACCACCGGAAGAGCGAAATACAACCAGTTTAAGTAGGAATACGTGCGTTATTCAACACTGACAAGAAGTTAGACATCATTTTGGAGTAAAATTATCCGTAAGCCCATGCTTTCAACTTTGACTTTTCAAATGACTTGTTTATTGGTTAAATTCTTTTGCTTTAGCCTTCAATCCGCATTTGTTTATTTTAAACAGGCAGAGCCGTATCATTAATGATACTCGTTCTATTTTAAAACGCATGGTTATCTGCTAACTGTGTTGGGATCCAATTTTTCTTTGGGAATCACAATTGCAACAACTTTAAAACGATTCTGTGCAGTAATTGAGCAAGGCTTGTCTAATGAAACTAGAATGATATGAGGCTGTACCTAGCTATGAAATTCTTCCTATTTTTACCCTTGCTTTCTCGAACTTCCGAAATATAGCACGAACCGGATTTTCCTTGGAGGTTACGCTAAGAATACGTGCCGAATTAAAACAAAATAAAAAACTCTATTTATTCTTATCTTTTGATTCGAACAGCTGTAAAAATGCGTAGTCGTTAATCTCCTCATTCTAGTGGTCTAAAGCCAAATGAGTTATTTGTCCCGTGAAAGAGAAAAATGTTTTTTTTTCTATCTACTGTTTTCGAAATCATGGATCTGTCACAACCTTTAACTAGGACATTTATCTCTGATAAGATCCTTCGGAAGACGGCCGAAAGCTTTTCTGGAACAGTTGCCTTTTTGTCGTGTGACAAGCGACTTTTTTAGTGCTTTCATCGCGGTCCAAATGAGAGAAAAGTAACTCAGTGTCTCAACATTCAATGAAATACTTATTCTTTAAACCTCACCTGTGACATGGTCTGCTCGTCGTCGAAGCTTGCTGCAGAATGGCCGTTATTCGGGTCATGAAGATATAAAAATTACCTACATACTCCATGGAAACAAAGCCTTCGACCAATAATAGCGCATTATTGTGCTAATAACTACTTAAAGAGACAGGTGTTGTTGGGCCGAGTTGCAGTGGCTTCTAGCACATTTTTCCTGTTTTCGTGCAGTAGGCATTATAAACTTCTCATACTTATACTTTGTAATACAAATATGAGCATAAAATCCTTAATACCTTAACGTATTCTTTACGACGCCACAGTACAAGGAAAAAGAAGTAAGATCGTTCATATTTGACGAAATGATTACCCATTAACACCTAAACCGGCCTGTACCGGCCGTGAGAAGTACAACAACCCCGAAAAAAATTATAAATGAAAAATAAAAACAATACTCAGGCATCAGCATAAGGGATAAATGGTCTTGGAGGTAAGCATCCAACCAGGGTGATATCACCAACACAGCCCTTCAGCTAGCTTAATAATTGCTAAAGTCAAATTTTAAACCGAACAAGAAAAAACAGCAGAATTCACCCTCTCAACATAACTCTCAAACCACACAAGGGAAAGAAATTTATTCTAAATCCCTCAGGACCATTTACGTGTTCTCAAAGTAAAAGGTCCACTCCTTGAAGAGTGACAGATTACAGATCCACGGAAAAATTCGGCATTGAATGACCAGTCAACACGTCTCTCCACACAGTTAGACAGGTTTTTTTTACCCCAAAGACAAGCAAATCAATTCCAGGTCATACAGACCCAGAGTAGCAGTGGTTGTCATACGATGCTTTTAAGGAACGGACGGACCAGCAATCAGGTCGCACGTGTCCCCACAGTCGCACGTATATTTGTATTTAAAATTGTTACGTAGCAATTCCAATCCACAATATTCGTGTCTGAATAATTAGGCTCCCCACAAATTGCTATATTTGATATTTTATTACTGTCGCAAATTGCAAAGCATCACACATACGTCTCTCCATCTCGGGAATAGACTTACAAGGAGAAAAAGGTATGCTGTACTGGAAAATATTATCACGCCTAACCGCACGTGAAATTTTTTTGGGGAGCCAAGGTGCAATACTTTTAGGCACATGGGGAGGCACTGATATTATTAGGGGGAGGCACAAATTTAATTCTCTTCTTGGATGGGCGCTAACTTTTGCCTGGCGCTAATTTGAGCACGCACCTCCTTCCCCGTGGTCATCGCGCGGGGAACTCCGTATGTATCGCTCGCCAGCCCCGAAAATAAAATAAAAACTAATTTATCGGCGGCATGAAAACAATAAAAAAGCTGTTCATACAAGTGATTTTAAACACAACAAATCCCCCGGATTATTGGTGGCGTGGGGAATACTTTCACTATATGTCGGATGGGATTCCTGTGGTATGTTTCTTGTCACGGTGATGCCACTTCCGTTACAGCACTTGAATGGTTTCTGTATTCGCCCGGGACAAGCTCGCTTCTGATTTCTCTTTTTACCCGCTAAAACCTTCAAACGACGCACTAAACTCTTTGTAAGTACTTACTTGAGATAATCAAGGTATCATGCTTCCCTAAGCCTTAGTAATTAAGGAAATCAAGAGTTTGCAATGATGTAAACTTGATGAGGTGTGTGTATCGGTATGCAAAGTAATACACGCATAATTCCATAACAAACATTTGCTCATTTGCCGGTCCATTCTGAGTCAATTTAAATTATTTTAACCAAGAGCATTTCTCGTGGGTTTCCTCTTTGTTAAAAGCATATGTCTTTACAATTCTTTGTTTTATGACTAAGAGATGTATACAATATAATAATTGATTAAATTTAACTCGTTATATTACTCTAGACGAGATGTCGTTGCTTGTTTTGGACGCAAGAGATACCTACATCGATGAGGAAACCGGCGAAGAAATTGAAGCAACGCTTATGAATTTCAAGCCTGTGGCATTCTGCTCTGCTGCAGAGGACGCCGTGTTAAACGAGCTTGAATTTGAAAGCAACAGCATGCCAAGGATAGAGCAAGAAACCAGTCTGCCGCAGTTGATAGAGCTGAAAACTGTAAAGAAAGAAGAAGATTCAACGCTTGATTTAAAGACTGTTTTGGGAGATCTCAAGGACAGCGTCGAGGAAAAAGTCGACATTGATGGTGTCAGCAAAGGGGATGGGGAGATGCCGATTATGAATTCCAAACCTGAGGCACTCCGTTCTGCTAAAGATTATAATGAGGATGCTGTTCTATGCAAGTCTGACTTGAATAACAACAACATACTAGAGATAAAGCAAGAAGTAAAAGAAGAGAGTATAGTTTTTTATGCATGTAAAGCTACTCTCAAACACGAAACCGGCCTGTCGCAGCTGATAGAGTTAAAAACCATTAAAGAAGAGGAGGTCACGCTTGATCTACAGGAGGTGCTAGGAGATCTAAAGAAAAGCGACTACGAGTCAGATGAAGACGTCGATATTGATGATGTCAGTGAAGGGGGCGTGACGAAAAAGCAAATCCAATCCAATGAGATTAGTCACAAGAAGTACGTCTGCTCGACCTGTGGGAAACAGTATAAACAATCTGGTCACATGAGGAGGCACGAGCGTTCCCATGAACATGGGCATTCGGATAAGGGCAAAAGTGACACTAGACACCATTGCTCCATTTGCCAAGAGACCTTTACGAGGCACGAAAGTCTAAAACGACACGTTAAAAAACTACACACAAATGGGGAGACCATTGGAGGGCAAAAGGCGCCAACTGAGTTCAAACATAAATGCACCTTGTGTGGAAAAAAGTTCAAAGAACCCCAAAGTCTTCCAAGACATATTCGCCTCACCCACGAAGGTGAAAAGAGCTTCAAATGCGACAAGTGTGATAAGCGGTTCACTCAAGGAAGCGGTTTGCAACGGCATATGCTGATTCACGAGGAAAAAAAGTTCGAGTGTAAAAATTGTGGGAAGACGTTTGCGAGATCGTTTGTGCTGAGAAGGCATTTGCTCACACACACTGATGACAAGCCGTATAAATGTTTTGTTTGTAGTAAGGGATTTATACGCGCGTCACAGCTCAGTGATCATGTTTGGAACCATCGAAAAGACGATAGAAAGTTGCCATTGTCCGGCCCACTAGCGTCCATCTAAGCAGGCCCTTTCCAAACAACTTTTTCACATCTTTGAGTTTATGATTTCTTCTTAGGATAACATTTAAACAGAATAACAAAATTATATATATATATATATTCTTTTTTTTTTTATTCATCATATTTGTAATTTTGTTATTCTGTTTAAATGAGTGAGTGCAGGCGTTCATAAAACAGTGCTCAATACATAGGTGTAGAGCGGGGTATATCTTGGTTTGTAGGGAAAAAAAACACGCGAACTACCGTTTCATCTCTACAAGCCTGTTTCGTGGTTGCCCACTCATCATATTCTTAATAAATCTCCTGATGAGTGGCAACCACGAAACAGGCTTGACTCGACTTTAATAAGACTTCTTCAGGGCATACTCAAGAAGGGCAGACGACAATTTGGAGTCCAATTCCAGTTTTTGGTGTATTATATTGTTTTTCTTTTGTATGAACATGTTCCTAGCATGTTACAATTTGATTGAAATCTCAGGCTGAACACTTTTGTAAAAGGTTTCATATAAAACAAAAAAAGAGTGTACACATACAAGATGCTATTTAACCGCAATTTATTTTTCTGATTTTAAGCGAACAGGTACGAGTTATTAAGTTTAGCAGTATCTATCAAGAAGTATATTTTTTTACAACGAAGGAATTTATATTCTAAATAAAAAAAACGTTTAAACATTTGACCTTGTGCAACTATAAACATACGTCATAGTATCCGATCATTTTATGCCACAGTATCTTTTGAGGTATTTCGAAAAAAGACCAGATAACGCTGTTTTCATGTTTTTCTGAACGCTGCGGTGTTTGCCCTCGTTTACCAGAACCCCAAAATAAAAGGGGCGTAGCCAGGGGAGGGCGCAAGGGGCTCGGCCGCCCTTTCTACCAGCCAAACAATAGATATGATGCATGACTTACAATACAATACAATACAATAGATATAATGCATGTCTTACAAGGACCTTTTCGGCACTCCCATTGAAAATCATGTCAAAGCCCTTGATTCCAACATTCTATTCTCTACCAGAAATTTATGCTTATCACCAAGATCCAAACCTAGAAGTACTCACCTTTGCAGAGATTTTTATTGCTGCGTTTATTTTCGCGCCACACAGACAAATACTCAATACTCCCAAAAATCCGTCACTAGTCTCGCTCATTGTAAAGGGATCCAAAATTCGGATCCAGGATCCCTTTCAGGCGCGAACACAAGGGGTGCGTGCAACCCCCCCCCCCCCCCCCCCCTTGGCGGCCAAAAAGTGGGCAATTTCTTATTAAGGAATCTTAAATACTATGCTCTTTCCACCTCCTCCCCTCAGCCAATCCTGGGTACGCGCCTTCCTTTACATCGGGCAAGTCTCGAAAGCTGGAATTCTACTGTTCTGATAACGAATCTCAACACAAAATCCAGAAATGCCATGGCAGACAAGGGGTGGAAAGTATAATGATGAAAATTAAATATGTTTGTATTTATCTCTCCATAAAAATTGCTTTTTCCCAACGCACAAGGAGGAAAAATTCTCCCAGCACCCGTAACAAAACAAGATTTCAATGATAAAATGCTATGGAGGATAGTACTGTTAGTTTTTGTTCCTTCTCTTCTAACTCACAGCCCCCCCCCTCCATCGGAGTTTACCGTTTATTGGGAAAGTCTCATACACATTTTCGCTCTTAGTCGAGGCGCTTATTCGAGGGAAGCACTCAATTACGGAACTCAAAAACAATATAATTTCTCAAGCCGAAGTAGCATAACCTTCTAGCCATACCTGCTTGCCAACAGGGAAATTGCTCAGCCGCATAAAAACGTTGTCGCGATAAATGTACGTTCTCAGGTTTATAAATAACATCGGATCCATGCGATGCCCCGCCCCCATTTACACTATAATTTTAGTAGAGCCACCCCACCCCGTAAGTTCTACATGTATCTTATTATAGGAAATTAACGTTCCGCTAAATTAACGCGAATTTGAAAAATTGGCGTTTATTTAATTATATACTAATTAAGCTTATTGTTAATTTGTAATACATTATTTAAACGTTAATTTAGAAAACGTTAATACTGAATTTTATGAAAGATCTAATATAAAATTCAACGAATTTTAAGACCATACTCTGTTTATTAATAAATAGTTCTACATGTTTAGTTGTCTTCTTTGGTCACGTTAGGAAATTTTTCAATTCGGTCGTTGTTCTCTCTAGCCATAAAAGCTTAGTAGTATTAGTAGTATTTCGTAAATGGAATATTTCCGAAGCAGCAAATTACTAGAAAAATATGTCTTCAAAATCCGGGTTATTTAAGTTTATTAAAATACATTAGGCCCAAATTCGAGTTAATTTTATTTGTTTTTACACAAGTTGTGCAAAAATTCGCGTTAATTTGATACGCGACATGAGGAAATTGTTGCGTGACCCGAAACTAAAAGCGGCTGCGAGGAGATTTGGTCAGATCCAGAATTACTTGTAAGTTTTAATTTCCCCTATGTTCTATCCTGCTCGTGAAGTGCCATAATCAAGATGACATACAGCCTATGTAGCGTAAAGAGTTTATTTAATAAATTTCAGTGAAGTCAGACTTTGCAAGTACCACGTTTATTTGATCTAAGTTTAAAACTAATATTTCCAAAATGTACTATATAAACTCTTTACATAAATCAGGTGATTAAAATCCTCCTTATAGGAGACGTTAATCCATGGTAACACTACTTGGAATTCTATACCACAACACAGTTAACTATGACTACATTTGGTAATGTTAGAGCTCTAGCAATTATGTGTATTTACAGATCGGATTGAGTAAAAGAGCCAATGGAGGGAATTATGATTAGCAAGAATTTATAATGTTATCAAAGACATTATAAAGCTAAATGGGCTAGGACTTCAAGCTATAAAATATTAGTTATCATTGACTTGACAAGGTGGTCTCTATTAGAAATGTTGCAGTTAATCTATGAAACAATGGTGTGCTCGGGTGCAAATTTGTTCTTTTTGTCTTTTTATGTACACCACACAATTACTAAAACACACAAGGACTCAATAGGTCAATTAAACAGCCCGACTATTGCTGTTCTTATTGTTGGTCTGTAGTAATTATTACAACATTATAACGTTTGCATTTCCTTCTACAAAGTTTCTATGATTTAAAACAAAAACAATGATAGTCAATTGGGCAATCTAGGTTTGTTTGCCTACGAATTCTTGGAGGACAGCACAATTCTAACCCTGTGAAGCTCAATCCTATCAAAATGAATATACTTTGTTACTACAGATATAAAAAATTGCATTACTATTCATACGATATAATAATTGATTGGACTTCCATTGTTTGTCTCAAATAAAAAAGGCAAGATACAGAGCTAATTTTATTTTCCAAAATAAACCAAAACAGAAAAAAAAACATCACAAACATTGAAAAAATTTGTAAATCACTGTGCCATTATTTTGTGCTACAAAAAAGTTTAAAATCCTTTTTGGACTGAAAAAAAAAACTATTACTACCCTAACAGAAGTATGTCAGCCCCATACTCAGAGTCTGCTTGATGGCTATCATATGGGGTAATTAAGCAAAAGCCTGTTCTGAGGCATTGGGAGTCCTGTAGAAGGTGGAGGGAGGGGGTGTCCTGGGTTGGCTTGTAACCCATTGAACCCAGAACCTTTTGTGCACCACAAAATTCCCAATGTTTGAAACCAAAATATTTCCAAATAGCCCCAGATGTGAGCCTTCCAACAGACTTCATACGTAGGGTGGATGGGGTACAGTAAGCTGTCGGTATTGGCCTCAGAGTGGTACATAGTGTGATGATCTATAAAGACCCTGGCTATTGTATGGACAATCCCCTAAACTAGCACCTCATCATGACTTGTGATTTGCTGTTAGCCAGGACAGTCCCTCGCATAAGCCATCACCAGTGGTCGCACACGAGGGCTGGACATACCAATTGCGGTCTTTAAGCCGTGTTAGTTGCAACCTTTCTTGTATTTCATGAGGTTTGAGAGCTGACACAGAAGATATTTATATTCAAATTAGAACCTCAATTTAACATCTAATATTCAAATGTCTGTCTGCAAGGCCATAGCTAGAAAGGTTTTTATAGGGGAGGGACAGGGTTTTCAAATCTGTTGATCCTCTCTTTTTTTCTTGAAATCTGCTCCAAGTTTTTGCTTTATTCCAAATCACATGATATACAAAAACAATTAATAAAAAGAGAATTATCTGGCCATGCTCTGCTAATGCACAACTTGCATGCTTGTAGGCGCTGTAGGACTGATAGTATTGCTTTGCCCATTTATATGGACTTCTTAGGGCCTTGAATATCCAATGTTAAATTTCAATGAATCCGTGATCTGTTGTTTTAAGAATCTGCTCTATTTTTCTTTGAATTTGTAATCTGCATGCCCAGATCTGCTGATCTGAAAAACCTATTCACCACTCCTTGTATCAAGTCATTTGGGTATAATTGGTGCTACTGTAAGTCAGTTTTTATCCCAATGCATGTTGTTTTTGTTCGCAATGGCCTTATGAAACAGTGCATAACAGATAGGGAAAACAATTATATGGGTAAAAAAAAAAAACATTAAAATAGGTGTACTCACCATCAGGTAAATCCTGCTTATTTGCAAAAACTAAAATAATGGAATCCTTCATCTCCCTGTCATTAATAATCCTATGTAGCTCTGTTCTGGCCTCATCAATACGGTCCCTATCTGCACAATCTACAACAAAGATGAGGCCTTGGGTACCGGTGTAGTAATGGCGCCACAGAGGACGGATTTTGTCTTGTCCTCCAACATCCTGAGAGACAAAAAGAAACTCTATTTTATTGAAAATGGAAGAGATGGAATGCAGAGAAGAGATAATAATGCACTTCTGGTATTTCAAGATGGGACTCACATTGATAGTGATACCAAGGATCATATTTTGTGTGCATGCTTTATTTGTTGTCATGGAAGTTTGGATGATGAGTAAAGGGTGCTGACACAAAAACTGAAAATGGCTGTTCACAATATTGGTAGTGGAAGTTTAAAATGGGTACTTTGAAGAATTATCATGGATGTTTGCCTTGTTTGCCTGAACTGACAAACCTTGTCTACATTTGACGTCACACACAGCCTCGTTGATTAACAATCAAGGGTCAAAGTAAGCGTGGAATAATTTTGCTTTTTTGGCTAAAACGCGCTAATTAAATCCGTAGCGATAAAAGCTATTGGTTATACACGGTTGCACAGGAATCGGGCGGTTAGAAGTGTACCTTTAATTCACATATTTAGAGTAAGTTGGGTTGAAATTTGATTGCGAGATATAGCGTGACAGCAATGACAGACGAAGAGCACATAGAGCAGCGAATGGCAACCAATCACATTGCATGCTCGACACGCAGCGGGGAAACCTCAAGGCACTCAAATGTCATAGCGCTAGTCATGCAAGTGAAGGTAGATGCCTAGACCGAAGCGAGTTTGTATCGAAGAAAAGAAGAGCGTGAAAAAGTTAAAAAGACCGCAAACGGAGACAACTCTCTGTTTTGGTTGTTCTTTTTCGCTTAGTCTTCTTCGAAGGAAGCCAAGGATTCTTACTTAATCTTGGCACAGTTTACAACTATGCAAAATGTAGTGTAAATGCTTATAACGTTGATTTAAATATGGATAAATCTCGGGTAAAACGTGCTGAAGGAATGTTGATAATAATATGCGCTTGTATGCTAATTAGAGGAAAAAGCTGTAAAACTAGGTTCCCCGGATGTTGATCGCAGGACTTTGAGCTAAGTAAACAGGATTATGAGATTATTGATGCCTTCGAGAATAACGCAAAACTCTTTCGAATTCGGTTTTTCTTGAATATCTGGCGGAGTATAATTACCTTTTGGTGTTTTTTTTTCCGCTAACATCTAGAGTGTGCCTATTGTCATCGACTGGCATAATAAAAAAATTTCACCGGAAATAAAGCTATTGGGTCTACGGCATCGTTAAAGGCTAACGGGCTAAAGAATGTCAACACAAAAATTCCAGTGAGCCAAAGTTAAAGACCCGCTGCTAGAGGATTAACCAAGGCTACAATGAGAATCCAACATGATTGTTTATTTTGGTAATACACATAATATAAGTCTTACTGAGGCTAAAAAGAGACTTGTGAAAAGTGAAACAAAAGTCTGTCAAAATCTAAATCTGTCCAGTTACTAGAACTGTTAGTATAAGAAAGAGTATAGTCTATTTGAAATAAATAGACTTATACCCACACATTCCATAAAAGCATTTTCTTCAATGTTACAGTTTCTACATAGAATCCTATTGTAGGCAGGTATTGTCAAATAATTAGGCATGATATCTACTACAATAAGGATAGACTACATGAGCTAAATCCACTTACCCATACATTAAACTTTACTTTCTTGTATGTAACAGTTTCTACATTGAATCCTACAGTAGGTATGGTTGTGACTGACTGACCAAGCTTCAATTTATATAATATAGCTGGTAAAAGAGTCAAGAAGGCAACTAGTAAAGTTTAGAATAGCTTTTTGGATGTTTAATGTGTATGGGAAAAACGTACAAATTGTACAAAACAGGGGAACAAACAGAAATACTAAAAAACATTTTTAGTTACCATACTGTAATTTTATTACCACATCAACCAGAATCCTTTGCTTTTTTTCAATCTATTTGAATTGCAAGAATGACAATGCTTCCATTAGAAGAACAACAGGAGGGACAAACTGGATTCTGTAAGTGGTGTCATTTTCGATGGAGGGAACAACAAGATTGCAATTTGAACCATTTACAGGAATATCAAGTTTAATTTTACCATCAATTCCATTTTTCCCCAACAATTGTGGTTAATGATAATCACGAGTAAAAGATAACAGTCAGGGAGATGTAAGCTTTTGGGAGATTGTTATCAGTTGTTTTGACAAAAGGCTTAATCAATGAGGGATAGATTGATAAGGATACTGGTTTTTCCAGCAGCATCTAATCCTAACATTAGAATGCGCATCTCTTTGCTCCCAAACAACTTGGCAAACACATTCCCCATTTTGCTTCTCTGAGGGTCTTTGGAAAATCCTGGAAAAAAAAAGGTAGGAAACCATAAATCCCAATATCAACATCATCAAGAAAAATCTACAAATCCCTCACTAAAAAAATCAATATCAGTAAGTCATGCAAAACTTTTTCACTTGGCCACTTGGTTGGTATTGTTTACTTTTCGGAATACAAGAGTTTAACTGTAAGAAAAAAAAGAAAGAAAACAAATTTGCTTGGATTCACTTAGGAATTACGGCTTTTACAAATTACATTTTTGAGAAATTGTGTGAAACAGGTGTTATTCCGTGGTGAACCAACCAGAAGAAGCAAGAGCAATGGCTATTAGTTGTCTTATATTTACAAGGCTCCCAACACAGAATTTACCTGAAAAGCTGTGTACAAAATAATTCACACTATAACAATCTTATGCTATAATCGTTTGATTTGGCCAATCAAATTTCTAGAATTAACAAAGGCCTTTTTGACATACCAGCATGCACTAGCCATTAGGTTGCCTGGCCCTAACACAGAGCATTTACTTGATTGCTACTGAGAATGGCAACAGCTCAGAGGTACATACAGTATGAGCTTTGCATCTAAAGCCAGGGTTTGAACTCAAGTCAGTTTAGCTTGGGATTTTTTTAAAGGTGCAAAATGCTGGCTTTACATTGGGGACTGTGAATACCTAGTCTTTTGGATAAGGACATTGAGCTAGTGGTCCTGTCTATCACTGCATTATTATTTCTATGGTTATAAGAACACAAACTACTTTCTCTATAACACAGTTTTTGTTTGGTGAACTTGGAAAGTATATCATAATTGCAATAATTTAAGGGATCCAATACAAAGCTAAAATTCTCTGAAGTAACCATCATATGGGGCCCAGGGATCTAGACCATTGCAGATATGTTAACCACCATAAAGGCACCCAAACATTTATATTTAAGCCTTGGCTCTCTGTTGTATACTGTTTTGTATACTTGTATACTGTTTGCTCAAAATATACCTATGCTATATATAAAGTTTTGCAAAGCAGAATTTCCATAAAAAAACCTATAACTAGCATAATTGTGCAACCAGGACAAATCACACAATAATAAACACTGTTGCTAGTCTAGACAAAAGCTAAACCTAAACAAGAACACATCATAATCATAATTTTGCTTAGAGAAAAGGAGGGCCAAGGATGATGATAGAAAGGCAATTTAGAAGAGTACTACTGTACACATACTAATGGTATTATGGTGTATAATCACACCGTGATATAGTATTTGCAAGCAAGGACTTGCATTACATTTTGTTACTTTATATTATCAGGTTTCTCAATGCAGAGTTGATCTAGATGGAATGTTAAGAACTTGTTTCAAAACTTGGGGTTCTTATACAGGGCATATGGAGAAGAGGCAAGTGTATTTAGATAGACATGCCTCCAAATATACACTGTATTGATTTATGTTTACCCCTAACACAAATAACGATTTTAAACTGGAGGTGGGATTTGATGTTGGATAATTGAAAACTGCTTTTTAAATGTCAAGTGTGATATGTGAAACACAATCACAGTAGTGTCGCCAACAAAATGAAAACAAAAATGCAAAACATATTACAACCGCAAACCGGTGGTGATGAATAGCGACATGCAAGCGTAATTTAACCCAGATTTCCCAAGTATTACAACACTTTGGCCGACATTATAACCCTGCCAAATTACAGGACAGACCTCAGATTTTGTTAGCTTTTTTTACAATACTTATACTTGAAATAATTATCAAGGACCTGCCGTGCACTAATGAACTAATTCTACGGCTCTATATTATTTAAAATTACTATAGAGAAGTTTAGGGGTTCAAAAAACGACGCGACCATATGAAGAGATGGCATCTTCTTCATTATCCGAGAAATACATCGAAATACCCACAGCTCAAACAAAGAGTAACGACAAAGAATTAATGAAACAGAATAACAAACGGTTCTGGAAACATATAAAGACTAATAGATGCCACTAAAGCACCAAACATTTGTCATACCTGTGCAGTTTTAAGTCGGATGACTGTTGGAGCAACTAACGCCCAGCCAAAGAAACGAAGAATTTAACAACTAAAAATACCCTAATATATCCCCTGAGTCAAAAGATTCTTTACTTGACTATCCTTTTATCGTGCTGTGTCACTAAAGGCTTTTTATGTGTTGCTTTTGTTGGGTTTTGCCTTGGATATTTGTACATTTATGGGGAAGTGTTCCGCCATTATTACACGCCTTGTGCCGAAAAGGATTCTGGAGTACTTCTGGGTTCGTTGACTCAGTCACCCGACGTCAACCGAATACTACCCGAGATTACTCCGGAACTTTCCCGATTTTTTTGTTCTAAAGAAAATGGATATTATTTAGTTATTTGCAATAATTTCGCTTACTTTTTTATTTATTTGTTCTTACTACCTTACTGATTGCATGGAATAAAACTTTAAGGAATAATAATCTTTTTTTATAATTACATCACATTCGTATACAATATCTTTCTCATTCTATAATATATGCCTCTGACTGGCCTCAGTTTTAGAGTAGAAGGAAAGGTGACATTGTTTTTTTTATTGTTGTTGTGTGACACCACGGTAACACAATTTGCATAAGACGCGGTAGCCTGGGCAAAGAGTGGTCTAATCGTAACGGCCGCCATGATGGCTTGATTGGCACGCCCTAGAGAGTAAGAACACAAGGGTTTTAGTCTGGTTTCTTGGCGAGAAATCAAGCAAATTTCAGTACCTGTAACTACGTAAACATTATAAAAAAAGTGGTCATCGGTCTAGCAAATAATCTCGGCATTTAAGCCGAACCTGAGGCTTGTAGCGGCGTTTGAAACGGAGCGATCTGGATTTGAGGTAGGCTGGATGAGTGACTGAAATTTATGCTAACCGTACACATCTCATCTGAATTCGTTATACTGCTCTAGAGAAAATTTATTGATGACCGGTAGAGTAGTGTCCTTTCTCCGCAGGTCGTAGGAATATTTGGTCAAATTGCTTGCTCAGCAAAGCCGTGAATTTTCCACTCGGAAATCTATTTTAGTGAATTATTTCTCAAGACGGTTTGCTTTGGTTTGTTTTGTTTTTTAAATATTTTAAGATTTCTATCGTTGGATTGCATCATTGGAATTACCTGCATTACACATATCTAGGAATTCTCGGTTTTGTTTGGTACTTCCTTTATAATCAGAAGAAGTTTCGCCCACGGCGAAGAATTTTATCAGAGAAAAGGAATTTATGGCATTCTTATTCATCGCTCTTATTTTGATATCATAGAATATTCTTTTCATATTTTATAAACTGGACTTCAAACTCGAATGCTGGATACTATTCCTCAAGTCAAATCCAGCAATTTCCTATTTTTCCAATTGTCTTCGTAGTTATGTGTTCTAATGTATGTTCCGGTTGGAAAAGGACACTATATTTGTTTGCGTGATATAAGTAATTCTATGGAGCTTATCGAAATTGTGTCGAAATGTTATGAGTAGATAGGTGGATAAAACAATCGTCTATAGGACAATAAGTACTTACCCGATTACTTGCTTTAATTAAAGACAAAAATACTATTACTTTTTGTGTACAGGACAATAGCTTATCACACAAGGAGGAAATGAAGCATCACAAAGACTAGTGACATGAAAGCTATCAGATCTTTCAATGATCGCTTTTGTATTTCACACAATTCTTCTATGATCTGTAATAATGATGGCCACTGAGTTTAATTTGACTTTAAAGGTTATACTTTATGATTTAAAGAGTTTTGATTGAGAGGATATACTTAGCTCACAAATTGTCTTTTGAGTGTGTTCAGTACCTCAACTATTGAATGATGAAAGGCAGGCATTCCCCATGGTTTTGCTTATCTACTACTATGTTTGTAGTCATTTTAAAGGCATAATAAAGGATTTTCACAAGTGTAAATTGGTATTGAGTTTGTAACCATTATAATCCTTTTCAATGTTACAGATTGTTTTCCAAATTTCCACAGGGGCTCAGGTCTTGCCACAAAATTGTGGTTTTAGTGTCAGACAGAGTATTTGCAAGTAATCATGCCCCTTGGTCTATGAAAAGTTGAGCGCAACACCATAAATCTGTCATATTTCATTATGTTTTTAAGATCTGGCCCAAACCAAATCCCATATCCACCTTTAGATAATCAAGTTAATTTAGCTGCAAATTGCAAGAACTTCATGTTTTTTAATTATTGTGACTCAAAGTAGCTCAAATTGCTTTTTTTATTCTCAGGTCAAGGAGGGGATGATACAAAATGGGTAAACTTTTATCAAAGATATTTGGAAACAAGGAGATGCGGATTCTGATGTTAGGGCTTGACGCAGCTGGAAAGACGAGTATCCTTTGAATATTCACATAGATACTTGTTCAAGTTGTCTTCTCTCCCCCTCTTAAAACTTGTCACAGGCACAGTTTGAGCCATGTTTTTTATTGCAATGTATTTTTTTTAATTTCACCATCTGTTCCCCCAAATTTTGCTCTGTTTATGTATTCTCCCCAAAGCTACCACTGTATCTGAGAAAATAAATTTACATTTCTCCTTGATAATGAAAGTTAATCAGCTCTGTATTCAAATTCATTTGTTGTATTCAGCTTACTGGATTATTCTTAAATTGTACATGTACTCGCTACTATTTGACATTACCTTCATATTTTATGTGGCATTTTATTTGCATGATCCTTAACTCTATATTCAGCTATACTTTATAAATTAAAATTAGGGCAGTCTGTCACAACTATACCTACCGTAGGATTCAATGTTGAAACAGTCACTTTTCAAAAAGTTAAATTTAATGTTTGGGTAAGTACAGGACTTATTTAAAGAAATGCTTACAAAAAAGACAAATTGCTAAACCCTATGTGTGTCTTAGTTCAAATTCTTTTAATGGTTTATCGCATTCTTAACTATGCAGTTAAAAAAGAAGCTCTTTGATCCCTAGATTTTGAATTAAGTCTGCCCGTAAGATAGTACCCGCATCTAGATCTTTGATTCTTTGTAGCCCTTAACCTATTGCTTATTATTTGATATTTAAGGATTGCTTGTCAAATTGGTTCAGAGTTTAAAGTCACATGTCTTTTACCATACCCTATAAATTGCTATTCCCAAGCAAGACAAGGATTTTGTAAAAAAAAACTGTAATGTTATACATATTCATTTATTTTTATTTTCACAGGATGTAGGCGGACAAGATAAAATAAGACCCCTTTGGAGGCATTACTTTGCAGGCAGTCAAGGGCTTATATTTGTGGTTGATTGTGCGGATCGCGATAGGATTGACGAGGCTAGGAAAGAACTACAGCGCATAATCAATGATAGAGAAATGAAAGATGTTATCATATTGATATTTGCAAACAAGCAGGATTTACCAGATGGTAGGTGATAACTCCATTAAAGATACCTCATACAGAGACAAGCACCCCATTTACAAACTGCACTCAATGTTTCATGTTTAAAAAATGATTTTATAGCTGGTGGGTGGGTTGTCACATTGAAGAACGAACATGATGTATAACATGTCCATGTTTGTGAATATTAGAAGTTTCCATATATGTATACAGATTCTTACTTTTAAATAGTGTTATCTTATGGCAGTGATTGGATTTGTTTGGGTTCAAAATATGCCATCTTGTTCTATTGACCCGTAATACTGATTGTTGCTACAGAACTCTTTATTATGAGCTCTGAAGGGAAAAACATTCAAATTAGCATGGTCTATTTACATTAGCTGCTCAAAATTTAATGCATATGAGCTGTTAGGTGTTGTTAAGTACTTTTAGATGTGTTTTGTTAAAACCAAACATGGATACTATTAACAAGTTGAAGAGCTGGAACCTTGATGGTATCTGATTGTAATATTATTTTTTCCAGCCATGAAGCCTCATGAAATTCAAGAAAAGATGGGTCTCACGAGAATAAGAGATAGAAATTGGTATGTGCAGCCATCATGTGCTACAACAGGGGATGGACTTTATGATGGCCTAAAATGGCTTAGTACCAACTTCAAGACCTAGCGTCATCTAGAATTTCCATACATTAACTACCACAGACTCTTACATACATAACAAAGTGAACACTTTCCCATTGTGAATAACAATTAATTAATTATTATTATTATTATTATTACAACTGTGATAAGATTTAAATTGAGATAATCTACATAGATTGTAGATAATGATATTGTGCAATATGGTGTATCTTGAATGGTAAAGCCATATGGGACTGGGTTGATATACTTGCCTCAGGCTGTTTTTTTTCTGCTTGAAAGAGGTGAAAAAAATGGTTCATAATCAAATAAAAGTACATTTTCTTGCTAGTCTACTAAAATAGATTGTTGTCCACGTTTTTTTATATCTTCCTGTTTTTTTTCTTTTTGAAATTATTTTTTTAGATAAATTGGATTATTCTTTTAATCAATCAAAACATTTTTGTAAGGAACCAACCATTTGATATCTGATAGGCTGATAAAAAATACCCCCCTCCCACCACCACCGCACACACACACAATAAAAGTAAAGAAAATGAGTAATGAATCTCTAGAAAATGTTGAACAAGCAATCTTTGTCTAAAGGCTTTGCAAAATTCTAGAAAAAAAAATTAAACAACTCAACTGGATTACTTCTCCATCAGACATCAAATGATTGTTTAATTTGTATGTTTCCCTGGCATCTTGTGATGTGCCTTATAATGGCTATTCTAACCACACGATGATGATAGATGTCCTCTCCCTGAAAATTGTATTATACACTTTAGAATCTATAATTTTGATACCTCAATTGGGGCTGCTTTATTTTGCAAGTAGCTTTCTGTTCATTTTATAAGAAACGATTCTGGTCGGTATCAGTACGTAATGTTGAGAGTTGTGCAGAGGGCATTCTTGTAATTAGTGACAATTGTGTTGATGTGCAATTGTGTTTTACAATAAATTATGAATCCAATTATTTTGTTCTACAATATCTAGCCTGCGTAGCGGCTCAAGGAGAGGTCCCCTCTCCCCCTGTCCCTCTCCCTTGAGCAGCTACGCAGGCTATACAATATCTACCATAGCAGATACCATAAATTTACTGCATATATGCAAAAAAAAAAAAATAATAATAATTAAATGAGTGGAAATAAAAGTGAGATGAAGGTCTGTTTTGTTAACAAGCACCCTGAGAAAGACTGTCCACTCCTGGGGGGGGGTCTAGCCCTTTTATCATTCCCGTTGAAGTATATACTCGGACCAACTTTTGAAAAATAAAATCGCCTAATACTTGGGCTAGGGGAGGTTGCTACATTTAGATTTAATGAGAGCCTATGTGAAAATACCTTGGTTCCAGAGCCTCACACAAAGCACGCTTGAGTTAATAATAAGGAGTTTTGCTTGTTAGTAACATTGGGAGTTAGCGTATTTTGGGATGGGTACTGATAGTACTGTCGGGTACCCTGTGCACGTCAGACGAACAGCGGAAGGACTGGGAGCTACAGCGATTCCGACATGGCGGACGATGGTGACCAAATTTGCGCAGCCAAAAAACCGCGTCTTACAGGGCAAGGAGACGGTCTAGAAAACTTTGATAAGTTTGAGGTTATCAAAGTACTGTCTGAGAACGTACAAGGAAAATCTGTGTGTGTTCATGGTTAGTAATAATGTATATATAATAATCATTTTCTCGTGTCGCGGCACATGCGTATAAAATGTTGTTCTAAACATGACGCATAGATCATCATAACCCTAACCCCAATCACATGGTATAATGCCTCTTACATGATGACACTTTATGTTTACAGGGAAGTTTCAGTCCTGTGATGATGATGCCGTGGTTCTTTTGGAGAAAACACCATTCTCTGCTAGGAATCTCCCCATTGTCTTGTCCAAGGACACCAAACTCTCAGTAGATATGCGTAATGACGTGTATGGGCAGTACATTGGCTATCCAGCACCTACAGCAAATACTATAAAGACAACAGTTATTTACCCTGCAACAGCACAGCACATTGCCAAGTACACAAGTCAGGATGTTTTCTTTGTTTATGAGTCTCCAGAACTCTATAAAACCATAACCCTACCCTTTTTTGAGGCTCAGAAATTTAGTATACAGGTAAAAACATTCCACTCTTAAATTTGTGTACATGGTGTTTAATTTTGATATGGTTACTATTTTTAGAAGGTACAGTACTACAAAAGGAAAATTTACAATTACAAAAAAGTCAGATAATTGAATTTTACGCTCTTTAAGTTTTTTTTATTTCTTTCTATCATTATAAACTTATAAATGATAGTGTATTTCTCTACTTTTACATAGGGTTGTCTACTGCTTGTTTTGCTTCCTGTGGTGAAAATAGAGAAAAAATACTCAATGGTGTCTCATGAATTCTTACATTGCTGTTTTAAATTCAGTGGGTTTATAACATCCTCGAGAAGAAGGCTGAGACCGAGAGGGTAGTGTTTGAGGATGGTGATCCTGAGACAGGTTTTGTACTGCTGCCAGACATGAAGTGGGATCAGCAACAGGTGGAGAACCTGTATCTAATTGCCATCTGCCACAAGCGGGGAATCAAGTCACTGCGGGACTTAAATGAAGAACATATACCCCTTCTGAAAAACATACTTAACAAGGGAAGGGTAAGAACTTACAGTACAATAGTTGCTGTTTGCACTGTTGTAGTTGCTGCAGGGAAGTTATATTACTGAACAGTAATTGTAGCTTTTTTTTCAGATTAATTTGAGTTGTCGTGCAATTAACTGTTTTTTTTTCTCATTTTTTTCAGGATGCTATCAGGACCAAGTACAATGTTCCACACTCTCAGCTTCGCATCTATGTACATTACCAGCCTTCCTACTATCATTTCCATGTGCACTTCACTCATCTGAAGTTTGATGCCCCAGGCTTAGGCTCGGGGAAGGCTCATCTCCTTAGTGACATTATTGACAATATCAGTACCATTGATAGTGGCTATTACCAGAAGAAGACACTTCCTTGTATACTGAGGGAGCATGATAAATTATATCAAGAGTTCAAGCAAGCAGGAAATGTGTGATTCTAGGCCCCACTAGTCTATACAAACACTTGTTCACTATGAGAAAGACAATGAATAGGCGATTCCAGCTATAAATCAATTAACTCCTTTTCATTCAGAAATGCTGAGGCCACAACAACCAGATGCGGCACACACATTTGTAACGTTTGTTTGACAAATCTACCAGAGTAACCACATGCTGTGCGCATGTGTTTTAGCTGGAATGGCATATTAACACTAAATCATAATGCTTTTGTAAGATAAGTGAATAATTATAAAGCAGCAGAATGTGTCAGGAGTAGGTAAATGTGGGAGGGGTGAAAAAGCAATATCTTTCTCTATTTTTTCATGCCAACCACAAACAAAGGCCACCCCTTCAAGTTTATCTGCTGGAAACATTCACAATTGTTCCATCATTTACACTTAAGAGTGGTTTTCAAAAGCCTGTGAAATACTACTTGTTTATCAAGTTCTAATACACTGTAATGTAATTGTTCTCTTTTGTTCTGGCTTGGCTATTACACTATAACAATTACATTTTAGTGCATGGGATTTTGAATGCCACTCTAATGCCCCCCATTATTTCATACAGTTGATTTAGCCATATGGCATAGATAGCATAGATAGATTGAAAACAATGCATGGAGTCAACCAAACATGGTATAATATTATTGCCAAATTTATATTTATTGTATAAATTATTGTTATTTGTTTACTTCATACAGTTGAATATATGTTATGCACTGTACTATGTTTTCACTGTAAATAAACTTTTTAACATTTTAGAAATAAATAATCCCATACTTTATATAGATGTTTTGCATAAAATCTTAACAGCTACTCTCTCTTACATGTTAACTTATATATGGGTTCTACAATGAATAGGCATATTTTGAAATTTCTAAAAAATGTTCATCTCTACAATTTAAAAAAATTGTCTTTTCTAAAATTTACATTACAAAGATGTTGAATAAAGATAAAAAGACCCAGATCAGATGTAAGGATTAAAATGTTAAAAATCCACAAACTAAGAAAGCAGTAACACCATAAAACAAATTATCCTGAGTACCAGTCCTGAGCTTGCTTACACTGCTTACATGGGAGCAGCATAAGTTCATTGTGTGAGACTCCTGAAGCTCTAGCTCCTGGCAACCACAGCAACAAAATTTAAAGCCTCCAATTAATTAGAATTGAGATGTGTCAAAATGGACTGGGCGCAGACTGTCCTATTTGAATCAAAAGTGTTTGTATCAAAGCTGTAGCACTTAAAATGGCTTTTAGCATAATGTCTTCGCCAGTGTAGAGAAGGAAGTGCAGACCTAGCAATTCCTGAGAACCAGCTCTCAGTCCATCAATCTGTGGCCTAAGAGGGCAGGGGCCGGTTCCTAGAAAGCAGGTTAGCACTACCCAGGGATAAAAACGGCTATCTCGACTTTTGATTGGATAAAAAGGGCTTTTATCCCTGGGTTAGCGTTAGCGTGCTTTCTACCCGGCCCCGGGTGCTAAACAGCTGCTATTGGTATCAATGAAGATACCCAAGATGGATGTTTGATTATGTTGGATTTTCTTAGCCTATCAAATGCAAGTGTTAAAGCCATGCCACTCATTGCCACACCCACATATATTGATTGACTGCTGAATTGCCATGTTTGCACTGAAGTCCAAAACTTGTTTGCAACGACAAGGAATTTCCCATTATTTTAACGTCTTTTACGACTCTTATTATTGATCTAGATAAGGTAAAATGCCTCAGTTGTGATAACGATACGGTTATTTCCTTGTCATTCAAAGTTTCAAAAGATGTTTGACACCTATTATATGCATGAATGAGTGCATGAATGTGTAACTATTAAAAAATTTGATATCATTCTGTTCACGTGTTGACGGATATCACGTTGAGCAGCAGTTTGTCTTCTTTTTCTTGATGTCGTTATCTGTCAATTTCATGCCGTTGTTCTGCTTTACCTCGATATCCTCTACATCGCGTAACATCCTGTACGGGACATATCACCAATGAGCTAGTTTTACCAATGTGAAAACAATTGCGGGAAGAAATGTAAGAAAATTGGGGTGTGCAACTTCGTTCTTTTTTTGCTTCTAAGTGCTTAAGGAAGAGTTATTGGGGGAGGGGCGTGGCTTCCAGTTGGGGGAATGGGTACTACGCTTTTTTCGCCTATTGTTCTAGATTATTTCCAAGTTCGAAACTCATTAATTTCAGCGGTGAGTGAAGGCTTTGTTCGGGGTTAACGGAATTTTCGTTTCAATCCGCAAATGTTCATAAATGAGAGATTACCTTGCTAATTCGATACAAGCTTCGGCGATGTTTTTGTTCTCCTTCGAGCTTGTTTCAATGAACAGTGCGCCGTGCTCCTAAACAAAAGAATAAAAAAAAGACGTTCATAAGCTACAGTTGAACCTGGATTTTCCGATGTGCCTCTGAAAAAATGAAAGTGCATCTTTAAATATTGCTTTATTTACGGTATTTTTGCCAGGGAAAGAAAGTAAAATAAAATAACCGTTACATATAAGATATCGTATAGTCCAAGGGCCGGTTGCACAAAGCCTGGATAAGTTTTCCACCGGATAGGCGCTAACCGCCGGATATAATCCCTATCCAGCGGATAGTTGCACTCAAATAGCTTCGCGTTGCTAAGTGATATTTGTATCAAAAATGGAGGACGAAAGTAAACCACTCAACAGAAACGCGATTTTTACGGCCGCTGAATGCACCACCATTCTTGAAGAGGCCGAAAAAACATAAATTTTATCCGACCTTTATCATCCGGATAACTTTAACCGCTGGATAACTTTTATTCGGGCTTTGTGCAACCGAATCACGCCACTTGGATAACTTTTATCCGCTGGATAAGGATTTAACCGGAGGATAATACTTAACCAGGCTTTGTGCAACCGGCCCCAGTTTTCGAAATTTTCTTCATTACCCGATAGACCACGTGACCTGAACAGTATTAGAGACAAGGGTCACTTTTACCGCTGACACTTGTTTCTAACGTAACCATGACAGAACCTGAACACATAAAACTATGAATGTTGAGCGTAGCAGTGTTGTGACACCGCTGACATACCTTTGCTAGTCTTGAGCCGCTCTCAGCAGTGATCACCGTCTTGTTCTCGGCGGCAGCCGACTGGCGAATATCAATCTTGTTGCCACACAGCATGATGGGTACTGGCTTACTACAGCTTTCCTGTCACGTGACAAAACAAAAGTTAGGGGCACAGAAAGAGGACATAATATAGCAAGATCTGTACGACGATTTTTTTTATTTCACGGATGACGTTTACTAACCTCGATTGCCTCGACCCAGTCCCTCACGTCCAAGAATGACGTCTCACATGTGACATCATAGAGTAGTAAAACGCCATCGGCCTTACGGAAGTACGACTTAGCGATGCTTCGAAACCTGGCGCGAGAGAGAAAGAGAGATTGAGATAATGATTTTTTGAAGGAACAGTACCAGCCTCATAGTCTGCGTAATTTTCAAATGTCAGCTGGAAGCTGTTTTCATTTTCATTGCCAGCAAACAGTTCGCTAGTTTGTTTTTGGGGGAGAACCTGTATGTGCTGGAAGTAATATTACCTAGACGACTCTGGGATCAGTGAAAGTACTCTAGTTAGGAGTGCCAATGAAAGTACTTTGCTTCCAAAAGAGCGTGTTACTTACCTTTCTTGACCAGCGGTATCCCACAGCTGTAATGCGTATGTCTTCCCGTCGACCACCAGGGTCTTCATTTGGAAGTCGACCCCTGTCAATAGAAAGAAGCTTTGAGCGATAAAACAAATCGCCTTACTACCGTTGGCTTATTGATGAAGTCGAGCCACACACGCCAGCAGAAACACGTCGTCCGTTGCTTTAACCATTTCAGATTTCCGTGACATTTGGCAGCTTGCATAAATTGGGTGGGGGGAGGGGTGAGAGAGCGCGTCCCCCTGGTCCTTTTAACACTCAACTGTTTCAGATTTCTCTGACATTTGGTAGCTTGCATAAATTCGGTGGGGGGAGGGGTGAGAGAGCGCGTTCCCCTGGTCCTTTTAACACTCAACTGTTTCAGATTTCTCTGACATTTGGCAGCTTGCATAAATTCGCGGGTAAGATTGTAGTTTTGAGCGACCATCTGCTATGTAATAGTGTATACAAATGATACTACTAATGATAGGTGCATAGTGACTATTTACCTAGGGTCGAGTTGAGAGCGCTGTGGAATCTGTTACGACAGAGTCTGAGGATGAAGCTCGACTTGCCGACCGCGGCGTCGCCAGCCAGCACGATCTTGAACATACGCTCCGGGACACGCTCATCCACGTTAGACATCTAAGTCACAAAGAGAACTACATGTTAGACGAACTAGCTTCTGTGCGCTGAATATACTTCAGCCTCCACCCCCTGTCACCTCCACCGTGAAACAATTTGCGGATGAATAGTCGCAACTTTTTTATGCGCATCCTCTTAGCCATCTTTGCCACGCCCACCCCCCTCCCCTCCCTAAACTGTGTTCCAATGGGGCTCCTTACGCCACCTACTTGCATTCTACTGCTACCACTTATCACTAAGCGCTTCATTCAGTCTACTTACATTGAGCGCCGTGTTTGTAGACGCCTCGGATATAGAGTCGGCTCCGACGGCAGCTTCTCTCACGCCAACCGTCGTATCATCGTCCTCTGTTTCCGTCTCTTCCTCGGAGTCGGTCAGTCCTGTTGCCATAGCAACGAGTTGAGCTAACTCCTCATCGTCGACGTCGTCTTCGTCGATATCTTCCTCGTCTTCCTTGATGACGCTTTTGAACTATTAGGGAAAGGGAAGTGAGCGAGTAGGCTTTTGCTATATATAGAGACGAATAGAATGCAAACTCGCTGATGGTTATTTCGGTTACAATCTTTCAGGATGAGGGATTAAAATGAACGAAAGAAGACCTCACTGGTTAGTGTTTAAGATGACATGGTTAGCTAGATCTTGATATTGTCGATACTATTCATGTGACCAGGTTAAAAATGGTATTACAATGGTTTTAAAGTGTGTATAGCACATACAGATAAGATTAGTCGGTTAGTGATTACTACTGTGTTAGCGCACAGTGAAGAGTTCATTACTGCACTGTGTTAGCGCACAGTGAAGAGTTCATTACTGCACTGTGTTAGCGCACAGTGAAGAGTTCATTACTGCACTGTGTTAGCGCACAGTGAAGAGTTCATTACTGCACTGTGTTAGCGCACAGTGAAGAGTTCATTACTGCACTGTGTTAGCGCACAGTGAAGAGTTCATTACTGCACTGTGTTAGCGCACAGTGAAGAGTTCATTACTGCACTGTGTTAGCGCACAGTGAAGAGTTCATTACTGCACTGTGTTAGCGCACAGTGAAGAGTTAATTACTGCACTGTGTTAGCGCACAGTGAAGAGTTCATTACTGCACTGTGTTAGCGCACAGTGAAGAGTTCATTACTGCACTGTATTAGCGCACAGTGAAGAGTTCATTACTGCACTGTGTTAGCGCAGGCGTAAAAATTTAATTACTGCAAGAATCACCTGTGCCTCTAGCTCGGATATATCAGCGCGGCTGAGGTCGGAGTCCGGGAGGGATTCACTCTGCTGTAGGAGCACACACGAGAAACAGTGAGAACGCGATAAAAGGGGTAGGAAAAGGATGCCAACGAAAGATGTATTGGGGACTTTAAGATGCGATAACGGCTACGGCTAGGACAGAGTGACCAAGAATAACACTGGAACGCTTGGCGACAATTTACAAAATAGTTTCGATGAAATTGTCTAGACTTTATATTCAGGAACAAACAGAAATTAACCGTAAACTTCATTTCTACAATGGAAAACAGAGAAAGGTGAATTTATACTCAAACCTACCACGTACTCGCCAGTCCGTAAAACTTGGAATTTCACGTCGTGTTTTGGCGGAGAACGGTCGGAAATCTATCAGATAGAACGCATTTTCATTTGCAGCCTTTCAATTCTCAAAGTAATTCCATTGTTTTCCAACGTCGCCGTTTTCCTACAGCCGTACTCTTATCTTAAAGTCCCTCTTTATAGCGCGACGCGCGCTACCGTGGCAAGTAAGAGAAAGTTTAAGGAAATTTGGCCAATAAGCAAACTAGCTAGTAGGATTTCATTGCCACGCTGGTTAGCCATCTGCAAATCCGTGCGTCACAAAGAAACCGTCACCATCGGGGTAAATACCCCCACCGCTACCATACCGCTCCACAGGTCGCACCGAGAATTTTGGTTCAAGAAGACTCCATTGAGAGGTACTGTAGTTGAACCTCAAAATGTCGCTGTAAAAGGCCTTTGTCAATCAAATGGTACGTTTCCTGCATCCTTATTGGCCTACTTTACAAAACTGTAAAAGTGGCCACGGTAGTATGCATAATAGATCAATTGTACTTCTACTTTTCTGAATTGGTTAAGCTTGATACTATTATTTTTTAAACTCTGAGAATAAACTTTAATCTTTTGATGATTTATTTATTTTTGACGCATTTGGTATGCTTTTATGGTTACTATTTTACACTACACAGCTGGTGTGACAATTTATTTATCATCCACTCTAATTAATCATTTGACAACGCACCCCAAGGAAAGACAGGCTCGTGATTACCCAACGTAGTGCCTAAACCTCCCCTCTCTCCCCTCCCCTATAAAAACCTTCATTGCCAGCTGTTATCAAAATAACGAATTCCTTCCACGATTTGCCGTCAAATGACAAGAAACTGTGATAGTAATTTAGGTTTTAGTGAGGAACATAAATGATAGAGGAAAACGAGGCGCATGGTCAATTCTCATTTTTACTTACCCTATACCCGCACGCGGCGTGTGGTTGTTTTTTAAAGTTTAACTCTCCGATTTATTATCTCTTAGTTTTTAAAATCAATATTTAAGTTGTTTAGGTTGTTTAGGCTCAAGATATTTAAAATTTATATTTATTTAGACAGTCTACCTTTATTCTTGTCACAACAGATCCCCTTGGAAGGGTTTTTGAAGTGTGTCTCGGCGACTCAATAACCGGATGGCGTTGCTGAGTTTGGTCTTCCTGTGGCTCAACATGAGCTGACTTGCGAGTCCTCGGTGCGGGCACAGGGCGGATCAGCGGCGCAATGATCTCTCGCAAGGCCCGTCTCTCCTCCTCCATCCGATAACTCTTGGCGGAAGTGAGGTCTTCTTGTGGGACGGGCGGGGCAGGCGCTTCCCTATCCGTAACTTTATTGGGCGGCGTCTGAGCCTTAACGTCTTCGGCGCTTTTCTGTAGCGCATTCAACTTCTCCGCAAGCTGAGTGAGCCCTTCTCCAGTACTGAAATCAAGACGATCAGCGCTTTGTGTGCGCAAGTGTGGCAACGAGCGCGTTCTTTCGCCAGCGAAGTCGTTACGTCTTTTGACCTGCTCCATACTATGCCACTTCCCCGCCCGGGCAATTGGCGGCCATGCAGACCTATTTCCCCGCCCAGTCGGCCCCTCTCCCTCGTCTAAAGTCTCTAAGCTTCTGTGGCGGCACGGTTTACGAAGGATGCTGTTTCGCTTAAAAGGGGAATTGTCGTCAGCTCGTTTGAATCCGTCTGAGCCCGCGGGTCGCTCGGTCTCCGCTTCGTCTTCGTCTTCCCAGATGACGTCATTGGTCTCCCGGCCTGCTATTTTGATGCGCTCATGTTGTGTAGCACCCAGTTTTGCAGGGATTGGTGGAGCTTCCTCGTGACGGCTTTGTAGCTGCATTGAGTTGGTTTAAGAGTTTATGGGTTTTAAAAAGTTTTTGTTTATTGGGTTAGTGGGTTTATTCCAAACACGTCACTTTTTAAAGGGAAAATAACGTGTATTTTAGAGGCTGATTCACATTCGATGCGTAAATCTAGGTTGAGTTCTAGCTGATCATGAAACTGTCCCTTAAACGGCAGCTATCGAGTTTATCATTTTAGTATTTTAGTTTAGTATTTTATTCATTTATGTTTAGTTTATTCCTAGCTTGATATCCAAGTATTATATCATTTTTTATGACTTTATGGGTATGTTCTTCATCGTTGCTTCAAGGATTTTAGTTCTTTTAAAATCTTCAGTTTTATGTTCGTATGCTCTTAAATATCCTGTTATAAATCCGGACGTACCGTGATTGTGCTCGTGTTGTTACCGTCCGACTCGGGGTCATAACCGGACAGCTCCTCCGCGCCATCAGCTATATCTTCCCCAGATTTGGCCCCATGAGACCTGAAGTGACAGGATATGAGATATGAATAACATTATTGTAGGGTTCCAAGCGAGCTAAGCTACCCCGCTAAATGACTACTAAAATAATTATGATCATCATGTCATCACAACAACCAGCACATCACCACCATCAAGGGGTACCACCAACAGGGCACATCATTATCATCCCGACATAACACCACCATCAAGGGGTACCACTAACAGGGCACATCATTATCATCCCGACATAACACCACCATCAAGGGGTACCATCAACAGGGCACATCATTATCATCCCGACATAACACCACCATCAAGGGGTACCATCAACAGGGCACATCATTATCATCCCGACATACCACCACCATCAAGGGGTACCATCAACAGGGCACATCATTATCATCCCGACATAACACCACCATCAAGGGGTACCATCAACAGGGCACATCATTATCATCCCGACATAACACCACCATCAAGGGGTACCATCAACAGGGCACATCATTATCATCCCGACATAACACCACCATCAAGGGGTACCATCAACAGGGCACATCATTATCATCCCGACATAACACCACCATCAAGGGGTACCACCAACAGGGCACATCATTATCATCCCGACATAACACCACCATCAAGGGGTACCACCATCAGGGCACATCATTATCATCCCGACATAACACCACCATCAAGGGGTACCATCAACAGGGCACATCATTATCATCCCGACATAACACCGCCATCAAGGGGTACCACCAACAGGGCACATCATTATCATCCCGACATAACACCACCATCAAGGGGTACCATCAACAGGGCACATCATTATCATCCCGACATAACACCACCATCAAGGGGTACCACCAACAGGGCACATCATTATCATCCCGACATAACACCACCATCAAGGGGTACCACCATCAGGGGCTCCCCATACTACCACCATTAGGGGCTATAACACCACCATCAGGGGCTCCAATACCACCATCAGGGGCTCCAATACCACCATCAGGGGCTCCAATACCACCATCAGGGGCTCTAATACCACCATCAGGGGCTCCAATACCACCATCAGGGGCTCCCCATACTACCACCATCAGGGGCTCCAATACCACTATCAGAGGCCCCCATATCATCATCGTCGTCGTCGGCGTCGTCGTCTTCGTCGTCGTCGTCATCATCATCATCATCCCCATATCAACGCTGTCACCAACACCGTCAACGCCACCATCATCAAATACCAACACTATCACCACCATCATCATCGTCACCATACCAACACTATCACCACCATCATCATCGTCAACATACCAACACTATCGCCACCATCATCGTCAACATACCAACACTATCATCGTCAACATACCAACACTACCGCCACCATCATTATCGTCACCATACCAACACTATCGCCACCATCATCGTCAACATACCAACACTATCATCGTCAACATACCAACACTATCGCCACCATCATCATCGTCACCATACCAACACTATCGCCACCATCATCGTCAACATACCAACACTATCATCGTCAACATACCAACACTATCGCCACCATCATTATCGTCACCATACCAACACTATCACAAACAACATCGTTTTTGTTTGCATCGGGTATTCGTACCAACACTATCACCGCCATCATCATCACCACACCAACACTGTCACCACCACAATCACGTAACAAATAGAACCCCCTGTGTATATCATTATTACCGGCTGGGAGACATGCTCCGACTAGAGATGGACCCGTAGTCACTATGCGTGCTTTTGATGCTGGCATTACGCCGGCACTTTTCCCCACGCTCACTCCGCCGCTATAATCAGAACAGACGATGATGCATCAGAACAGACTACCAGAAAGATAATAAGAGAAAGAGCTACGGGAACTATGTATATTGGGTTCAAATTTAAAGAAGCATCGTTCTAATACAGAAGGGTTCTACAGTTTAAGAGCTTCAGCGTATTTGCTGTAATAAGGATTAGTAGACCACGGTAATTAGGATACTTTGTCAGCGATTTCTTAATAAAATAACCAAAAATGCATTCCCAATTCGCTGAATATTGTATTCAGTTATGGTTACTCAGTACTGACTGAGTAACCATAGCCTCTTGAGTGTTCGTGACTAGCCCGAACGCTCTCCAAACCTAACTTCGTATTTAGGTTCTATAGTACTGTTCAAATGTTTCGAGAGTTGAAAACAACGACCGCGTGGGTTTTAGACAAGAGAAATAGAAATATAACGAAAAAGGATTTCGCAGAGGCAGGATAACATTTCGCACAATGGTTAGAGATATTTTATTCGCTGAATACAATATTCAGCGAATTGGGAATGCATTTTTGGTTATTTTATTAAGAAATCGCTGACAAAGTATCCTAATTCCCGTGAGTAGACCTTCAATACATTAAGTTCCTACTGACTGATGCTATATCGTTTGGCTTCATACCTTTCCTTTGGATGACGGAGACCTGGTTTTTCCGACGACCTATAAAATAAGTTTGGTTTTAACAAATTTCCTATCGATTCAGTCAACAATGAAAGTTGATAAAGTGCATGAGAAAAATGCGATATATTGTTTGTAATTACTAACCACCTCGAGAGCTGTTCGAAGGTCGTTATTTGTTTTCCTACGATAAAAAAAATACAAACTTAGGTGCATAAAATCACTGGATTCAACAGAGGATGAAACAAGGGATCTTAGGGGGTAGGGGTGGGGAGGATGAGGGGGGTGGGTTTCATCTCGGTCACCGTGTTTCAGGCTCTCTCTGTCGAGCGTTGAAACTTACTGAAGTAAGTCAAGCTGTTGCCGTAACGACTCGCGTTCACTGGAAGGCATCGTGCTATAAGCCTCGTCTTCCTCTTCGGTGCCATCAGGGAAATTCTGCACATAAATACAATCACTTCAATTAGAGGTTAAGGTTTTGCTCCTATTTCATACACCTATTTCAAAAAAGGTTGTCAGTGCAAAGGGCGAATGGCAAATAGTAAATGGCAGTTCTAAGCCCGAACGGTGCTTCTGGGTACTAATCATTCGTAAAATTAAAAGTATTAAATAAAATCTAGCAATGTCAGAGACATACATTGATGATCTTTAATGGATAATTGTTTGATTTATCCATATTCTTCAGCAATTAGTAGAAATTTAATGATACCCATGGCTCCTTTCGGTTCTAGAACTGCCATTTGCCGTTTCGCACTGACAACGTTTTTTGAAATAATAAACAATTCGTCTGCACAGATCAGAAAATGTATTGTTTTAAAAGGTTTGATTGGGGTAACCAAACAAAACCAGGGGCGAATCTAGGACTTCGCTAAAGGGGGGGTTTGGCTCCGTGACAAAGGGGGAAGGGGGTATTTTTTTTGTTACATATGGCTTTCTGGCAGCCCAAAAGGGGGGGGGGGGTTAAACCCACTAAACCCTCCCCCTAGATTCGCTTCTGCAAACACCATTTTATGAGATTGCATAGGTGTATAACAATGCAACTAATATAAAGTGATCGTGATTTCGTGTTCCATTGGTTTTTAGATTTTAAAAATTTTAAATTTTAAAAATTACACGCATTTTAGTTAATTTTAGTCCTACCAGTTTAAGGTCACGTGGGGTGCTGTCAGTGTCCGAGGTCGTCGTTTCGCTGTCCGTAGTCACGTGTTTACGATGTCGGGGAGATTTCCCAGACACGCCCTTTTCACGTATGCGCGGTTGCAGTTTGTCCGCAGACACTGCGCTTGCGAATGTCACCGAACTCTTAGAGCGTTTCAGATCTTTCGCATTAGCTGTTCGCGTTTTTGATCGTTCGCTTGAAGAGCGTGTCAGTTTGTTAACATGTTTAATACTCCTTTCTTCTTTCTCGTTGTTAGTGGTTGAATCCTTGATATTTTTCTTTGAAACTCCTTGCGGAAAACTTCGTCTCGTATCAGCGTCAGTCTCCGTACGCTGTCGACTCGTATCCTTTAACATACCATTCCTTTCTTTCGACGTATCTTTATCAGTTCTGTTTACCAAGCGCTCCTTTGATTTAATTGAAACGTTCTTTTTTATGTATCTCCCTAGCTTTACGCTAAGTCCGGTCAGTCCTGTTTCCTTTTGGGTCCGGGGCGAACTGTCGTGAGAGCTAACAGTTGGTTCATCGTCAGTTTTATCTGAGGCTGTCGTGTCTGTGTTTTGTCGTTGCGTGTCTTTTGTTGTTTCGTCAGTTTGTAGTTCACTGTCCTTTTTGGTCTGTCAATTAAAATTTTAAAAATTTTAGTTCATTTTTTAAGTTTAAAAATGCAGCTACAATCGTGAATCAATTCATGGTAAATCAATGAAAACTAAAGTTTTCCATCAACAGATTCTTCCCAATTGTAGCTGCTTGAGTTTAGATGTTTAGGTTTAGGTTTAGTTTTATGGCCTCGTTCGGCGCCTACCGTTTTTCTATACCGCTCACTGAGTGGACGGGTCCCAGGGCGAACAAACGCGGGGCATCTCTTGAGCCCAATTTCTTTCATTCTTTCAAACCGCTCATGGACTGGCTCGGTTTCAAATACAGTGTAGTACTCAGGCTCTTCGCCTTTTTCAAACAGCTCAATGTCTGGGTCTAACAAAACCCTAGGTGTACTATCACCAGTCCCCACGTTTACCCGAGGAGAAAAGACAGGTTCTAGCCTGGCTTCCTCGTCAGATCCCTTTCCTTTGTCGATACATTCTTCCGGTGTAGTATTTAGAAAGGACGTTTCTTTGCTAGTGGCTAGGTTATTTGCAGGATAAGGTTCTTCGGATTTTATATCAAATTCGTTAGAATCGTCAACAGTTTCACTATCAGAAACTACATGCTGATCTTCGGTGGACCCAGGATAAATCCCCTCGTCCCTTTGTGAGCTTTTTGCGCTCATAACTTCATCGATGCCACCATCAGATTCAGAGTCTTCCTCAAGTACAATACAAGGAACGCGATCTACATCGGGTTCTTTAGCCTGTTTTTCTCCATTGGGATATTCTCCTGACTCATCAACATGATCATCCTCGATCCTTTTCGAGGGCCTCGACACTGCCGCCTGTGCAGTCTCCTCATTTGTGTCATCGTCAACCTCGAATATACTTTCGTCCCCAGACTCCACGGCTTCTTTAACCCGCTTGAGGGCTGGTTCCTCAACTGTCACTCGACTCTCTTCACTAACATCGGTTTCGCCTCCTAAACTACAAGTCCCAGCTTCCTCGATTTCTCTCACTCGCTTAAGGACTTGGTCCCAGTCAAGCACTTCATCACCTGGTAGGCTTTGCGAACCTGAACTATGACTACCAGAATGCACTGCGTGCTCATAACGATGTACAACAGGATCGATGGTATCCTCTGGGCTCCCTTTGGACTCGACCTCGCAGGACTGCCTCGCGGGTGGTATCAGATGATGGATGCGTCCTGTCTCTTTTGCATTAAGGATTCCTGCATTGTGGTTATAATCGTGTTCGACGGATTCGGCATCCGATGATGTTGATTGCGTATCAAAAGGTGACTCCTGATAGTTTAAAGGTTTAGAGAATCATTGTTATTTATCCACGGGACCTTTTGTCATACCCTTTTCTCCGGCCGAAACCAGGTAATAACCAGAATAGTAACCAGGTAACCAACAAAATTTGGTTCATTTTATTGTTGAGGTTTTTTTCGAGCAAAAGATCCCGTGCTCATTAATATTTTATATATACTTTCAAAATTATTAGTAGTTTAATGATTGGAAGTTTATTGTTTATCTTTGTAATTCCTTAATCAACTGGCTTTAGTGCTTGTTCAGAGCGTTTAAAGTTTTTTTTTTTACAAGATAACCATGTTTAACATTGCCGTCAATCGGTATAGGTAAATCGATAGGTAAATACCATTAGGAAGGGGGATATACTCGAACTAGAACAATCAGAACATTTTGAAAATAAAGTGTTTAAAATTATTAAAAATTTTATCAAAGTCATTTAAACTATTTAAGATTTTTTTAAGCTTGATGTCAATTTATCAATACTTCGAAAAGCCGGTTCATCGATGAATACACTGTTCTGAAACGTAAGATCTTTCCCCCTATTTGGAGCTATGGTATACCCGCACAGATCACGTAGGCTAGTTTGCATAACTTACATGACTGCGTTGAACTTTCATCAGTTCGCTGAGCAAGGAGTCCTCATTCACGGGATCGTCCACTTCACAACTCTGCTGAGTCGGCAGCAACATAGAGCTCCTCCGCGACCCCTCCGGGGGTGGGGCGGCGACGGATGACCGGGGGGTGGAGGCCGAGGCAGAGTTCGGATGTCTGTCGTCGCCCGAGAACTCTCCGGTTAGATTTGACGCTCGTCGGCTGCTGCAAAAGGATCAACAGCCGACTTTAGTCAGATAAAACCATTGGGTCAAGTCATTGGATAAAAGTGAAATCGTTTTAACTCCAGCTTGCGGATAAATCAAATTTTCCTCAAATCGATTTCGATGAAGGATTTGGACCTAAATTTGAGACATTTTTCAACCATGTCAACTCGAAATACCGCTAACCCGAGCTGAGTTTTTCCATTTAGAGTTAGAAAGTGAGGTTCTAATGTATTTTTTATTCAAATAATAGATCTTCCTGATTTATATTTTGGCTCGTCTCCATGAAGCTCTCTCCCCATTCTCCGCACCTTGGGTCGCATGATATCTGGAAAGGGCCTGTTCCTCGATGGGTGGTGCTACAGATCACTTAAAATAAGCAGCATACATAATATTTTATTCACCTCGGCTCGTGCGATTTGCTCCGCCTGTGAGCGCGTGGAACAGTCGAGTATAATGTAGAGATGGAGTTGCGTTTGCTCGGAGAAGGGCTCTTGCCTCCTTCAGAGCCCCTGCGCATCTGTAATAACAAAAAGACATTAGCAATTAACTTTGCGAATTGAAACCATATAAAGTCGGGCGTTAACCTTTCTCGGGAACCTAGGGAATCGGTAAAAAATAAAAAACAACCCCTGGGTTTCCGAGGATTGTCATCAAGTACATAGTAGAGAAAGATCATTAAGCAAGTCAGCCTTAGCGTGTAGATCTCATTGGACACCGGCCTACTTCATGCCTAACGTTGCTTATATCAAGGAATGCGTTATGCGTAATGCCTGAATACATGTATATCGTATATAACACATGGTTTATACTTCACCTCAAGTGCTGAGCGTAAATCGTCGTTAGTGTCATGGAGCTTCTTGTTTGCTTCACTACAATGCAACAATAGAGACAATATTAGATATACCCAAGTCTCAAAGTAGTATTTTCTTTGGTGCTATATACCCGACAACACGCACTACTCGTGAATGAAAACTCTAAAAGAACGCATCACTCACTGTAATAGTTGCAACTGCCGAGTGAGACTTTCCTGTTCCTGCACGCATTCCATAACATTTCGCTTCTCCCTGTGAAGCAACAAAGTGCCAACCATTGTTACAAAAAGGCAGCACTTCTGCTCCTAGATCATAATAAAACGCGTCTGACGTTGAACGCGCCCGTCTGTGAAGAGCTGTCATCGATCTGTCTTGGGCGTGGTCGGTACCTGCTGCACACTTGTGGGGCGTGCCTAGTAGCACGTGAAAAAGCTACGATGGCGGAGCCAGGGGCGGTGGCCCTACTCCTTTTCGCAAAATGACATTTCGGATGGCAGATATGGGAGGTGAAATTCACAAATTCCTAGCCTATTTCCGCGGCGCAGTTAAACGTGAGCTCAGGTTGGTCGAGAAGAGTTAGTTATTATAATTCACACGCACGTTTCGGACAACATTACGCGCGAGATGCTTTTCCAAAATTACCTTCAGTCTGCTGTTGTATAAAACAAATAGATATCATTATTATCTGTTTGTCTGTCCTCTTATAATCCACGGATAGCTTAGCACAATAGACTTATCCCAAGTCGCCCTCTTTGTTAATATAAGAACGCGCGATCTAATGGGCGTTTTCCTTAGTGAGCAAAGCAAACAAAAATGGGCGCGCGGAGAGGGTAGCAAAAGCCGACCCGTTGGTCGGCCGGACTTTTTGCGAAAGTCTAGCTTATCAAACAGTGGCGCATCTCGACACCTCTTCTCGTTGCTTCCTTTTTTGTTCACGACACGCTGTGACGTCATACACGTAGTTTACCGGAGGACTGGTGTAGGCAGAAATTAAATCCATTAGTCAATTACTTGTCCACTCGTAGTCTCCGAGGACAACCAAATATACTAAAAAGAAATAAATAGTCTGCTTACGCTTCGAGTTGAGATGACTGATCTTCGTAATCGTTCTTGAGCTGTGCGAGCTCGCTACGGATAACTGCAACAGTTGTCTGTGCATCCGTAACTTGACTCCGTAAATAGCGAAGTTCCTGGGATAAAGGTAGTTTTAGATTAATAACAACACAAAAGACGTGAGCGATCTGCAATAATGCATATTTAGTATGTGCAAACATCATTTCTAGATTTCGCATTCCATTTAATTCCCCATAACTCGAATTTCAAGGAAATCGGAAATAAGTTCGAGTTATATGGAGATCACAGACGATTGATTCTTCCAGGAAAATGGTAAATGGAAGGACACATAAACTCACTTAGTATTTAAAACTTGGGAACCTCGCAAGAACAAGCTATTTGATTGGTTGAGAAACTCGGGATTAAATGCAATATACACCTTCTAGGAGGTGGATATTTTCCTGCGCCCCGGAATCAAGCAAAATGGCGGGTGCAATAGCCGATTTGCAAGTGTTTCCGTAAAGAAAATTGCTCTAAAGCTCGTTTTATATACTAAAACAATTATACCATTTCCATACCTGCCAACTCTCCCGGTTCTACCTGGAGACTCCCGGTTTTTTATCAAATCTCTCGGTCTCCCGGTTTTACCTTAAATCTCCCGGTTTATGACCAAATTTCAATCAGCAGAGTTGTTGTTTAAGTGAAAGTTGGATTTTAGCCACAAAGTTATGCAATTCTTATAGTTTGTATTCAAGTTATGACGTTTTCAGGTTTTTCGAGAAACTTTAAATGAGCCTTTTCCAGGCGTTTCTTGTAGACCACAGGAATACTACCGCAATACTAAAATGCTTGCATATATCAATCAATAAAGTTTGACCATATTTTTGTGCGAATTGTTGAGAAATTAGCTCATACTTTGGAGCCGTTTTCGAGCGAGTTTGTAAGTTGGCGTTGTAAAGCCGGCCACAAACTTCAAGGCTCACCAGAGAGAATTTTTAGGCGCTCTGTGGTCAGGATACGATGGAATAAAATTCTGGCCTCTCAAAAAGTAGTTGAAATTGACGTTCTTGACATCGAACCATTAGTCCAGTCAACCTAGTGTTTTACCAAAAAGTAATTGCAACACAAGTAATTTCGAAAGGGAACATCGCAAAAATTTCGATCAAATTTTTCACCATTTTATCATATTTTATCAAATAAATGTAGAGATTGTACAAGTAGAGATTGTATATGCGTTTGCATATATTATTCAAAATATTTGTTACAAAGTTGAATGAATTTCTGGAAAAACAGACTTATTTTACCTATTATCTTTTCTTTCGCTTAACAACTGGGTACCCAACAAAAATAAGAGAACAAAAGAACACACACATCTTCGAGCAAAACTCTGTGATTTGCTAATCCCCCACACCCCACCCCCACCCCTCATCCCGTTCCCCCTCCCCTACCCCCCTAAAATAATCTCCCGGTTTTTCAAGTCTGGGGTTGGCAGGTATGCATTTCCATTTCGGAGGGTAGTGGCCTTATTTTGCCTCTATCCTCAATAGAAATGGTATAATTGTTAAATAGTCGAGTTAGTAGGAGATTCAAGTTCGGAGGGTTCGAGTTTATCAGATCAATACCTGGACTTTTTCTTCGATTTCTTCTTTTAATTTTTGTTCTTCTGGCTCCTTTTTCTTTATTTTGTTTTCCAGCTGTAATAGAAATAAGAAATTAGAGATAAGAAAATAATAATAAATGTGGTTTATATACCGACTAGTTGGCCAATCAGAGCACGTATGATAGCGACTGTGTGCGTCCAATAGATAACGGCGTAAGAAATGACAAATTCTCACTATTTTCGCGCCTATTTCACGATCACGATCGCCTTCCATGATTTATGTAGCTTTAGGTGCTTTAGGATGCTTAGAAATGGTAGATTACATTTTTTATCCTTACTAAGAGTGAGGCTATATCTGTTATTTCCGTGAAATATCAAGGGTTGATGAAAATGTATCATCGAGAGCCAAGCGACACCAGTTTACTATTCTAAAGCGTACTCATCAACAACGGTAAGTTAAATGACAACAAAAAAACTTATTAAACTTTTGAGGGCCGCTACAGCAGTATTGTAATAACACAACTTGTTGTATGGTTAGTTTGAATTATCATATGTACAGCATCTACATCTACTTTATTGACCAACAACGTTTTCACATCGAGTTTATTCATCTTACTAAGTTAAATCGATGTACTTCGCGCTGCAAACAAAGCTTCTTCTGAAATTAGTTCAGATGGTTTTATACTGTTTGTGTTTTAAGAGTAACTGCTCTAATCTTAAGTAACCATATACCTTTGACACTTTGGCGTTTAATGCCTGGATTTCCTTATTCTTTGTCTCCAGTTGCCATACCATGTCGAGATTGGAGCGCTCGAACTTGCTCTGTTCCTGCAAAGCAAGATACCACAAGGTCAGAGCATTGTGGGATAGATAAACAAGTCTCGGAGTTGAGTAGGGGGGGGCTGTTGGCGTTTAAGCTAATTAAAATATCATTGAAAGCGAAAAGCAGTGTAAACATTTGAACTGTTACAGTGTGAGAAAAATGATGTTGACAGGAAATGCATTTTTAATCTTCCAACAATGGGGGATTGAAAAGCATTGGAAGGCTATGAACATTTGTTAGAATTATGTGACAGCAGAGTCTGTCACTAAATTTGGTACTGAAAGCCAGCGTCTCCAGTGTTATGAAAGATAGGGTCACTGTCAAGACATCCCCCCCCAAAAAAAAATGGTTAACAAGGCAAAAAACGATCCCCAGGCACATAGCCTAAAATTGCTGAGTTTTTAACAGATGAGAAAAAGGGCGGGGGTGCCCCCTTCCACATACCCATAGCTATACAAGAATCATACCTCTTTCTTGATACGCATTTCCAAACGAGACATTTGTTGATCCAGCTCATCGTCCAGCTGTTCCATGTGTTCGGCATGTTTCTCACATGCCCTAAGAGTAGGCATCATAAGAATAATTATGATTGTAAAGGGAATCCAGGGGAAACATTCCTCCTTTTTCATAGGTTTTTCTTAAACTATAATTCTAGAAGTGTAAGAATTTGAAAGTAATCAGGATGGATCAAACCCCTCCCCCTATTCTTGAATTTCTGGGTTTTCCCCCACCTCAATATTAGATCTGCTAACTAAATTTTTAGTGTCTTGTTCAAACATTTACTATGTAAAGGATTAAAAATTTCCCTTCCCTTCACTTTAAAACACTAAAAGATAAGGTTGTAGTATGGATCAGTGAGATTTATAATATCAAAGTTTACTCAAAACTGGTCTGTTCTCTTAGCACTGGGGTAGTGTTTAAGGCTTGGACAGAGACTGACCCCCTGGACCCCAAAAATGTTCATGCAAAGAAGAAATATCTTCATCTAGCAAGCTAGTGAAGCGATAGGTTATGTAGAGTAAGGCCATTGTTGATCACTGCATAAATTCTCAACAGCTGATTACTTTTCTGGTCATGGATATAGAAAGGAGAATTTCCATGATGATCGTCGCCTTAAGCCTGCTTGCCACCCAGCTTTCATTTGGGGTTATGTTTTGGTGAAAAAAATGCAAAATCCCAGTGCACTAGGTATTTGGATATCCATACAGCATGCAAGCTGACCCAGCGAACCTCATCCCTTCACTCATCACATGACTCCAAATCTTTAATATCAAGCATTTCCAATTTACCTCATATGAAAGCTAGCTATCAGACTTTCTCACCTTTTGAGAGCTTCCTCCAGTTTCGCATTTTCAGATGAGTAGTGTTTAACATCTCTTACAACACTGAACAGGAAACTCTCCAACAGGGATAGCAGCTGAGCTGAATCATTTGAGTTGTGCATGTAATGGAATAGCTCGGACACATATTCTTGGCTGCAAAAAGGACAAATGCAAACAAAGTATTTTTTTTGCAAGCAAAGTAAATTGAAGTAGATTGTTAACTTTAGTATTTGAGCTCAGGTGGTACTCTATGAAAGGGTAGGTAGCCAATGCTTAAAGCAATTTTTTGTGGAAGAGAAAATACTTTGAACCTATGCAGGAAGCTTAAAGATCTAACCACTAATAAATTAAAGTGGTAAAGTGCTTCGTTTCAGTTCAGATTAGCATCACTTAACAAGAAAATTATAGGAAAGATTATTTTAAATTTTATAGTCCTAGAGAATTTTATTCTTAAAAACCTATATTTTATACCTACTATTACTTTAAATAAAACAATAAAATGTAAAACAAATCCCAGACTTAATCGATTTTCTAATTGCAAAAATATATCAAATGAATTGCTTCTCCTAGATATAAGCATATTTTGTCAAGTATACCGACCCCTTGTATGGCTGGTTCTGTTTTCATTTAAATAGATCCTTTACATACTTTAACAGATGAAAAATACTCCTCTTTATATATCTTATATCTCTAACTGCTTAACAGTTCTTAGAGTTCTCTCCGGTAGAGAAAAAACAAAGGCCATATTCTTGCATTAAATTCGAAGCTCTTTTTTCAAAAGAGCAATTTACCGCGAGAATTACATCTCCCCGGGGAGCACATAAATCCATTTATGCAAGCTCCTTTTAGTCTAATGCTTATTATTTCGAAGACAGTGCTTCCGTATTTGCTATGTGCCGATTGTTTGTCTATCATGTTTGTTCTATGTTCGTGTTGTCCCTTGCAAATGATATTACATCTCTTGGCAAAAAATTCAAATTAGCAACGTTTCAGTAATTTTCAATCCCAGCCTTATATTTTTCAGATGTTACCTTAAATTTGCCTCCTTTAGTGTCTTTTTTATATACCATTCTGCCGTGATGTTTAAATTAGCCGCCATATAGCTTCATAAGGCACAGTACGGAAGGTGCATCGGACTCCAACCTCCGTTTTTTCTACGCGTAGACTATTCGAAAACAATAGTGAGGTCGTGCGCGACTTTTGACATTTTGAGTTCACGCATATCAGATTAAGTTTCAGGTTGATTTTAAACATATTAGACTTAAATTTAGAACCACTATTAAACTCAATAAACATTTCAATTACACGGAAATATAACCTGTAGATTCACAATACTGTTTAACAATATTTTGTAAACAAAGTTCTAGACATCCGCACAGTTCTAATTGAATTTCAATTAAATTATGAATTTTATTGCTGCAGTAAAAGACCAACGCACTAATAGTGGAAATAAACCCAATAAAAATGTCAATCTTAGATCTAAAAGATATTCGGTTAAATAGTTTTTTTTATTTACCCTGAGAGGACCCCTTTCACCCCGATCACATCCAAAAGTTTCTCAAACTTTTTATACTCAGACTTCTCTTGGTTAAGAACTTCATCTTGTGTGACGTCAAAAAGGGAACAAACTTTTTGGAAGCTATTAGCAAAGTCTTCTAAGCTGATTTTTCCATCACCGTCCAAATCCAACTCATTGAAAGTTATCGCCAATTTCTCCTCGCTCAGTCTCAAATCACTGCAGCACTGTTTCAGTTCGGCTTTCTCGATATATCCACTGTTGTTGATGTCCCAATGATGAAAAATGTCCTGAATCATCGAGTCGACATCATGATTGTAATGAGCCACCTCCATTTCACCCGCATTTCATGTCATGGAGAGCTGAGGTAATATTTGTATAGCGGGCTTATGCTGTGTGCTGTGTAAGCGGCCTTTTCTTTGCGAACAGCCCACTCATTCCTGCATAATTACCTGGGGGCAAATGAGCATTGACGCGAGCAGATTTTATATAACCAATCAAAAGTCATCGAATTTTTTCCATAAGCCAATCAGATTACAAGTTTAATGTCGTCCACGTCGAGAAAATAGACCGAAACGTCGCTGGTACTCTATTTTTTGTTTTGATAACAACGAGAAACTAGTATAGAAATAGCAGAGCTACCTGCACATTTTTATCTCAGATGAAAGATCGCGATCCAGAGTGACGCTTTTAAGCGTCTCTTGTCAAGTCTTTGATTCTTAGGATTAAAACGTCACAATGTATGCTTAGAAATTCAAAGCGAGCTGGTATAGTATACCAGATATATCAGCTGATTAATTGCTCTATTGATTTTATGACGCATTCCTTGTATATTCATTCGCCGAGAGACACTTTGATCTCATAACTCTGATGTCGCAGCGTCCAGTGGGCTTTTAGACTAAACAAAGTAGTTTTGAAAATGATTTTTCAAGTACTAAAATCAAAGTTGAGATGGAATGTCTATAAAATTCTTCTCATCTACCGAGACTTTAAAACCTGGGGTCTTACCCGGCAAAGTGATTAATTTTAGTGCAAGTCTTTAATTATGCTCAGCTTTGTAAAAAGGAAGCTAAGGTTTGAAATTTGATCAGCTTGAATTGGATTTATTCTTGGTTTCATGTGGATCTACTTTAAAAATCTCGAAGGTAAAACGATCAAAAGATTTTTTTATCGGGGTATTCGCAACGACAACAAAAAGGACCAAATAACCTCCTTGGAATGGTCTCAAATCAATATTACACTGTTAGGTGACAACCATTTCATTTGATTGGTTGAAAGTTTATTTTTCCCGGATCATATCAAACATATTCCCCACATATAGTGTCCTATAGAGCTTGGTGAAAAATGCTGATTCCTGTCAAATTGAGACTCGCGGCCAAAATTTGTTAGAAAAACTTAATCGCTTGGTCAAATCTTTTTATCACTGATCTTGAAAAGCCCTTAGACCCAGGCCTCCAAGAGGTCGGCCGAGTGGGTATGAAGGTCACCCAAATATTGATATGCGTTGTAGCACAGCCCTGGCTCTTCAAATATGCTTTGTAAAACCCAGGCCACGATCGATAAGTTTGATTATGATCGAGAATGTACATAATAATTGTTATATATATTCAAAAAAATTTTAAGACTTCTCTAAGAATATATCACTAGGTATTCTGCTAATAGTCACCTCTTTGTTTTTTTTAATTTTAATACCCTTCTAAAACGTTTTTTTTTCTTTGTTTACTAAATTCAGCTAAAACTATCACCACAGCCTTTTTTCCCTTTGAGGGCTTTTACTTAGTATTTTGCTAGGATGGCAAAATGGCGGCATCTTTTATGTGAGCAGCGGATACATAAGAGGAACTAAAATAGCGGCCCCCATCAATGAAGCTACCGACTAAAATACACAAAATAAAAACTCACTAACTGGCCCATTAAAAAGCTGCATATTAGAGTTTTCTCTCGGCTTCTGTGAGAGGATACAACGCTATGTCCTCTTGCGCTAACTCCTGGATTTTTTTTCAAACCTGCAAGGTCGCTCATTCCCCCACAATATAAGGTGGGTGGGTGGGTGGGGGGGGGGGGGGTGGGAGTTGGCGACACCTGCCTGAAATTGCCTGCGAGAGAGGCTAAGTCAGACCCATATCGGGCCGATATTGCTGCCTTTTTTGCAGCCCTCCATCTAAATATTGCTTTAGTAACATTAACAACTTTAAACCTATCCGAACCTGTCCAAAACTTGGAGAGCTACCAACCTGAAATGTTATGATAGCTTTACCAATCGACCAATCGACCGTCGTTAGGCTCATATAATGGCAAAAGTTGTTGCTAGCACCTTTTGAAATTAGATCAACTTATTAATGTTAGAAAAAATATTGCCCATGTAAGTGATTTTGTGTATTTTACTGCTTTTATATCCTGCAATCAAAACAACAAAGTACCTGGACCACGGTTTTTACAAGGTAGAGCTTTTAAAAGCGGCAAGAGTACTTTTCTCATAAATTTGTGTTTGTCATCCCATTTGCTATTTTGTCCTCCCCTAAAAAATATTTCTTTAGCAACGTTTAATTATTTTTTGGGAAAAATTATTGGAAACCGGATAAGCCTAAAAATTACCAAAAATATTTATTACCCATTAAAATGGGCTGTTACGAAAGTTACAAGTAATACAATCCCTTGAAGCATAATTTCGTGAGTTAATGCGATATACGAATGAGCTTCGCGTGATCAGAATATTGTTCCTAACCGTCAAAAGTGTCTCCCAAATCAATATTTCATAGGTGTATACCTTAAGGTATTTTTTCCCCCATTTTTCAAAGTTTGGTCAAATTCCTACTTTAACCCAAAATAAGTCGATATTTGTCTTGCACCTTAGATAGTCAGCATAGGCTGATAGGTTGGCGCCAAAAAGATACGTACTTTCGAAGCTATCAAGTCACCATAGAAACACTTTACGAATTTTGAAAGTTGAATCTATCTGTGTTGAATCTATCCTCCTTATTGTTTAGTATCTTTTTCTATTGCAATCTAAGTTGAAGGATAAAGTGTGGACATTTGAGCGTGTTCAGACTGAGCATTGAAATCTTTAAACTTGGTGCGTTTGCGTGGTTTAATTTTATGCTGTTGCTGGGATTCGAAATGTTTACCTAGGAACGCCTTCTTGTAATGGTCGACTTTTATTCGGATGGATTATTTTTCCTTTTTCGTGCAGTTACGTAATGAATTCATAAACATGTATCCAGTTCAAATGGTTTAACTAAAGAAGTGAAAAAACAGGGCAGTGTGTTAGTATTGTAACAGGTCGTATTGGGGTGCGAGTTAGCAGGGATTCCGTGTGATATTTATACTGTGTCTATTCGTAAACTGAAAATGAATAATGAATGCAGTCAACAAGAGTTATGTGAGTTCTAAATATAAATCGCAATTTGAATTTTTCGCCTGAAAGAAAGCACAATTTCTGATTTTATAAACCTCATTTTATTGAACTTTGTTCAGTAATATTATCGAATCGTTTGTGCCAATTTGTTTTCATTTGATAATTTCGTCTAAAGCCAGCGATATGTTTATTTGTTTTCTTCAAGAACAGGAAATATTGTGTTTTTCTTCCCCTCAAAGTTTACTCTAACCAAAGATGTTCACAATCTTAGATCTGGCATCCGAGTAAACCTTATCAGGCACCTTAAGATATCACCAACTTTTCGTGAAGCTAACAGGATTTCCCTTCAAAGTCATTGGCTTTCAACTACTTGTGTGATTTGAAGCTTACGTCTAAACTGCATTTTATACCCTTTCCATCGAAAATCGTTTACTTTAGTCCCATAAGAACCGGAAAAGATAACGACTTATTATTTAAAAAGGGAATTCGGCTTTTAATGTTTCACACCACCAGCACCAGTACAAGAACCTTTGAAAAATATGAATAGATAAAAAAAATTGGAAATGTCTCAGCTGACTGATGACTAGACACTCTGAAATTTCTCTCGTAATTTTGATCGTTTCTCTGAGAAAAAAAATAAGGAACTAAATCGTTATCAGTTCTAGAAACAATAAAATGTATATGAGACTACAAGGACTCGAACAAAATTAAATGTCGTAATTGAATTTGTCAGTTTTATATTCTCTCGGTATCTAGAAGTGAAAACATCTTTAAGTTTAAAGGGATGTTCCATTAGCTTTGTAAACAGCCCATTCCATTTGTTTTTCTGTAAAATAGATGCCGTTTGCTCATTCATTTTTGTGCGTTTTCTAGCCCCCTTATTAGTGGCCAAATGCTCGCATTCTTTTTTTGGACGCATTACATGTTTGCTGCAACTTGTTTTAGGGCAGAGGGGACGATCTACCTGTATCGGTCAAGCACATAAAGTCTAAATTTTCATTACCTTTTAGCAACCTCACTAACAAATCCAAACCGCATATCCTTTTTCTATAAAACTAAAAGGAACGACCAGAAAAATGACCCGCGAAGCATGTCGTATCCAGAGAAGTAAAACAGACGATAAAGCCGAGTTAAGAATTGTATGTCAACAAAAATACTGCGTTTCATTGTTGGTGTTTTTAACGCTCTGTCTAACACGGCAAAACCTGGTTTTCGTGTGTGAAATACCCGCGACGCATGACACTAGAACCCGGGATGTGCAGGGAGCATGCAGGATTCCTAGGTGTCTTTTCTTACCCTGAAATGAGCTCGTAAGATTTCCCGAGACGTTGCCTAAAATCCTCCAAGTCGTCACCTGTTGCGGTCCTTGTCAGTCGTTTTTGCTTTATCCCAGAAACGACATTCTTGAATTTCATAAAATTCTCCGAGAATTCCTCAATGCTGATGCGCCCATCTCGATCCGCATCAAGTTGGTTAAAAACCTCACCAAGGTCTTCCGCGTCTAAGTCGCAAACAGCAGCCAACTCCTGCTTATCGATGTAACCACTTCCATCCAAATCACAAGTACCGAAAAGATCGCGCGCTCGCTGAATATCCAAGTCGCCGGCCATGCCGACTAGCACTCTCAATTAGCCCATAGATCTGCACCATGCAATGTCAAGATTGGAACACTTTTTGCTAGAGACTTCCCTCGCTCCGTTGCGCGGTGTTTTGCGTTAATTTATTTCGGCAGGAACACACGTCACTTATACACACAGCTGTTTCTAGAGTCTTGAGTTTCGCCACCCGTCTTTTTCTGCCGCGGTCGCTAGTTAATGCTACGATGAACCAATCACAGGCACGGGATTTTAGACGTGCTTAGCTGTCATTCAAAACATCCTACGATTGGCTGAGATATTTATATCCGTTCGCGGGAAATATAGAAATTCACTAGGTTGCATAGCAACGAAAACCGAAACACTAGACGTCTCTAGCGATCCCCTGCCTCCATTGCTCGTACTTGAGGTATCTGATTCGCCCTAAGTGGCCGTAATCGGATATTAAAAGGAGATAAATCTATGTTTTTATTAGGCTATCGCAGGCTAAAGAGGCGACTATTGAATAATTAGTCCTTTTTCGTCTATCAATGCCATGATAATTTACTTTCATTTCGTCTTCAAATCCTCTCTTCGCCCTCCTACGTAATTGCCCTCTTGAACCCGGGCCCATATCAGTATTTATTGCAAAGATAATGTTCTACCCCTCTTGAAAATTGACGTGCTTCTATCCTGCTTATTGCCATGCTAATTTCTCGATACATTCAGACGTTCTCCAAGCAACGTGGCCTTGGTTTAAAACTCTCCGCGCCTAGGCTAGGTGTCGCCAATGAACGCCACTCATTCTTATATATTTATTTCTAATTTTCTTTGTCCTGGCCAACACGTACTTCAAGTTGTAGAATTATTGTTTTATTATTATTTTTAATTAAACAGAAAGTAGAAAAAGCAAGAATAAAAATCTGAGAAAAAGCTAAGAATAAAAACAAATATCGACGTAGGCGTAGGATTTTTTTTTCATTGTTATCCAAAAAAGTGTTTTCGTGTAAAATTACAATAGCAATAATTTGATTGTTTAACTCATCTATTGAATGGCTTGTTTGCATCTTAAGATAAGGTATTTTGAATATTGATTATACTAGAAAATGTTTATAGCAATGAATAAAGTCAGATTTATTTATTTATTTATTTATTTATTTATTTATTTATTTATTTATTTATTTATTTATTTATTATTTATATTTATTTATTTATATGTTTTTTTGTAACCAACAACCTTGTTGTTTTTTTAACCAACAACCTGATTTAACACTAAATGTTGTCCTGTTCGCCATGAAAGCGAAACTGAAAAGTGAAACGGCGGGTTACCGGGAACGGGGTTCCAGCTGATGTGAACTGCATTTTTGGCCCAGTTTTTTACCCGGATAATAGGATTGGGAAACAACAAGGCCGCGGAAAACTGGCATCAGGCACCTCCTTTTTGGATCCTGTTTTGAAAGGATCCTCGGTGCCCAATCTATAAGTATAGACAATTGCTATTTTTGACACTTTATTGAAAATGTTTGATTTTGAATTAGCGGATGAAAATGCTATTTTGTGACTTGCGTAAAATGACGGTCAACCACTTCTTTGTTAATTTGTGAACATTTGAAAGTACAGCGATCTTTTTGTATCAAAACTTGAAAATTTAACCATCCACGGAAGTTATTGCTCGATGGAAACGAATGCTTTGTGTTAAGGGACGCAACATTAAATTTACTTCAGAGAGGGTGCATTTTTTCCTATTGTTATTTTTTTTTTTCAGGCGTAGCTGCTGTGCTGGATCTTTTTCATTTTTTTAATGGTTATTTCAATTGCTCGATTTTTTTTTTCTTGCTTTGCGCCTGCTCTAATTCCCCCCCCCCCCCCCCCCCCCCCCCCCTCATGTATCATCATGTTGGAGGCCGGGCAAAAAAGGGTCTGGATCGATGACATCAAATGGAATCGAATAATACCGCCCTTCTACGTCACCGCAGGGTGTCCGTAGTAGCCAAGAGTTTTTTTCATACTCGTTTGTTACAACGTATATCACATGATAGCAGGTCGGTCCAGAGGGTAAGAATAAGTAGGGAATAAATATGAGCTAAAACCTTTCTTGCTAATGATGCTCGAAGTCATTTACATGTAGCTACTTAGATAAGGAAATGCAGTGGAAATAGAAAACAAATGTCACTACACGAAACAGATTTTGCTTGGTAAACTAATAGACCGTAGTAGATTTTCCCCGTAAGAGAAAAAGAAAAGCAAATATGACTCCCTCTTGCCGACAATTGATAAAACACCTTAAATAAATTGAATTTTTTTAAACATAGGGCAGGGCGACCACCACTCCAAGCGCGTGTGCGCACTGGCTCGCGGGAAGTGTGTGCACAGTCTGCAGGAAAATGACATGAGTTGCGGCATCGAAATTTGGCGCGCAATAAAAACGCGAAGGCAATAGAATAATGGCTAAGCTACTGCTGATCATTTCTCTTTGTAGGGGTTTTCGGGTCATCTGTGAGCTCCCCTTTTAATCACGTCTCCCTATATTTTAAGTTCCTACTTGTTAATGACGTATAATAAATAATGCAAAAGTATTTGAAAAAGGTGTTAGGAACGGACCATTTAGAAAAATGGGGGCAGGGGAGATGGGTAAGAACAAAAAATTCCATACTCGATGAAAAACCAGACAGAAAAACATGCATACAACGATAAAAAAAATTCATGCATGTCTTGGAGACAAGAAAAAGAAAATATGCACGACTGAAACCTCAACACCCCCCCCCCCCCCCTCCCTCACTTTTCTAATGGTCCGGCCTTTACAGTATGAGAATTCAAAAGTCGCGGATTTTGTCATTTTTGCGCTTACCATGATAACAATAAAAGAAAAAAACAAACAAATAAAATATATCCTAGGTTTCATTCTCTTGATTCCATCCTTTGTCAGTAAACGATTTCCATATAATCCTTACGATCGCACCATTGCTTGAAATTTGTCGGTAAGTTCCCTGGTAAGAATTCCTTTTTGTTTTTTGTCCGGATTTTGTCCGTGTACAGATTATATGGAAACCAGGCTTTATCAGCCTCGAAACGTTTAAAAGTATGCTGGAGTTTTTGTTTATTTCGCCTATCGTGATTTTAATTTTTTATTTATTTTTTATTAAGAAACAATATTTGGCTAATATTTTCGAAGGGTTGTCCTTCTGGTTGTCTTTCTGGTTCTCTCTAATAGGGAAAAACAATTGTGACTTATTTTTCATTATATGTCTTATTTGGGTATTATTTATAAACTACAATTCATAAATTCTGTATGTGTATCTCTTTTCGCAGATCAACTTTAATAACCAAGTCTAATAACTGAAAGAGGAGTTGTACTATCTTGACGAGAATAATGAAGGTATTTATATGTTCTTGTTACTTTGTCCAGTTCTGGTCGTTTAATGAGTTTAATGGGTTAAACCAGGTGGTTTAAAGCAAGTTTACAGTTAAAAAAAAAGATATGGAGTCGCCATAGTCGGTAGTTTCTTGGTGCACCAAAAACACAATGGAACAAAAGCCAAAAACAAAGACCTTAGACCTAATTGCCACTGCCATTCCGTCAATCAACCAAAATCTATTTCCCACCAACTAAGTTTGTTTTATAACTATAGCCGAAATCTAGTGACAAATCAGACCCTATACCGCAATCTGTTTATCTTCCTTGATCAAATAAAAACTGCTAATAACTGTGGATCGTCCTTCGACGCACCCTATGGCACTAGTTACATAAGGATGGCACTAGTTACATAAGGATGGCACTAGTTACATAAGGATGGCACTAGTTACATAAGGATGGCACTAGTTACATAAGGATGGCACTAGTTAAATAAGGATGTCACTAGTTACATAAGGATGGCACTAGTTACATAAGGATGGCACTAGTTACATAAGGAGAAGAAAAATGAATGACAAATTTCCTTATTTTCTGTTCCTGCTCGTTGAAAGTGTAGACCGGCAAAACTCAAACAGAATCTGTTCAACGCGCCAGCGGTTGATTTACTTTGGCTTAGGCCTATGCCACACCCATTCACACAAAGATTTTCTGCTTGTACTTATTTAATAGTGTGAACCGGCCTCACGGCAGACTTATTTTATTCAAAAAGTAGCTGTTTAGATATTACGCGCTAAAGCATTCCTGACGTCAAGTAGCTTATCTTTAATGCGACAGCTGCTGTTTCTACCTTGTTTACTGTTTCGGTAAATATTTCCTATAGCCGAAGACAATTAATTTTTAAAGTAAACGAAAAATTTTGTTTTTAAAATATGTGTGAAAGGACGCATAAGCTTTAATTGTTATCCTCAATTGCAATTTTCCCTTAACTGCTTGTTTTCTTAGAGATTCCATAACATCACGCCTTCCCGACAATGGCTAATGTCTAATAACCGAAATGTTATCAAAACTATTCGTAACATCTCTCAACTGCTATTGATCTCTTTTGATAACAAAACCACTCAATTTAGTTGGTGTTTTTCTTATTGTAAGTGTTTGAATAGTCGGTGTGTTTCTTATGTCTTTGATTTAGGGTTAGCTTTTAATCAGAGTTAATAGCAAACGGATCAATTTATTTTCAATGACTTAAATAGGTTTGCGGCCACGCCTAGGACAGATCAAGTTGTCGCGGAGATATTGGACACTACTCGAAATCGAAAGTAAAGGCATCCGAAACTGTGATATAGTTGTGGACTACCCTTGATATAACATCACCTTGTAAAATACTTTTTATATACTTTTAATAAGCGAAACTCACTTGATATGTTCTCTCGGCCTGCCGCGACGATCTTTAAAATAGTGGGATATGGGTTAGATTATTTTGTTTCAACGATAGCGAAGCGACACTCATTCTGCGAAGCAACGGTTTTTATATCCTCCTTTTTATGTTATAACCTTTTTTATGAGAGTGTCCAGCCGGAGATTTCACTAAATTTTTGGAACATGCTAAAACTTTTTTATTTCCTTTTTTATTGCCTATATATACTCTAACAGATCACAGATGACATTACAAAAAGCGATATTCTAACCCTTAAAAGCGATGAAGGTGTTCGCAAGCACATAAATATAAAAATAACTACACCATTGCTAGCCTGGATTCCTTTAATTGTGTTTTTTATTCATTTTCTCCTTATTCTCCGCACTCAGGTAACACCAAAGTAAAAAAAATTGCTCTGCAGTTTCAATGTTTGTTCTTAATTTGAAGTACAGAACCCATCCGCTTATAAGAACCTAGGTTTTTCCAGGTTAACCTAAACAGGTTCTAAGTTATTGGGTACTCTTTTAAATTTTAGGCTACTTAGATTCTTAAAAAGGTTCTCAACCTTAAAATGTTTTTCACTTCCTCTATTTTTGACAAGTAAACTTTTTTTTTCTTTTCGGCATCAACTTATACAATAGCAAGGGAGTGCCCTTAAAAATCCAAACGGGCATGAAATATTACTTTCCAGCAATTAAACATGACATTACAGTACTGACCCGCTTATAAAGCTTCTAAAAATAAGAACCTAATTAGCCTAAAATTTGAAACAGGTTCTTATTTTAAAAAAAAAGAACCTTTAATATCTCCAAGCAATGGTGAAAATCATAATTCTCAAGCGGTGAACTATAACATGAGTTTTAAATCAATATCTTGAGCATGATAATAAGAGTTTAAGGGGTTTTCCACATATTAGCACGGTATTGACATTTCATTAATCTATATACCGCACTTCTACCAGCCTTTAGCATATTAACTTTAAAATTAAGGATTTATTTCTCAAGAAGTATTATCAATGAAAATGCAGTAAAATAAGTATTTTCAAGTAAAACGAAGGTCGCAGTGCTTCTCCAAAAGATTGCTTTTTGTTGGCAATGGGTTCTTCTGGTAGTTATGGTTTGATTTGGAATCAAACTAGATTACAAAAAGAAAAGTCCTCTATGAACTAAGAACAAATGATACACGTCCTCGTGTTCAACTCGGTTGTGAACCTAGAAATAGAAGATGAAGTGGTTTACTATATCTACTTATCGAATTTGATCTTCACGCAGAGTGGGAACAAAGTAATTTCCTTCAGAGACAAGGTCTAGCTCACAGTCTTTAGTACCCTTATAATGTCACCCACTCACATTTAATCTGCACATGAGTGATTTCTCTGAATTGGACTCCTCGCTACCAGACACCAGGGCCTCACAATCAGCGAGACCACGTTTCGCGAGTGATAGTTGACACCAAGACGCGAATATTCCACCCCGTCGTCAACGAATTCAATAGCCATTAAATGTATTGACATAACAGCTAGCTGAAAGTAAGGGCCGCCTCCCGGAAGATCAACATGTTTTCACTCAATTCACGGCGGGAGTTCAACCCAATGATAAGGGCCTTTATGGCATGCGCTGGTATTGTAGACACAATTTTGGCTCGATTTACGCACTTAAAGCAAACTCATAATGCACTTCTTTATAAGAACCTTTTTATATGAACGTTCAACCAGAGATATCATTAAATTTAATAATATGCTAAGAACATGCCGCGTTCTGAAAAGGAAGAACCACATTGTTTTCATGTGAAATTTATCATATGTAAAATTCTGTTTTTAATACTTTATTAGTATCATAACCTTATATACAAACGCTGTTGTGTATATTTCAGGATGCAATAATCACTCAAGTTGAAATTTAGGAAAACTCTTAAATGTTTTTAGCCTTAAAATGCCCAAAAAATTAGAACGACTCAGCGTCAACTGAAAATAAGACGTTCTTATAAAATAATAGCGTAATGGAGTATACAAACGCAGCAGCGCGAATCCTCATGATTGTCTTTTTTTCATATCATTTTTGGTGCACAGCTAGTAAATCTAAATATGTTACCCGGGCGTGTTACAAAGACTTCGGACTTTTGCCCTCACAATCAAGCAAATTTTTAGTCATTTGAGAACTTTTTATTGATTGATTAATATTTTTTGTTAATTTTATTAAGGTACACTAACTAGACGAAAAGAATGAAGTTGTATCGCTAGCTATCCTGCTGGCTGAAAACAATCATTGATATTCCTACTACAGCATGTGCGTTTGTTTGTAATGAATTTCTTCCTGATGTTCTCCTGATTACTAATAGTAATCTGATCTTGGATACAATTTAAGCACAGGGCAGCGTCTTTCAAAGGACCGTTTTAATCACCCTGTTGAAGAGAAAAAAATGTTATTTTAATAATAGGGGGCTATCTCTGAGACCTTACAAAATGAATTCAAAGGCAAGTAGGCTATTTCCTTTCCATGCTGAAGCCCCCAACACTCACGCTATTCGAAAACCCCGGTTTCAGATTCTCACAGTCCCTACACAATCTTCTTCTTAAAAGTGACAGAATAAGAACACCAATAGATCATGTAATTTCGTGTATTTTTTTTTTTCGCAAACATTTTATAATGTGGAGCAGCTTGCATTTGAAATCTTCTAGTTAATAAGTGCCTTGTCTATGTCGTGGGGTACGCTCAATTTTATATACAGACCTTTTATATGTATAAATTATTGTAACATAAAGCGTTTTGGAATGTGCATCTCGTAGCTCGCGCTGTAGTGTCATATATAGACTTGCTTAATGTGCCTTTAAAATCCCTGTATATAAATTTTAAGAACAAGAAATTATAAACGTACTAAAGCTCTTTTACTTAGGTTTGCCTGATCTATGTATAACACCCATAAGGCAACGCGGGCTACGGCATGGATATTCCACAATTACATGTCTAACACTAGCAATAGTGGTTGTGAATTTATGTCCGAGAACACCAACTTGATAACGCTACTAACCGTAAGCCTTACTCTAACCCTATTTACATTAGCGTACTTCGTTCTTGTACATGAATTTATAACCGCAATAGGTGTATGTAATCAACAAGCTAGAGTATGGTTGTCTACATTTGGTTAAAAACAGAATTGAGCGGGAAGAGAAGTCAACTTACACTGAACAACAACCTGTCATTTATTTAGAGTAACACTGAAACTCTTACTTGGTAATAGGTACTCTGCCTACATCTACACACGCCCATTTCTATTCCATTTTCAGTTTTTTGCATAAATCCGGCCAACTTGGGTCACATTGAATACTACCCTGTGTATTCCTAACTACTCCCCGGTACGTATTATTTTCCTTTTATTTTATTTTTAGATTTTTGTCTGTAAATTAGGCCACACTAAACAGCCTCCTACTTGAAAGGTACTCCCAACTCACACGCCCCCTTCTACCCCCTTCTATTTTATTTTCTGATTTGTGTCCATAAATCAGGCCACACTGAACAACTTCCTACTTGAAAAGTACTCTTAACTACATTCCCTGGTGCGCACTCACTTGGCACGATGCCGGCGTCGGTTGTAATTAATGGCACATAAAAAGTGTAGGCCGATAGATCATGACAAGGGCTCGCAGCTTGAGAGACGTGCTTCCATAGACGTTATGGCACGTCTCGAGCGGATGCTGGGAGAATGAGTCCATTTTGTGAACACCGGTAATTCACAGGGCTTACTCTTAACCGGTTGGGGGAAATGGCGATTAGAATCTTACGTAATTTTGTCGTTTCTGGTTTCCTCTCCCCCGTAAGTCATTTCCGGATGCCACGTATACTTGGGTTGAATGAGGTTAGCAGAACCAGAAAGTTATTGAAGTTTCAATTCAGATTGTGTTGTACGGTTATTATGATAACGACTCTGTGGCATGTACATGCGCGAGAGTGTGCAACACATTAAACAAGTGAAAGAGAGTTACTTTACTTTTTTTTCCATTTCGTTGCGAATGTAGAGAGTGATTGTCAAGTGTAATTTTTAGGCTAAGTTAGCTCTGGCTCTTTCTTAAGTATTCATGTCTCGATGGTGTTATTGGTTGCCTTTAGGCTGTATGATGCATGATTGGCAACGTTAATCTCATACAAAAAATACGTAAAAGTTATTTCCGAATGTACTTTTGATATCTGTAAAACCTCTCATCAAATCGTTCCATTAAATTTGTTCCAGCTTTGCTTCTCTTCAGTTAACTTTGCAGTAAAAACTTTGCTTTTGAGGTTACGTTTGACTTGGGTTACCTGCTCAGCAGAGCATAACCTTTTGTGCTGTGCTGTTCGCCAATGGCCAAACTTGTGCTTGCCGATGTCGGTTCTCTTTGATGACCCTGATCGATACGACACATAATGCCCGCCAGCATCGGTGAATATTGTGTCTATACGGGAACCTTGCATTGAGTCTACCGACCGGCGTCCACGACAAACTGCAAAAGAGAAAGCCTCTAAATATTTAATCCGTAGCCATTCTGGACCGTGATTCACCGGAGTTATATTGTAGGATTCCCGTTAAGTCGAATCGCATTTCGAAGTAAAAGATCGGTATGAAAAAGAATAAAACGGTTAAATCTTTCTTGTCATCCATAAAAGTATTTTGCAAGGAATGTATTTCTCGATTTTACGCAAGAAAACCTACTAGAGCAGAACTTGTAAACAGCCTTTACGCTCTGTTGTTAGTCGTGCTCGTGTTTTATATCCTCGTATTATTATAAAACAAAAAGCCGAGGTCAAGTCATGCTTTCCTTCTTGAACCTTAAGCAATCGCCTCACAATAGATAATTTAAGTGTTGAAAGACGTCTTTTTTCTTTGCTAACGTTATGGTACAGTATTTTCTATTGAAAGTTGAACGCCATAGCATGCAGTGCACAAAAAGGCAAAGAAAAATTAACTGCCTCTCAAACAAAACCATCACGTCAACTAACCCTCCCAACTGTTGACTTAAGAACAAGAGTTAAGACTACGCGGATCGTTATTTCTCTTGTCTCTTCTCAATTAGATTACAGCAATAACAACTTGTATCCACTTCAATTGAATGCCTATTCAAAACCGGGTCATTCCAAGAGGCTTCGCTGATCTCAGATACAAATCTTTCGAGTGCTTCAGAATCTCAAACCGTGTCGCGGACTTTGCTTAAAATTGGTTCCCGGTATCAGAGTTTCAAATTAGTTGTCGTTGTTTAAAAAATGAAGCCACAATAATACTCATTCCGAAAATAGAATATTTGAGTCAAGCAAACATGGATTTAAACAAACGAAGTTAAAGTTTGCACCATGAGGTATTTTAATTAACGTTATGCGCGTTAATTGGAATTTGCTCATTATCAGCGTAAAAAGAATTGAACTTTGATGCACTGTTTAAAATATAAACTCTTGAATAATACTCAATTAAAGTTACTAAACCGTTTTACTGTAATTACCAGAAAACGCTGATCTTACGAGTTATTTGTTGTTTTTGTTAACGCTTTTAATTTCTGACTGTGTATTTTAGGAGAACAAAACGCAAAACACGACGCTTTTCATTCAACCATAATAATCCTTAATAGCTTGTTAGGTAATAGTTTACCCTCTACAAAGGGATGTTCTTAAAATAGCCGTCATGTATTCGCAATATATCAGACGTATCCCTTTTGAACCGTAAAACTTTGCCAATGTCGGACCTTAACTTAAGCGTTTCTGATATTGGTCGCTTATGTGATTCATTAGCGTTATTTGCTGAGGAATTAGTCATTTTTGGTAAGGGTGATTGTAATTAAACAAATGAAGCTTGCATCCTTTCTTGCTTGCCACCGTACTAGTAAGACAAACAACACTTAACTTCTACCATTTGGACTTCACAATGGCCCAAGTACTTTTTAGAACAAAATCTTAAAACTTGAATTATTCAATTAGAAAGTTAGTTTGTTGAAATCTAATTGACGTCAAAAGGTCTGACAAGAATTCTCAAGGGGACTTGATCACTTTTAGTTCATTTACGTTCCTCTACCGTAATATGTTGGCCTTGCAAACAATGCGGCTTTTGTGTAGGTCTTGTCATGCTTGGCCTACGAAAGTCGGTGTTTGACTATACTATGTACTGCTATTGTCCAATATGCCGAAACAAAGATTGGGCTAATTTGACGAATATCTCGGACTTATTTCGCATTCTTGTGATGTGGATGTCAAACGCCTGCACGCGCGAAAAAAACCCATTTTCATCCGCATCAGAAACTCCGGAGTGTTTTGGCTAGGACCTTGGGAAGCCAGCAAAGCACAGCGCTAGATTCCCAATTGATTTCCACCGCATGTCATAAAAATCTTAATTATATATTTTAGGCTGTTTATTTTTAGAGATCTGAACGTTATGGTTTATTTGGGGATACTTCGTTTAAAATGTGTTTGCATTTGCAAGTGGATTTGTAAATGAGAATAAAATAGATTTCTTGTGAAGTGGATTCGGGCCGGAACAAGAACCCTCACTAGCGGATTTACTTAGATGAGGCCAAGGCTCTTGGGGCGCGCTAATTGAAATGATCTCCATAACAATATACCTGGACCTTTTCATAAATGTTGTGTTGATTCCGAATACGAAACAAAACTTGCTTCTCACTGCTCATCTGTTGATGCCCAGGTGAAAGGGTTTGGAGAGTTCAAAGAAAAGGTTTGCTAATCCGTTCGCAAACTCCAGCCATCCCGCTTGTGTTTGCAAAAGATGTAGTGATTTCTTTACTCAAGCGTTATGAATATATTTATTTTTATATCCGCTTAAATTGTACATAAATATTAAAGCAAACATGTTATTAACTTGCAAATGATTAATCAGAAGAGAGCCAGCTGGGAGCCAATAAGAAGGAGGCAAAAAACTGGGAAGAGTACGCGCATGATGTTTGTTATTTCAACACTTTCTAACGTTTGTGCGATTCTGACACCCTCCTCTTCAATGCACTGAATGCGTTCTCTCGTTCAGCACTGCATTTGCTGGTTTCCCGGGCCCTGATTAATTATTCAAGTAAATATAGTGAATACTTCCTCTATTGTGCGATCTGCTTTTGATGTTTGGCCTGATTATGGTAATTATATATTTCTAAAAACTCTATTGTCCACATGCAACGCCAGAAATGTAAATAGCTTTGTCGAGCGTTACACACGAGAAGACAGAGCCTTGTTCCCAAGCAAAGCAGTTGTCAAGAGCCCATTCACGAAGCAACATCTGAACAAGAGCGCAACAAGAAGAACGATACAACATGAGTACCAAGGACGCAAATCACGTTAAGAGGCCGATGAATGCCTTCATGGTCTGGTCCAAGGAACGGAGGAGAATCAAATCACAAGAATGTCCGAGAATGCACAATTCCGAAATTAGTAAGATTCTGGGCTGCGAGTGGAAGGCTATGAAAGACGAGCTCAAGCAGCCTTACATCGAGAAAGCCAAGGAATTACAAGCTCAGCATAGCCGAGAAAACCCCGGCTACAAGTACAAACCACGCAGGAGAAAACCTAAGCAAACTTTGCTAAAGAAGGCTGCGTATCCTTTCCCTTACACTCCAACCGAAATGGCTCCACATGCGATGAAGATGGGTTACGCTGGAGGTATGCCTACACCGGAGTCTATGTACCAGCAGTTTTATCCTATGCAAGGCCAACCGGCGTATTCGGTATATGATATGTCAGGAGTGCATGCAGCTAGGCAAACATACGCCGGTCCACCTCCGCCACATAGTCCACCAGTACACGAACTCGCGTACTCTTCTGTGCGCTCTGCGGACATGTTAGTCTCGCCGAACGCGCACATCTATGGAGGGCCTATGGACCCTTCGACGCCGACCACCTCGTCCATGTCAGCTTTCGCATCTTCTCAACACATGCAGCAGCCTCACCAGCAACCGGGACAAGATCACAACTCTGCGCCGTATCCGCAAGCCCTATTTACACAGAGACACATGTGACTTTACGGTAGCTAATTTGCTTTACTCTTTAAGTTGTGTAACTAACGGTTTTTACAAGACAACTATGACATTCTAATTCAAGTGTCAAGTTCTGTAACTTGACGCTATTTTGTATCACTCCGCTATGCGGACGTCTTTATCGAATACCTAGTATTTATTGCTAAATGAGTAGATAGGGGTCTTCGACGACTCGCCTAACTCGATACGCTGATAGGCGTTTTTGTTGATTCGATTAACTTTCGCTAACCGCGCGCTCTCTCTGAGATCAAATATTCCCATTGACGGGACTCGGACAAATCCAATCTGTGCAACAACGCTTTTGTGTGAATTTTCGACAAATCAGCGTAATGCTTTTACTCACTTATTCTCTTATCTTGACGCCTTCGATTTCTAAAACTCGGAAGTAAAGGAGACAGATAGGAGAACATAGTTTTATGTATTTCAAGTTTTTTTTTTTCTGGCACCTTCTGCCCTATACGAAGTTTTCACTGAATGTATTACACAGATACTTTTGCGAAGATATTTAATTACAAAAGATATATGTTGTGGAGTTTTGTGATTTGATAAGTTTTCAAACCAAAGGTTTGATCCATTACCTTCTAACGACAACCTTCGCTAGTTCAAGGAACAGAAGGGGGATAGAGTGGTTGAATAGTGTATCATTCGAATGTAGCTTTACTATTTATCTGCAAGATGCAGCAAAACCACTCTTATTCTATAGGAAATTTAAATACAGACCATGTAATTAATATAAGAACATCAATTATTTCTATTAGTTCAGAAACAACAGATTCTGGATGAGCATATTGAATTCAGGTTGACCCCGCATCTCAACTTAACTAACCGTAACTACTAGATACGTCGAATTGTTGGGAAATATGCCGTGCATTTAGTAAATTATTGCGTTTCCATATCCAATTCGTACCTATATTACATAGGATATATTAGTTTTGTGGACCTTTTAAAAGAAAGGAGTCGTTAATTATCACAGGAACGGCACTAAAAGCCGAAGCTCGATTTCTTTCATGCACACAGTATTATATTTGATACGTCTGGGCCTTTTGTCTTGGTTTATTGGAAAGGCATTTGTATTTTTAGAATTACTCTCCTCTTGAACAAGATTTCTTTACATAGCACAATAGTGGAGTTGTCCACTAAAACACAACAGTAGTGTCTGTTTTCAAAGAGATTTCAATGGGGTCTTCTTGACAAAAAAGTCAACAATGTTTTCCTATTGTGGATAGTTTAGGTCACTCTGTTCGCGTGAATCAGAACCGTTGCGATTGTTTAGCTTTGCCTGGTTTCACATAACTGCTCTATTGCAATTATAGTGCCAGCCCTAAGAAATCGGGGTCTTCATCGCGAATCAGCGAGAGATGCACGATATTTCTCGCTCCGTACTCTAATTGATTTACTCTAATTTATCTCATTTCCTCGCCGATTTTTATAGTAAATTTAGCTTTGGTGAAAAGAACCATGTTTACTTTCTCGTGAAATCAAATGAATTTTATTTACTTCACCTCGATAGCTATTCTGAATCCTGCCAAATCAAGACTGTTTACTCCACTTGGTGCCTTGAAAATTATAGAAAATGCACCTTTTGAAATCTAAATCGTTTTGAGTATTCAAAGTGCCAATGTCAAGTTCCTAACCCTTATTCCTGTATTGTGAACCGATCGTCCAAGTACTTAGTATTTTATAAACGATTTCATTGTTTCTACGTGAAAGAAGACGATGGATGATTTTTCAAATATTCGCTATTATACGTGACAGAGTCATAGTCCAATAAAGAACAGAATCGATTTTCATAATTTGTGGTTTGAATTTTTGTGTTTTTTTCCTTTAAACTCGTTAAGTTGACAAATGCTCTACCAGTTGCTTAACGCTGCCGTTTAAAAAGAGAAAAAAAAGAAGCGAAAGAATTAAACTAAAATTGTCCGCTGTTGGGTTCTACTGTGAAAAAGGCTTTGATTGATGACACTTTAACAAATCAAAGCAAGCCATGGTGAAAAATAGAATGATTCGAAGCTTGCCTTGATGTTTCAGATGTGTTTTCAGCTTCCAAATAAAGATGTTACCCTGTTAATCTTTACTTGTGCATAGAGTTTTCGCCTCCATCAAACAAAATTTTTAGAAAAACCCTTTATATTTTAGAAAGGCGCTTTTTTCTCTACATCAAAACAGTTTTGATGTATCAGGTTGAAGGGTAGTTCAACTGAATCAAGTTAAACCGTATCCCATAGGAGAAAACTGGACATGATGAAATATTATTTTTTCAGTATATTTTCAATTAGAATGCGGTCAGTCGTCATAGAAAATTTCACAGCATTATCTTCGTTAGTTTTCCGCTACGGCGCTTTTCAAAGCATTCTATTAAACCACACACGAAATACATAAAGATAAACAAAATACACAGAGGGCATCCCCGCTTGTTGGGTGATCAAACCGATACAATAAAAACAATCGAAGTTTGCAAGGTAGTTTTCGCAATATATTCCAAGGTCTCAGTCAATGATGTATTATCATGATTTATGATTTATTATAATATTATATAATATAATATTATAATAATATAATATAATATATATATAATATAATATAATATTATATATATAATATTATAGTCATGATTTATTATCATTTCTATAGCCGTAGGGCTGTTTATCTTCGTGTAATATAAACGATTTTCAAATTAAAAACAAGCGCGCTTGTGGGCGAATCTAACCATCATTCTGTTCAATTACTCCCTCGGCAAGAGCCTTTAACCGCTTTTCGATACACACATTAGTAGCGACACAGATTACAGAGGCGAGAGAGATGCAACGAAATAATGTCGTAATTAGCACCGTTAACTGGGCGACCGTATTCTGAATAAAGGATTAATTCTATTCTCACAATTACCGAAACCACAAATGCGTTAGACCTTCGAGAAAGACTAAATACCCGACCCGCAAATGCGCTATCTGGTTACAGCATCCAGTCGAGTAGAACACTAGAATGACCGTGTAAGTTTTATTGGAAAGTAAATTAGCTTTGATTCTATTGAAAAGATGTACTGAGTGGGTTTTTGTTCTCTTATCTATGAACTAGCAGTTTCGCTTTTATTGTTGTGGATTCCATTTGAAAAGACCCGAACAAAACGCCAAGCCAAGTTCTTTTATACAAACTGAGTGCATTATATCGAGTTGGCTTTGTTCAATGGTCTGAGTTAACGAAAGGTAACTGTATCAAAAAGATGAATCTCTCTTAGTCGGGATGGTTGAAGACTCGCTAAGGCCAAGCAAGGCGCTAGTGTTGTGAATAACAGGACGCGGATTGGCCTATCTTCGCCCCTCCCATTTCGAATAACAATAAAAGAACATTATCGGATGCTAATACATGACAAATGCGAGTTTTCCAATTAAGATGTTTAATTCCGCTGTTTTCTAATTGCTTTGGCAGGAAACAATCCCCACACCTTTGGTTTAATAAGATCACCGTGAGACACTCTTTCATCGACAATTCGGTAATTGTTTTATATAGTAAGAGTTGTGAGGGAGTTTTGCTTTGATTTTACTCATAAGCATACATCGTCATCAAGCTTCTATTGATTTTCTTCTAACGGATTAGAATATCTTTAGCCGGGAAAGCGAATCGGCTAAACTATTTATTACACAAAAGAGCTTATTAAAACCGATAAAAAGACTCTCAACTTCAATTCAACTTGTTTGAGTTTTATCTTTGTGTAGTTTATTCTCGTCCTCTTAAGAGTATTTAATTGATAAAAAGGTTCATCGCTTATTGAAAGTTATTACCCGTTATTAATGTCAAATCAAATACAACATTTCAAATATTTGGGCTTCATTCTTATGATTTGTTTTTTTTAGGTTTGTATGTTCCACTTTCATTTGGAACTTTCCAGTGTGATTTCTCACGTGTAGGCCAGAGCCCTGTGTTATGAACGTGTGGACTCGATGCATGGCTCTACATGTGGCAATCTAAGACCTTACTCACAGGACGCCCCCCATGGCCCTCGTGGGAATAAGAACAGCCAAGTTTATTACATACGATTTGGTTTTTACTCTACATGTATGCAAATGCTCATTTCGCCTCACATTTTACTATAATAATTTCCTTAGAAGATACGAATTTCCTAATTTGTAGTATTGAGGTTGTTTTGAAATCCTTGCTGAACAATTCTGGGTTATATTTGCATATGTATTTATGAATAAAGTTAAAACCTAGAGAAAGTATGTTGCCACGTACGTAGTTCTGCGCGGGCTTGGATTTGGGCTAACATCCCTCTTCGGGTCAGAAGAGGTGAGTGCCCATGCACCAAGTATCATTCAGATTCTAAAGATTTCAAAAGGGAATGACCCATTTTATGTTTCTTAAGCAACTAAACAACAGGCTTTTAATTGAAGAGAGAATGAATGCCATGAAAATAATGCAGCCCAGAGAATCGGCCCCCTGATGAGCTTTCGGTGGTAATTGCTTTTATAATAAAATAAATCTTTGAGGCGATGTCCTGGGTCAGCGGTCTTGAATGACAGGTCACTACCTCATGCGGCTACCCGCTGGTTCTGTTGTCCATATTGGAACACAGGGTCGTTACCCCACTGAGTCGCACGGAGTATACACGCTAGTCTCCTCACGCTATTATCGGACTTTCAAGCTAAAAATACATTCAGCCCTTTGTCTTGTAGTAAGGAAATGGCTTTGCGTGGTTTGAAACGGATATTTCGTCTGTTGAGTTTTACAAGGTTTAATTTCAGTCGTATTCAGTCACGCGGGCACCCTGTGCCTTTCGTTTATGAGTCACAGCTGGGTTTTGGTGGACGTCAATCACGGTTTTTGAATTTTTCCAATTCCGCATCAATCACAACCAAGACATAAAAGTGGATGTTTTCTTAGTTTATGTCACCGAGAAAATACCGATAAACAGAAAGCCAGCAATTTCTCTCTCATTGGTTAATAGCGGGTTAACGGCCGCCGTAACTGCGAAAGGCTTCCTTCACCAAAAACCAGTCGCGACTCGGAAACGAAAAACACAAGATGCAAATGTAACTAAAAACGAGTGTAAGAAAGGTCTTATACGGGCCCACTTGAGGGTTTAAGTCAGAAAAGTTCGCGTAAACCCTGCATATGGACAATTAGATATCAAGGCGTAGCGTAGTACAGCAAAAGCACCGCGAAAAAAAAGGATTGGTTACAAAAAATATATAGATTTAGGCACTGCCTAAAAGCGGAGCCAGCATGACTTGTGTAGAACACCCCTTCCCTGCACTTTCATTATGCATCATGTTCCACCACCCATACTTGATAGACAACTGATACAGCAAAATTAGCAAAATAAATTTATGCTTTGATTAACAGGGAAGGCTTTCAGTTGTGAAGGGAGGTCATATTTATTTAAAAATGAGGATCAATTAAAGTTCCTCACAAAAAACTGGGTGCTATTTTATTCTCTTCAAAATTAAAAACAAAAAGCAAATATATATCAAATTCCCCTACATTAATAAGTATATCATTAAATCACACTATCATAGTTGATTTGAGGTAAAAGTACTCATTCCCTGCCTGTACTGTCCCAATTCCTTTTACTTCTTTAAATTACTTAACTTGCAAAGATAGGGCTTTATCATTTTTTTTCTCTTGTGTAAGTAAGCAATTCAAATATTGGAAAAATATCTTTATTAACCTTCTCTCTTGTGCTTTAGAATGTAACTTTGCTAAGGGTGGATTAAAAGCACTCCAACATATTTGAAAAAATTCTGAATACATTATTTTATTATACAGTTAAGAACCACATATAAGAACCTAGAATGAACCTGTTAACCTAAAATTGTCAAATTAGAATCCTTTTTATAAGCATCTATTTAGCCTATAATTTGAAATAGGAAAATTGATTTCTAAATAGTTTTAAATATGATCTTAAGGGATCATATAGGAGACCTGTTTTTGTTTTTTAGCGGAGCCAAGCGCGGCCGCAGGCCGCGCGCGTAGCTCCATAGGCATAGAAATATGTTATAGGTATGCGACTTGGTTTTTGTGGTCATCGCGCGGGTACCCTGTGGTGTCACTCGCCAGCCAGCCAGTCAGTCAGCCGCGCAACTCCCAGGCCCCACTCGGCCCCGAAATGGCGACTAAATACAAGCACGGAGCAAGGGGAAAAGTTCTTGTCCATTATGCGATGATTATTTATTTTGCCTCAAATTTTGTGACTTAAGGATAAAGTCAACTAGAGGACATCTACTAACATTCATTCACGCCAAGATTTATCTGGTTTTAGCTAGTAAATTTAAGCAAGTAACAGTTCACATTAAAAAGCGAGCACAACCACAAGAAAGCGAAAAAAAAACAATGCAAGGTGAGTTTCGGACGACGATTTGTATTGTCTATTGATGATATGACAGTTATTGGGCTTTTGTTGTCCTTTTTGTTTGCTTTAAGAATGCGAGTACTTAATTTAGCAATCAAATTATTTGAGCATAACAGCTTTTGTTTTGGCATTCTTCGTTTTATCTATATTCTTGGTTGTGTTGAATAAAATACAATACACCAATAACTGGGATTTGACTCTGCCAAATTTTCGACTTTAATAAGACTTCTTCAGGGCAGATTGATTGTGTTGGGATATTTCATAAAGGCTAACCAATATCGTGTTGCATTTGTCAAATACTGCTAAAGAAGACCGTTCTTGTCTTTATATCCTGTGCTCTTAGTCCTAAGAAGATACATATCCTTAGAAGATACAGCAACTTTTTCAACTTACAAGAGAAATTTTCCTTACCGAGGATAAAAAAAAATCAACCCCTATTGTCAATATGTATTGTTGTTATTGTCTGCATCTTGCATCTCATGTGTTTTTTCAAATAGTTGTGGAAAATTAGTTTGATTATAAATGGCTTGATGAAAATATTGTTTTGAAAGATATAATAAATAATTTTTTTCACTCTTTCATGAACCAGGAACTACCTGAGGGCCAAGATGAATGCTAAAGACTGGAAGACATGGGAATTAAAAACCAAGTCTTGAAGAGAACAATAGGGAGTTCTTATTCACTAGTCATTTGGTACCCCCACATCCATGGTCCCAGGAAAGGGTGGGGGATTAGACTTTTTTAAAAGCATGTTTCCAAGTTAAGAGTAAAAAACAGTCAATACCACCATCCCTCTTGACATATTCTGGTTAAAAAGTGGTCTGAAACCCCACATTAACCCCTGGCTTCCACGGGACCATGAGGGAGGGGGCCCAAATGACTAGTTCATTACTATGTGATTCAGCAGTACACACTTAATATGTTTTTTTAGAACAAGATACTTATATAATATAAAACTAAAAACAAACTTTTGCTTTTTAAATAATAAATCTGTAAAGAAAACAGTTTTTTATCAACCTAAAGATAATGGGAATATTTTAGGAAAGTACTGAATATAATTATCATATAATTATTATTGTTATATTTTCTTTTCAAACATTTAAAGAAGAGTCATATTTCTTCCTTTTACTTCTCCTACTTCTCCTATTTTTATGCAATTGATGCTATTTGCTATTTCCCCTCTACACAAAAAATAAATTAATGAACAAATTTGATTTTTAAATTAGAAATTTTTATTTAGTACTTTCACTTATATCTTTTTTTAGGATTTCCTTTCCAAGTCAGTCTCTTTCCCATTACATTTATTTTAGAGGTTTAGTTTTATTTTACTGGAATGGTTGGATCCAGGGTTTCTAAAAACACCAAAATATAATGCTTTACTGGATGTATATTTGTAGATATTAATTCCCATGAGGATGGGAAATCACCACATGGAAACTTCAGTATTGCATCTCATCTAAAACTGTCTGAAACTATATAATATCTTTGGAATCCTGTTTAATCCATTACTTGTTCTTTGTAACGACAAAGCTTGTCAGAATGTAGCTTTACAAATGTACATTAATGGGACTTTTATGAGGGGAAGGGTTTTTTTAGGACAAGATACTTAAACTATATAACACTAAGCAACAACCATGTTCTTTTTCAATAATAGAATTTGAAGCTATGTTCACATAGCTTGGATAGCATAGGCTTGGCCTCTTTAGAGGCCTGTGGTGGTGGAAGGGTAAAGATAATGGAAAAGGGGAAATGTCAATAAATGCCCAATCAAATTATTTTCATTACTCATATTTTTTTCACCAAACCTTTCAAGTTGAGTCGATTTCCTTTATTTCTCCTCTCCCGTCGACTATTTTTTTAGTCAATTGATATTCTTTGCTGTTTCCTCTCTATCCCAAACATAGATCAATGAAAGGGTTTGGTTTGAAATTAGAAGTTAGCATTTTAGCACTGTCAGTGATGTTGTAGATGTATTTTTTTAGGGTTTGCTTCCAAAATCAATCTGTTTTTTCTCCATTGCATTCATTTTGGAGTAGGCCAACAACAACAAGGCCACTATATGGTAAAGGGGGGTGCACCAATATGTAATGCATTGAAGGAGATACATTTGTGGATTTTAATTTCCAGACATTTTTCTGAATATTCAGCCCAATAAAGGAGAGAATCACCACTAAATTGATACCTTAAAATTACAGTATGGCATTTAAACAGTCTAGTAAATATATTATTTGGAATCTTTGAAATGCTGTTACATCCATGACATATTCTGCACAAAGGCAAAGCTTGTCGGAGTATTGTTTTGATTATAAGAATATTCATAATGGAACTTCTATGGTGGGGAAATAAGAATTTACCATTAGACTCTTAACAACTTAGACAGCCATATTTACACCAGGAATTGTGTTTGTTAACTTTGATGTACTGCATAATTTAAATTATTGAATAAGGCCTGGATCCATTTGGTTGGTCCAATAAACTCAGTAAAGAGCAGGATCCTAGATCCCCCAAAATACTTTTATCAGTCAATACAAAAGGTGTTCAATGCTGGCTCCGCTTTTAGGTAGTACCTAAATCTATATATTAAGATTAACTTACTACCTCAGTGAGTCATTCTAATAGCAAGAGACTATTTAAGAACCTAAATAGCCTAAATGTCACTAACCACACATTATACAAGAACCTGTCAGGCTAACTTGGAAAAGAACTAGGTTTTTTACTTTTATAACTCTGGTTCCTTTTTTAGAACAATTTTTTCATTAAAATATTATCTTACTTTTTGTTACTTTATATTTGTTTATTTTTTGGTGACCTACATTAAATACCAATGCCTTATATGTACATCCTGCCCTGGGTCATGTCTCTTAGCCAGCAGCTTGTGTCTCAGCTTGATTTTAGAATCTCTGGCTGAGATTAACCTAAAGAAGTTTGGAGAAAAGCATTTTAGAAAAAACTGGTAATTTCCTTACGATACAAATATTATACCACAAAAACCTAATTCATAAAACCTAAAACTAAAAATAGGATACAAATATGATACCACAAAAACCTAATTCATCAAACCTAAAACTAAAAATAGTCCCAACTAAAATTTTCCAAAATGATACCCATTACAGAAAATGAACATATGAACTTTGCTGTCTCATAAAGCTCTATGATCTAACGATCCAGAGGTTGAAAGAGCTTTTATAGGAGAAGCTGCAGAGGGAAAAAAACATTGCTTTTGAGCAAATTGCTCCTCTACAAAAAAGCTGTCTTGGCTTTCTATGAAACCTCAGTTTTACTTTTGGACCACATTATATTGTGACATGAGAAAAAAAAAAGTTTTTTAAGGTTTGTAAGAAAACATAACCCAGGGTTATTGAAAATATTGTAGGTGGTATAAAAACAAGGCATATTTTTCAGGTAACAACAGATCCTCAAGTTTCTAATATGTATGTGCACCTTTTTTTAAAATCAAAACAGAATTCCAGAATAGTTGATTTAAATTTCAAGTGTTTATAAAATATATGTTGTTTTTCACAAATTACTAATACTTAGGGTTTTAGGAGACCAGCTTTCAATTTCTTTAAGGTTTTAGGAAGCCAGTTCTCTATTTCTCTCTCCAAAGAAAGCTGGGATTTACCAAAGTAATTCATTTAAGCCTTGCTCATCTTTGTGAGAATTTGACCAATCATTCATTGAAATGAATTAAAAATAACTTTTGGTTTTATTTCTATTATATCATAGTTGTCAACCCAACTTGGACAGAAATCTTGTAAAATCGGATGAAATACAGCAAATATGTGGGAAAAAAAAAACAAGAGAGCCAATGCGGATGAATACAGAGAATGTATGAACATTCTCACAAAAATTAGGTTTATAATTCCTCAACCCAACATAAACCACTGACACTGTTTTGTGTTTGGCATAAGAGAAGTTTATTATAAATCACTACAAACTGATAAATGAAAAACTAAAATAATAATAATAAACCTCTCTGCCACCCTTCACACAAAGCCCAGGGTGGGAGGGCGGGAAAAATATGAGCTTGATATATAAACGTTGAAAAGAACAAAGAATTATAGAGTGAAGCTGTGAACGTGTGCTAGCAATCAAGACTAGAGATAACCGAAATACAATATGCTGGCTTGAGCAATTAATCCCTTTAAGCTAGGTGCCCAAAGGGGGGTAAATTCCTCAACCCAACATAAACCACTGACACTGTTTTGTGTTTGGCATAAGAGAAGTTTATTATAAATCACTACAAACTGATAAATGAAAAACTAAAATAATAATAATAAACCTCTCTGCCACCAAACCACCGGCCAAACAACAAAACAGTGCAGAAGGCCTAACTACTGGCCTGAATGGAAGCACGTAGCTGGGACGCAAGCGCCAATTTTGATTGATTACTAAATTCTAAATACAATTTGTAAGAATCACTAGCCCAATCACCATACAACTGTATCAATTCCCCTGGTACTCCGTGGTTAAATGCCCAAGAGGCACAGCCGCGTCGAAATGAGTGACCCGGATATGAGTCAGCATGAGCAACCCCCACTGAGCAAAGCGCCAGACGAAATTCGGTAACAAAACGGGACTTCGTCAAAGCAAACGGTCCTGAATGACCAAGCAATAAAAACAGCGGTTTGCGTGCAGAAGCGGGTACCAGGCGAATCATGTTGTTATAGGCAGCGGCCGGACATAATAACGAGCCTGGAATACGTAACAGAGGAATGTGTAATCGACGCTGACCGAACTGAATAGTTTTTGTATGCTTAAACGTGACGGTAAGCCCGTGTTCGTTACACAAAACATCACCCCGTGTGAGATCGCGGGTAGGATTAAATGCCTTAATAGAAAGCGGTACGATATTAGCTATACGCGCCATAAGAAAAAAAATGCAAGGAGAAATGCGCAATACAATGTAGAAGAGTTAGCATCATGTTGAAAATCTACTGTTCGCGCAACTAGCAATAAAAGGCTAGGAGTTACCGGTGGAGCCCTCTGAGGTACATGTGGTATCCTACGGGAAACTCCCCGCAGGGCTAGGGATAAACTAAAATCCTTAGTAAATGCATAGTCATAACCGGCGAAAAGATGTAATAACTTGACCCCACTTAAATAATTACGAATCGAAGGTGGTGCAATCGAACGACTTAAAAAACTGTACATAAAGACAGACCGTATCTATGTCTGCTGGTAATGGAGTCAAGTCAAAATATAAGCAAAATAGAAAAAAAGGCCTTAAACTGAGTCTTTAAATTACTATATGTCCCTGTGCTATATCTTTAGGGAACTTGGAACGGGCAGGCGAGAAACCACAAAGTTCGGGCGACCAGAACGAAAAACTAACTCATGTGCGTACAAATAAAAATCATTCGCCTGCTGAGAGTCACGAGGAAAGGCCGTGGAAAAAACCACGACAGTCTAGAACACCAGCCTCCACCGGCTGAGGAAAAACACACATCATGAATATAATCAGCGCCCGTGGAAAAGCCACGACAGTCAGGAACTGCAGCCTTTAGCGGCTGGGAGCAAGCATCAGCATTCAAAGCACAAAACGACATATCCGGAAATGAAGCAACAGTAACGGAAGGAACGCCCCCAATGTCTTGACCAAGGGCGAAGTTTATCAGTTTTTTGATTCCCCTGAAAGCGGACAATCAGATGAATCCTCTCTATGCGATTCCTGTTTTCTCGATTGTACCCAACAAGCCGCACAAATATGTTTTACCCATTGTTGTATTCCCGCAGGAAATGACACCACCAAATAATATCCTTGCGAAATTCCGCGGTTAAATTAACGTGAAGATGATTGTATTGAACTGTTCGTAGCAAACTTAATAAGCGCGAGATAAACACCCGACTCTGACGAACACACTGTGAAACAAACACAAGTTTGCCAACTAGGGATTGTAACTCCCGTTTGCGAGCAGTTTTGCGGTTCCTCCAATCATGTAAGAGAAGCTCTAACTCCGCTAGCCGCTCAGGACTAACTGACAACGTAAATGAATTCGTGTCTACCATCACTCCCAAACACAGCATGAGCGATGAAGGCGGACAAGCTTTGGAAACAGATTCGATCAGTCCCAGAGAGGAGAGAAGAGTCCCCAACTGCTCAAAATCGAAAGTCGCAGAGCTAGCCTCAGAAACCCCAATGAAATCATCCAAATAATTAAATAAAACTTTTCCTTGCTGTCGATGAAACCAAGCTACCGCTGAGGTGGCGCGCTGACATGCCTGAGCAGCAGAGCGTAACCCCATAGTTAAAACAGTGTTAAAGGAATAATGTCCATTCCAAATATACCCAAGTAAACGGTAATCGCCGGGATCCACAGGAAACTGCCTATACGCCTGCCGCAGATCCCTCTTATAGAGAAAACAACCCGGGCCAAACTGCACGATCGCTTCCACAATGTCATCTATAGTGGGATAACCAGTCACGAACGGATCTCCCAGAAAACTATCACACGGAATACCATCATTTACTGAACCGCCCTTAGGCCAGCTCAAGTCCACAATTACCCTACGTTCTTCAGAATCTCGCTTGGGAACCGTGTTCAACGGTGAAGTAACAAATCCACCCCCGAAGGGAGGATCCGTAAACGGCCCAGCGACACGACCAAGCGAGACTTCACGTTGTAAATGCTCTGAAACTTGAGTCGCAAAATTGAGCGCACCCCGGTGAGTGCGAGCATCAAAAATAGGAACAGTATCGCCAGTGAAACCCACCGGCCAACCGAACTCCAGGAAATCACAAATCATTTGGTCGTCACAATCATACAACAAAGTCCTCCAAGTATTGATCTTTTGGGAACTTGGAACGGGCAGGCGAGAAACCACAAAGCTCGGGCGACCAGAACGAAAAACTAACTCACGTGCGTACAAATAAAAATCATTCGCCTGCTGAGAGTCACGAGGAAAGGCCGTGGAAAAACCACGACAGTCTAGAACACCAGCCTCCACCGGCTGAGGAAAACACACATCATGAATATAATCAGCAACTGACTCACGTGCGTACAAATAAAAATCATTCGCCTGCTGAGAGTCACGAGGAAAGGCCGTGGAAAAACCACGACAGTCTAGAACACCAGCCTCCACCGGCTGAGGAAAACACACATCATGAATATAATCAGCAACTAACTCACGTGCGTACAAATAAAAATCATTCGCCTGCTGAGAGTCACGAGGAAAGGCCGTGGAAAAACCACGACAGTCTAGAACACCAGCCTCCACCGGCTGAGGAAAACACACATCATGAATATAATCAGCAACTAACTCACGTGCGTACAAATAAAAATCATTCGCCTGCTGAGAGTCACGAGGAAAGGCCGTGGAAAAACCACGACAGTCTAGAACACCAGCCTCCACCGGCTGAGGAAAACACACATCATGAATATAATCAGCAACCAACTCACGTGCGTACAAATAAAAATCATTCGCCTGCTGAGAGTCACGAGGAAAGGCCGTGGAAAAACCACGACAGTCCAGAACACCAGCCTCCACCGGCTGAGGAAAACACACATCATGAATATAATCAGCGCCCGTGGAAAAGCCACGACAGTCAGGAACTGCAGCCTTTAGCGGCTGGGAGCAAGCATCAGCATTCAAAGCACAAAACGACATATTCGGAAATGAAGCAACAGTAACGGAAGGAACGCCCCCAATGTCTTGACCAAGGGCGAAGTTTATCAGTTTTTTGATTCCCCTGAACTGGAGTTGCCTTTGATATCGTTGTTGCTAACGCAGCGGTTTTCATGTACAAGGAACGTCGGCGTTTCGTCCTTACATTGACAACTTTTACAGCAAGCATCTAAAGAATTACACGGCTCGCTTGTAGGTACGCTGTTGTAGCTACCACACGCCTTCTCCGCTAGTTTAGTACATGCACTAGCGTCGTCTTTGCTCAAAGAAAAAGCGAAGTAGTCACCGACCACAGGCTTTCGAGTAACCTTTACTTTCGTGGTTTTCCACACTCCCTTCACCGCCAAAACTTGCAGCAAACAGATCAAGGCAAGCAGCTTAAAGTTCATTGTGGGTTTAGTGAATCCCTCATCCAATTTTAAAACGTCGATACCCGGGTTTTCTTTCTCCTAAACACAACTCGATCCGGCGTCCATGAGCTTGATATATAAACGTTGAAAAGAACAAAGAATTATAGAGTGAAGCTGTGAACGTGTGCTAGCAATCAAGACTAGAGATAACCGAAATACAATATGCTGGCTTGAGCAATTAATCCCTTTAAGCTAGGTGCCCAAAGGGGGGTAGATGAGGTCCAAAATCTTGTGACAGAGTTGACAGCTCTGGTAACTTATATTCAATTCATTCATGAAAAGTAGTTATAATTTTCCTATGATAGATGGTGAATGGCAGATTTAGAGATCGAATTTGATAAATATAGCCTAGAATATTTCCTTTATCTTGTGGCTTACGCTGACATTTCAACTGACCTTGACTCGAGCACAAGACTTGACTCTTCAAAACTTTCAACCATGCTTTTACACAGTCTTTTGCACATAATTAGACAAGTTCATATCCGTGGTTAGCATTCCCACGAATGATTGTTTTCAGGCACTTCTTTTTCGACAATTCTTGGCTTTTCTGCAGCCAGTTTTCGTGTGTTTTTGAGAGGGGTAGAAATACTCAACCGCCATAATGTTTTGCGCGCTCGGGAGGCCTGTGCCAAGGCAGATCGCGGCTGGCTGGCAGCTTGTGACAATGACGTCATTGACCACAAAAACTGAGTCGCCTAGTTATAGACCATACCTATGGGGCTCCGCGCGCGGCCTACGGCCGCGCTGGCTCCGCTACAACGCTCCTTAAGTTTTTTGGCTTTTTGAGTGAACTTTTCCTTGATTGTTAGCTGCTCCCCATAGCTCATGATCGAAATGTTATATGAATAATAGAACTGGAAGACGTCGAGGAAACGGCGAATTTAGAGTTCTCAAGATGCACCGGGAGTGTCTCCATGCCTCCTAAAAAACTTTTTTTTCTGCATCTCGGTGAGATAGAATACCTCAGAGTCTATGTTTTATATTTTAATACAATGATTTCTGAGGTTTTTAGATTAATGAACTTCAGTTCTTCACGCAAATTTCCAGAGATCATGCCACTCTAGAAACCCTTATCACTGGAATAAGATTTACTTCATTATAAAGTCTGGAAAGCTTTTATTTGTAAAATACCTGTCTTGATAACCACAATATCTGTGAGTATATAATGGTATTGACTTAGGTATGTATCTTTAATTAAAAGGGAATTGGAAGAGAGTTCTGTGTTGTAGTAAACATTTTTAATGGGTTTTTGTTATTGTGTAAATTTGCACATAAAAGGAATCTGCATTTCTTTCTGATTGAGATAAGTCAATCTAGGGACTATAGCTGTTTGTTTTAAAAATATCTTTCAAGGACGACACCATTGTAACATACCATCATACTCTTTTGTGGCCTCTTAGAGTGGTGGGGTAAGATCGTTTCAATAATCCGGTCGTCTCGTGTTAGTTCATCAACTCAAGCACACGTTTCGCCAGATCACTCTCTATTTTGTCTCTATCCCGCTGCTTCTTCTCCGCAAGTTCCCTCAAGCGATCCAGGTCATACTGCTTGATCCTTCCTACATATTCCTTATTCTGAAGGCATTCAGAGAAATAGCTTAGCGCTAGTCTATCCCCGTATCTATTGAGGAACTTCCCATAACTTCTGTAAACCTCCGTAGATGGTGGCTGCTGGTTAGCTAAAAGCTTTCTATAAAGGCCAACAGCAATTTCAGGGGTTCCACACGATTCTGCTTCCGACAATGTTTTCCTTTCCATCAAATCCAACTCTTTTCTCGAGCCTTCGACACTGGAGTAGTGTTTAGTGAGATTATTCCGACGCGACGCGAGGAAGGTAGAGTATAAAGTTTTAAGCTGGTGCTGCTTGTGACTTGGTAAATCTTCGTACCAATAAAAGAATTGCTGCTGATATACCTTTTCTTGTTCAGCAACCCACTTAGCGTCTTTCGTAGAGTGGTATTTTTTCGTGTACAGCAGACACAGTTGGTGGTATGAGTTTCGATCATTAAGATCCAAAGCTCTTTTAAGACTTTCCACGCCTTCTTGGAAATACCTCTCCTTCTCATCTTTCTGGAATTCTGAGCTGAAATAGATTTGCGCACATGCTCTCCCAACTTTGTCACACTTTGTTAACTCATTGTTTATGCCATGTGCCATGTTGTAAGCTGCGACGAGAACCTCTTTTGTCTTGTTTTTCTGTGTACTGTACAGCAGAAAATCTACCACAGAACATCTGATGTCGTTATTTTTCTCGGCGATGTCCATGGCCTGATTTATGTAAGGCATGGCGGGCTCATCGTCTTCGGTTGCTGTGCGCATTGCTCTTGCGCATTTGACAAGTGCACGTGCATGATGGATCGCAAAGTATTCTGGGTTGTCGGTTCTGCAGGCGTTTACAACATCTTTCCATTTTTCTAACACTTTCTCTGCACTAAATCTTCCGCTTGTTTTTCGGCCTAGCTTTCTCTCGGGCTTATACTCTCCGTGCACTGTGCATAACAGTTGATAGATGTTCGCCTCGGTGATCTTGAACAATAGACTGTTCGGCCTGAGCTGTAAAGCCCGTGTTATACACTTATAGCCCTCTTCGGCGCTTTCACCAGACTCCTTCTCTAGCGTTATAAAGGCTTTGGTTGCCAATAATTCTGGGATTTCATCCTCTCCTCGTACTCCTAATATACCCTCGGCTTTCCATTTATTCACTATACACTCTTGAAGTAATTCAAAACTCGCTGTGTTTACATGCAGCTCACTCAATCCCAGCCATGCTAAATTTCCATACGTCGCTATTTTCTCATCCTCTGTTCTTGCAGCGGCTAAGCTTTTCTCAAAGCTTCGCCTTGCTTCTAAAAGCTTGCCCAATCGCGTGAGATAGAAGCCCATGATATTGTACGATTCGACCTCAAAACCTTCGCCGCAGTCTTCAATAAACGCTTGGATTTTCTCGATATGGCATTGAAGCTCCTGACCGGGTATCTCGCTTGATTGCCAGCTGAAAATGCAAGGAACTTTACAAAGTCGACTTTCGATCTCTTTTAGCAAATTTTCCATATTCTTGCTGACGTTATTGCTTAAGAAGTTCCGAGGAAGGGCTGATATTCTACAGTGTCTCTTTCGAAATCCTTGCTAGATCAATCGTTATGATTTCGTGGAAGTCCCTATTATTTCAATTACGTCATAATTCAGCATTGTTTGTGGGTCAGTACGCAGCTCTTACAAGCTGCAATTTGATTTGGCAAACGAAGAATATCCGCACCTCGACACAAAGAACGAGAAGAATAGAGATAAAAGAACTCCTTTAGAACAAAGATAATAAGAGAAAAAAGCAGCTGCGTACTTACTCTTGTTTGTTGCCTTTCTCTCCGTACGACTTGTGCGGCTAAAGTTGTTGCGTGACATTTGCGTTTGCATATTTAACTCACGCATCATAACATATGTAAAAAACTTTTAAATAATATAAATACAAAATGTATTATTTCTTACTCAAAACATACATCAGCAGTCGCATGAACATTGTTGCATAGCTTTCTATATGATTACTTAGAAATGTTCAAACTTGTTTTCTTGATTTTGTGTTCGTATTTTGCTCTAGTTTCTACAAAACTTCGCTGGGTCGAGCTGAAGCCGTCTTCAAGCCAAGTGCCAAGCGCTCGTCGAGACTCGTCCATCGGCTACGACCCTAACACAGACAGAGTCGTAATCTTCGGTGGGAGATCAGACGCCACGCTTGGAGACACGTGGATATTTGATTTGACTTCTAAGACTTGGAGCAAAGTGACCGAGACTAGGGTCAATGGAAAACCGGTTCCTGAACCACGATTCAGTATGGTGTATGGGTCCAATGGTGGCCACCTCTACATCTCCACGGGTGAGTTTTCAGGTGGCGGCACCAAGGCCTTTTACAGCGACATTCTGAGGTTCAACTACAGTACCTCTCAATGGAGTCTTCTTGAACCCAAGTCCTCGGTGCGACCTGAGGAGCGGTATGGTAGCGGTGGGGGTATTCACCCCGATGGTGACGGTTTCTTTGTGACGCACGGCTTTGCAGATATAAGGTACTCCAATACGTTCAAATTTGACCTGGAGACGATGAAATGGGAAGAGAGATTTGCGGGAACGAATAGCTATAACCCGGCGTACCCACACGCGAGGTGTCTGCATGGGTCTGCCATGACGGCAAGGGATGAGTTGGTGCTCTACGGAGGGTGTTTAGGGTGAGTCACTAGAACCGCAAAAACATTCACTATTTGTATCATAATTCGAGCTCTTTTTCACTTGCTGAATCACCTGAACAACGTTCGATTGAACAAAATATAACGAAATATACTGTTGCCCTGTTGAGCTTAGCATCATAACTGAACCCATAAGATATGAGGTGAAGCTTGAATGAGAACAACAACGAAAGCGTACTCTCACCCACCAGAAGCAAACTATTGAAAATTGAGGCTTTGAACACCCTCTATTGCATAGTTTAAAGCGCTTAAAGAGCTCGTTAAAGGCTCGGAAAGATGTGTTTATCTGATTAAGAATTTTTCCATTCCTTTTCCTAATTTTTTCTAAGACAACTCTCTCTCTTACTAACTTTCTCTCAACTAAAATACATTTTTACCATTGTGTCAATTCAATTGCATGATGAGCTTTCGTGAATCGTTTCTAAAGTTTCCATATATATATATATTTTCCATGATAAGTGTTATCCGTTGAATTAGACCCTAGCTGTAAGATGTCTTCGATATTGCTTAATTGAATTTCTAGGGTCATCCTCCGTCTACGCTTTTATATAGCTTTTTTTAAGCAGAAATATACTGAGATTAGGGGCTTATGTTATCCGCGTTGTACTATGACAAATTTTCTTTTGTTCTTGTTATAAACCAGATGAGCAAACAAACATTACGTAGAAACCGTTAATACAATGCATTCTGGTTTTTTTAAGCTGTTCATACTCTGTACGATTCCCACGCTTCTCGCACTGCGCCTGGCTAGTGTTATATCATTATTTTAAAAGCATAGGCTTGTCGCTCCCAAGCTTCAATTAATACGGAAAATAGAACAAGAGAACAACACGCGAAGTGAAAAATTATATAGTGTCTCCTTCACCGTCTGCGCTTACTTCCAATACCAGCCCAATACACTGACAAGCGCTTGATGAGGAACGTGAGAAACGGTATCGGGCGATATATTTGTTGTTAAAACTTCCGACTCGAGTCTGACATAAACGGTGTTTTTATTATTATTTTTTTATTCGAGGGCGTTTAGTCGAGATGGCCGATGTTTTTACCGCCATTGATTCATTTGTTTTATGGATGCTTCAGACTTGGCCGTGGACCGAGTTCAAAAGCTGCATCCTGCAACCATAAAGCGAACTTGCAACTTGTCGATCAAGCCATCTGCATTTGACGGGACATCAAAATGACAAATTCAATAGACCCAATCGGCTAACCGTGTTTACATACATGATCTAAATTGTCTTGTTGCCACCAATTTAGATCATGTGATGATTCCTTTGGGTGGTTACAATTGTTAAATTTTCCTCACTCGACCGAGTGCATGAGTGTATGTGAAAACGAACAAAAGTATCCACCCAAGGGAATCATCGCATGATCTGAATTGGATGGCAACAAGCTGTAAATACCTTTAGCCAATTGGGTCTATACCTTTTGGCTCCTACGCGGCCCGTGCTTCCCGTGAGACCACAGGTAGACCGAGCCTGGTCGGAGAGTTCCGTGACTTGACTACAAAGCCACTAAGACCGCGATCTTCTTCAGGGGCGGCAGAGAGGTTCTATAAGTGTGTGTGTGTGTGGGGGGGGGGGGGGGGATAACCTAGGTTTTCATGCACGGGATTTTAAGCTGTTCAAGAAATTTGTTGTCGGTTGTATATGTACCACTCGAAACACGGTGGTCCGCCGCCCCTTTTCTTTCCTCAACACATGCTACATCTGTTCATAAGCTTTCCTTACAACCTTTACCATTATTCAATATGTTTTTGTTGTTTTAGAGGTGGCCATACCGGCGGACCATGCCCATCTGAAGATGGATGGAAGTTCGACAGTGGCAAGAAATGGACGCTACTCAAGCAGTGCCCCTCCCCGCGTATGTACTCTGCAATGGCAATGCTACCTTCAGGTAATGACGGCAGGAGGATAGCGGTGCTGTACGGCGGAACCGAGAAAACCAAGTCTGTGCTATATGTAAGTCTCCATGATAACCAAGTCTTTTCTGCACTTTACTGTAATTAACCGTGATAACCAAGTCTGCACTTACTGTAATTTACCGTGATAACCAAGTCTGCACTTACTGTAATTTACCGTGATAACCAAGTCTTTTCTGCACTTACTGTAATTTACCGCGATAACCAAGTCTGCACTACCGTAATAACCAAGTCTGCACTTCTGTAATTTACCGTGATAACCAAGTCTGCACTTCTGTAATTTACCGTGATGACCAAGTCTGCACTTTCTGTAATTTACCGTGATAACCAAGTCTGCACTTACTGTAATTTACCGTGATAATCAAGTCTGCACTTACAGTAATTTACCGTGATAACCAAGTCTGCACTTACTGTAATTTACCGTGATAACCAAGTCTGCACTTACTGTAATTTACCGTGATAACCAAGTCTGCACTTACTGAAATTTACCGTGAAATTTACCGTAATAACCAAGTCTGCACTTACTGTAATTTACCGTGATAACCAAGTCTGCACTAACTGTAATTTACCGTAATAACCAAGTCTGCACTTACTGTAATTTACCGTGATAACCAAGTCTGCACTAACTGTAATTTACCGTAATAACCAAGTCTGCACTAACTGTAATTTACCGTGATAACCAAGTCTGCACTTACTGTAATTTACCGTAATAACCAAGTCTGCACTAACTGTAATTTACCGTAATAACCAAGTCTGCACTTACTGAAATTTACCGTGAAATTTACCGTAATAACCAAGTCTGCACTTACTGTAATTTACCGTGATAACCAAGTCTGCACTTACTGTAATTTACCGTGATAACCAAGTCTGCACTTACTGAAATTTACCGTGAAATTTACCGTAATAACCAAGTCTGCACTTACTGTAATTTACCGTGATAACCAAGTCTGCACTAACTGTAATTTACCGTAATAACCAAGTCTGCACTAACTGTAATTTACCGTGATGACCAAGTCTGCACTTACTGTAATTTACCGTAATAACCAAGTCTGCACTAACTGTAATTTACCGTAATAACCAAGTCTGCACTAACTGTAATTTACCGTGATAACCAAGTCTGCACTTACTGTAATTTACCGTGATAACCAAGTCTGCACTTACTGTAATTTACCGTGATAACCAAGTCTGCACTAACTGTAATTTACCGTAATAACCAAGTCTGCACTTCTATAATTTACCGTAATAACCAAGTCTTTTCTGCACTTACTGTAATTTACCGTGATAATCAAGTCTGCACTAACTGTAATTTACCGTGATAACCAAGTCTGCACTAACTGTAATTTACCGTAATAACCAAGTCTGCACTTACTGTAATTCACCGTAATAACCAAGTCTGCACTAACTGTAATTTACCGTAATAACCAAGTCTGCAATTCTATAATTTACCGTAATAACCAAGTCTGCACTTACTGTAATTTATCGTGATAACCAAGTCTGCACTAACTGTAATTTACTGTAATAACCAAGTCTGCACTTACTGTAAGTCCTCGTGAAAGTGAACCTCGATTAACGCTTGGCGTGAGTCACTGTGGATACCAACTATTAAAACTAGCGACGCGCACTGCCGTAACCAAAACAATGAACCCAATAAGCAAGGCAGAATACCAGTTTTGATTGAAATAAACAGCAAAGCCAGGTTCCCTTCATGGTCTGATGCGCGTAGAAGTATGTTTTCGCTTCTCTGGTTGGCTTGTGAATAAGTTGATGTTAATAAAAGCGACGTCTGGTCTCTGCAACAGTAGCACGCGTCACACTGTAACAGTTTCGTATTCTGTTTCTTTTTTCAAATAGACTGCCGAGGCACCAGAAAACGAAGTAATTCTGTTCGATCCTGATTCCAACAAGTGGTCAAGAAAAAAGATAGAGGTAAATCGATGTGACATCATCTTTTCGATGTTCTCGTCTGCTAATATGATGTCATGTTGTCATCTGTAGGGCGTGGTTCCTAGTAAGAGGGCAGGTCACGTGATGGCTACTGCTAAGGATGGGATCGTCATGTTTGGTGGAAGTGGTGCAAAGTAAGATAGAGCTCTTTTAACATTGACTTTCGTAACACCTGTAAACCAAATAAGTAACATTTGGTTTACTGTATATTTTTGGTTGGTCGTGATATGATGTGCAATATGGTGAAGTGACCCCTACTTCTCGACCAAATCAGCAGGGACACTGGTTTGGACTGCCCCAGAAACGTCGTTACCATACCAATGGATTTCTTCACATGCTAAGGATATCCTAAATGTGCTTCTTTATTAGAAAACCAAAGTACAGGGGAGACAGACAAAACAGAAGTCGAAATATTCCAACCTATCGGAATTTACTTGCAGTCCTTTATCAGGGCGGCTACCAAAAACCAATCGGATCCAGAGACGTCGCTGTTGAAGCTTTTACTTTTCCGTCGTTTGTAAAAAAACGAATAGCGCTCACTAGAATATATATTTTTTGCTCTAGTGGCTCGGTGAATGACATCTGGCTGTTGCTAGGCAACACTAGTGACGTTGACGAGATGGAGGACATTGAGTGTGACGGCATGAATCTTAACCTGATTATGCTTCATGGTATCTTGATGTTCATTGGCTGGGGGGTGCTGCTACAGGGAGGGGCGTTCATAGCGCGCTACTTCCGCCATAAGGACCCATGGTGGTTCAAAATGCACAGGGGACTGCAGGTACAGTGCTTCTTGTGTTGAATTTATTGACTTTATTTTTCCAGCCTTATCCCAGGCGTTCCCGGTGGGATCTCTGATTGGGTTTCCTGTGGTACGTAGGTTGTAACGTCAAACGGAATCTCCCCGAACCCTGCCCAGGGGATCTAGTTAAAACGCCTGTGACTAGTCTCAGCCTTTCTCAGCGTAGATGAGGTGTGATGAACGCAGGGGAGATGGGTAGGGGGATTTTTGGACAAGCTTGAGCTTGGGCAGTGGATCTCCTCTGACGTCACTTTTTGACTACAGAAAAACTCGTTAAAAACGCCTGGAGCCCGTTTATTTTGATGTTATGTTGATGCGTAATTAAGTATTCAATATCCTAGACTCTGTAACTTGGACTTTTTTAGTCAGAATGGAGGTCCACATACCGTCGGCAATTACTAGCGTTGAAACCTTACGCCAGATGTCTCAGAAATGATGGTGAATATGTGTATATTCAGCTTACTGGAATCACTCACAGAAAACAGAAAACATCTAGAGAAATCTATGATGTCTTTATCAGGAAATTCATGAGCCGCACTTACCGTTTCTTCCGTCTAGGTGTCCGGCCTTGTGTTCGCGATTGGCGGGTTTGCCTGTGCCGTGGTCTCGGTGCCTTTTGATCACCTCATGTTCGCCCATGGAAGCTTGGGTCTCGCTATCATGATCATGGGTATTCTTCAACCTCTCAATGCAATCATGTGAGTTATTCTTCGAGTTACGCTCTTCTTTCACCGGTTGAGCGGTAACTTATGGATCCCCGAGAACTTTGGCTACATAGTTTTGGAAAGCGTTCCCCTACACCCCATATAATATAAATAAAAGTATAATTTCCCCTTCATTAAACTCTGTCTTTCTCCATCTCCAGCCGACCTCACAAACATCGAGATGGTTCGCCCACGCGCAAACGCATCATCTGGGAATGGTGCCATAAGCTGCTTGGGAGACTGGCACTAGTGCTAGCCCTCATTAACATATGCCTCGGCTTATTCCTCGCCGTGGTACCACAGGTAGCCTGGACCGTGTGGTATGCTGTACTTGGAGTGTTCCTGGTGGCTTATGTCGTGATGGAGTTGCGGATAAGGTGTCGCCGCAGCCCGTCTGAAGCTGTTGTTATCGCCATGAAGACTACATGAGTTAAAACAGAGGCTTCTGTGATGATATAATATTTTTTTAACAAATAAAGAGGCTTAAAAAAACAATGATTTATGACTTAACTATAACATTTGTTGTAAATTGCTAAAGAGCTATGTAATGCAAAAAAAATTGCTAGAGAGCTATGTAGTTAAAAAAAATATACTAAAAGTGCTATGTAGTGCACAAAAAAGGTAGATTGCTTAAGAGCTATTTAATACCAACGGTTGTACATTTTTAAATTTAATAAACAATTTAAGGTGTTTTAATCATTCTATTCATATCCATTAATCACAGACGTGACTGCAGACCATTGGACCGCGGAACTGTAGATCTAAAATATCCATGACTCGACTGTGGGCCGGCGATAAAAAGCTGTTCAACGAAACGTTGACGTGAATTCTGAAGGTTGCTCCGTAAAATGTGTACCTCCCCAACCCGTTTCATTTTTTTTTTCGTGAAACATGTATAGCACGCGGAGAGGTGAGGTCTAGCTGATAGTTCGACTCCTGTTAGTCTACCCGAATTTTCTAGGGCGTATTGGAGGGCCAGCTGACATTCAATAATAAATAACAATATTGTTGAACAATTTAGATATATTTGACAATCAAAATGGAAGTGACCACTGGTAGAGGAGAGGGGGTAGGGGATGGGAAGTAAATGCTCGCTCCTCTTGCGTCAATCTGTGCGGGTCGAGTCGACAACTCCTGATAACTCAGTACTGAAACAAAGACAAACAATGGCTAAAAGCCTGGACCTGGGCCCTTGCAGGCGTGCATTTTCAATGCAAATTTGATGTTCTCTTATTAATTAAATTTATTTTTGGTCCACAGCAAACAGCAGAGCCCCTCTATCACCCCGTCTGGGCATCCTTTTCCGTCTGGTCTGCCCGCATATACTATCCATTGTGTATTATTTCGCTGTCGCCCATGACAGGAACTTAAAATATCGGCCTAGACCTTTTATGCGGGACAATAAAAAGTGACGAAATATATAAAAAGTGTAATAAAATAACGCAGTTTTTAATGTTCATTTTCCATTTATTCAGTTTCAATCAAACAATTGCCTACGCCATGTTACATCATTTCTAATAGAGCCAGGTGGTTCAAACGTCTGTGTTGAGTTTTTAAAGATATCTGCAATCGCAATCCGAGTCCACCATGTTGTTTTGATCGTAGTTGTCGTTATTCAGCCAGCAATGGACGCGTCCTGCAAGGCACTCGTGCTGTCTCATGCATCCGAGGAAGGGGCAGTTGCAGGCTTCCTGCTGGGTGATGTCTACTTCCGTGTAGTCAGGGCAATAGAGTCTCCTGCCCTCGTACGTTATCCAAGTATAGATTGGTGTGACTCCAACTGAGGAAATATAACGGCCAAATAAACAATATTTTTACATACAGTGGTGTCTCTATCAGAAAATGCGGACACCCGAGACACCCATGGGACCATGCATCAAGAGGCCTCTTTATAGAGCTATTTTATTTAAATGCACAGTGTTTGAGTGATCTACATTTCGGGGCTTTTTGTGGCCTCTTTTATGGAGTTCCAAATTAAGTTTTTTGCATGGTCTATTACGGTCGATAAATACAGTACCACAGCACCGTCATCAGCATTGATGGGAGTTACGGGGGGGGGGGGGGGTACCCCGAAAACTAAAACAAAATAGTAAAACACCGCTTGGCGTACTGAAATCAAGATCCAAGGGTAGTTATTAAAGTGAAAATTTAAAATGTGCTATCAGTGGTGAAGGTTCAAGAAAGGCATAGACAATAGACTCCCCAGAGAATTCGGCAAGACCTAGATACTTCCCTCTCCCCTTAGACACTTCATTTATAACAGACCTGAGTTGAATCGATTCCTTTGCTCCGTGCGCCTAGCCTGGCTCGACACAACAAAGACCAGCATCACAGCGATAATGAGCTTGAAGGCCATTTTTACGCCTTATGGAGGAGACAGAAATAAAAACTATAAAAAACAACAATAAATATTACGATGGTACTCGTTTTGCTATTACGATTTTTTAAAAGTTAACCACAGGTGCCTTTAGACTAAGATGTGCTCATACTCAAATACTTGATTTGCCCTGGAAATAGTAAGAAAAATAATCCCCTGAAATATGGAAAAGGTAGGAAATTTTAAGAAGAGAATGAAATCTTTTTCTATTTCCATCAAACATAGACAGCTGCAATAAAATGTTAGATTAAAACAAAAAAACGAGAAAAGCTAGAAATTAATGGCCAAAGTCAAACTTAAGAACCTACTAAAGCTCAAGAGAGGCTGACCAAGTGATTGCCTAATATGGGAAGCACTGGAAGCGTGGGTACATTTGCTCACCTGCGAAGTTCAGAAGTATGGATTCTTGTCTGACCTCTACTACCTTCACGTCCTCTTTATATGCACTGGCTGAACAAGCGACTCAAAGCACATGATGATGGAATGTGCTTCAGAACGGAAATCTGACAAGCGGTATCAAATTGTTACTTTCAGCTTCTTTCACTATCAAGAGCTGTGACAAAATATACAATCAATAGCAACAGCCACCCCCTTTCCCAGAATTCTGCCCCATATGAGAATGACCATGGGGCTCACAAGTCGATATTGTTTAGACAAGACATGGGAGATCGCGAGTATTTTTATTGTCATCAGAATATTAGGAAAATTTTCTCTGTGTTGTTTTTGTCAGGTTTGAGTCAGGGGCTAATGCTAGCTCGTACGTTCTTAAGATGTGATGTGAACGTGTTCAAGCATCTAAAAATCGTAATCTCTATTCCAGCATCACGCGCTGCGATGCGCAAGCAGGCGCGATAAATCCCTTATACTGTTCTCTAGTTTTTTCATTAGTCTCTGGTTCGACTGGTTATTTGATAAACAGCTTAGGAGTGCAAAAGTGACGAAAATCGTACGTATTCCAGGTAACTTTTTTCCGCAAAAAATAAATTCCCTTTTTGGCCCCCTCACTTGACAGACCAATACTATAAACCTGTGACGCTTTCCGCGATAAACAATCGTAATCAAATAGTTTTAACTTTTGTGTTGTAACTGTTCTTGTGGAATGTAAATTCAGGTCGAAAAAGAATATTTGAAAAGTCGATGTTTAGTTTAGAGTGTATAAGCAAGCAGGTTTTTTTTGGTTTGTAGGATCACGCGGTCTTCGAGACATTTATGCATAACAGACACGTGCTTGATGCATTTGGATCTATAATGTCTTTGATGTGTTTATTGAAGCGGAGGGGAGAGAAGCAAGGGCGGGTGTAGGGGTGGGTGTGAATACATCATAATCCCTTGAGTTGCATATAGAAAATCAAAGGAGGCCAGAGCATTGCTCATAATTGCTTGCGGGGCTGTTTTCACAGCTAGAAATATCAAGGAGTACATGATGCTTCCCAAGTTCGTTTTCCTGATGCTTGCAATGGTTGTGGTCACCTGTCCAGCCAGTTTGATAGACAGACCAGGAGAATATGGAACATGTAAGTTCATACTGAGAAAGTGTATCGAGCCCAAGTTTTAATTTTCTCCCCTAAGTATGTCATTTATTACTTGATTATCAATGATGACATATCTTCAATTTTAAAGCGGCAATCGCACAAGTTTACTTCCGTCGAGTCGACGCCTGTTAAACCTCAACCGATAAATAAAAAAGAATCCATTAAAATCTGCAGTATCTAACAGGCCATCCGCTCTAAATAATCGGTTAAACGATCAAGAGACTTTCAAAAGACACACTGCTTTTACTGTTTTAAAATCTTTTTCGCGTTTTCCGTTAAAAATGATCGGAAATTGTTACTCAATTGACCGGAAGTAAACTCATGATATTGCCACTTAAACAATGATCATCCTTCTTGATCATCCTGTCCTGCCATCCTAAACGCACACTGTACTTGTCAGGCTGCTAAAGCTAACCTGAGATTTTACTGCCATATAAAGCGATTGATTGACGTTGACTGATTGACAGTGAAACAAGACTTTCCCCAAGTCCACGACAAAGTCCAGTATGATGACACATGGTATGACTGCTACGAGTTGACCCACAACCTCCCTCCTGGACCCCACTGTAGCTGTGCCTTCCTGGCATGTACTGGTATCGCCAACTGCTGGGGACTTCAGTCTGCTCACTGCTTCGTATTCAACCCTTTCTACGACTACAAGAGCATGTCCGAGGAGGACTGTATTTGCCATTATCATTAAGGCTCCGCTGACCGCTTCGCAGCACTTAGATTTCAACCTGGTTATTGATGTCACAGTTACAAAAACGCAAAATTAGCTTTGCACAAAAAGATATTAAAGTCTGCTATATTTCACATTAAACCCAGTTAACCACACAGTTGGCCTCTTTCAGGGGGTGGAAACTCCGGAGTTTGTAGAATATTCCCTTCATAAGCAGATAAATGGATGTTTACAGGGATCACATGACCAAGAGAGCATGTTCTCTTTATATGACATACCGTACTTGATGAACCCCTAGTAAAATTTGTGCCTCCCCAACCCGTTTCATTTTTTTCGTGAAGCATGTATAGCACGAGAGTTGAGGTCTAGCTGATAGTTCGACTCCTGTTAGCAGGCCCGTAGCCAGGGAGGGTTCGGGGGGTTCGGACGAACCCCCCCCACCAGGCGTGAAGGTCCTCTCATAACAAACAAAAATATATAACGTTTGGCTGGAGATATACCGTGCACATCAATATATCTTTAAAATGACTATAAAAATATTTTTATAATAATTATCATTATTATTATCGATATATGTTAAAAAGCACCATATTAATAACATTTTAAATACAAGATTGATTACCTAATATAATAAGGCGAGGAGTATACCGGAAATTTGGTCCACTTAAATGGAAAAACGAACCACCCCGCTCAAAATCCTGGCTACGGGCCTGGTTAGTCTTTCCGAATTTTCTATCCAGGGTGTATCGGAGGGCCAGCTAACATACAAAAATATAAATAAAAGAGACCACTTTCTGGTAGAGGAGAGGGGGTAGGGGATGGGAAGTAAATGCTCGCTCCTCTTGCGTCAATCTGTGCGGGTCGGGTCGACGACTCCTGATAACTCAGTACTGAAACAAAGAGAAAAAATGGATACAAGTCTGGACCTGGGTCCTTGCAGGCGTGCATTTTCAATGCAAAATTGATGTTCTCTTAGTAGATCAATTTATTTCTGGTCCTCAGCAAATAGCCCCCTCAACCCCCCCGTCTGGGCATCCTTTTCCGTCTGGTCTGCCCGCATATACTATCCATTGTGTATTATTTCGCTGTCGCCCATGACAGGAACTTACAATATCGGCCTAGACCTTGTATGCGGGACAATAAAAAGTGACGAAATATATAAAAAGTGTAATAAAATAACGCAGTTTTTAATGTTCATTTTCCATTTATTCAGTTTCAATCAAACAATTGCCTACGCCATGTTACATCATTTCTAATAGAGCCAGGTGGTTCAAACGTCCGTGTTGAGTTTTTAAAGATATCTGCAATCGCAATCCGAGTCCACCATGTTGTTTTGATCGTAGTTGTCGTTATTCAGCCAGCAATGGACGCGTCCTGCAAGGCACTCGTGCTGTCTCATGCATCCGAGGAAGGGGCAGTTGCAGGCTTCCTGCTGGGTGATGTCTACTTCCGTGTAGTCAGGGCAATAGAGTCTCCTGCCCTCGTACGTTATCCAAGTATACATTGGTTTGACTCCAACTGAGGAAATATGACGGCCAAATAAACAATATTTTTACATACAGTGGTGTCTCTATCAGAAAATGCGGACACCCGAGACACGCGCGTCCTCCCGCCTCTGGTTTTCGCGTGGCCCTTGGTCCCCAAGGATGACACCCATGGGACCATGCATCAAGAGGCCTCTTTATAGAGCTATTTTATTTAAATGCACAGTGTTTGAGTGATCTACATTTCGGGGCTTTTTGTGGCCTCTTTTATGGAGTTCCAAATTAAGTTTTTTGCACGGTCTATTACGGTCGATAAATACAGTACCACAGCACCGTCATCAGCATTGATGGGAGTTACGGGGGGGGGGGGTACCCCGAAAACTAAAACAAAATAGTAAAACACCGCTTGGCGAACTGAAATCAAGATCCAAGGGTAGTTATTAAAGTGAAAATTTAAAATGTGCTATCAGTGGTGAAGGTTCAAGAAAGGCATAGACAATAGACTCCCCAGAGAATTCGGCAAGACCTAGATACTTCCCTCTCCCCTTAGACACTTCATTTATAACAGACCTGAGTTGAATCGATTCCTTTGCTCCGTGCGCCTAGCCTGGCTCGACACAACAAAGACCAGCATCACAGCGATAATGAGCTTGAAGGCCATTTTTACGCCTTATGGAGGAGACAGAAATAAAAACTATAAAAAACAACAATAAATATTACGATGGTACTCGTTTTGCTATTACGATTTTTTAAAAGTTAACCACAGGTGCCTTTAGACTAAGATGTGCTCATACTCAAATACTTGATTTGCCCTGGAAATAGTAAGAAAAATAATCCCCTGAAATATGGAAAAGGTAGGAAATTTTAAGAAGAGAATGAAATCTTTTTCTATTTCCATCAAACATAGACAGCTGCAATAAAATGTTAGATTAAAACAAAAAACCGAGAAAAGCTAGAAATTAATGGCCAAAGCCAAACTTAAGAACCTACTAAAGCTCAAGAGAGGCTGACCAAGTGATTGCCTAATATGGGAAGCACTGGAAGCGTGGGTACATTTGCTCACCTGCGAAGTTCAGAAGTATGGATTCTTATCTGACCTCTACTACCTTCACGTCCTCTTTATATGCACTGGCTGAACAAGCGACTCAAAACACATGATGATGGAATGTGCTTCAGAACGGAAATCTGACAAGCGGTATCAAATTGTTACTTTCAGCTTCTTTCACTATCAAGAGCTGTGACAAAATATACAATCAATAGCAACAGCCACCCCCTTTCCCAGAATTCTGCCCCATATGAGAATGACCATGGGGCTCACAAGTCGATATTGTTTAGACAAGACATGGGAGATCGCGAGTATTTTTATTGTCATCAGAATATTAGGAAAATTTTCTCTGTGTTGTTTTTGTCAGGTTTGAGTCAGGGGCTAATGCTAGCTCGTACGTTCTTAAGATGTGATGTGAACGTGTTCAAGCATCTAAAAATCGTAATCTCTATTCCAGCATCACGCGCTGCGATGCGCAAGCAGGCGCGATAAATCCCTTATACTGTTCTCTAGTTTTTTCATTAGTCTCTGGTTCGACTGGTTATTTGATAAACAGCTTAGGAGTGCAAAAGTGACGAAAATCGTACGTATTCCAGGTAACTTTTTTCCGCAAAAAATAAATTCCCTTTTTGGCCCCCTCACTTGACAGACCAATACTATAAACCTGTGACGCTTTCCGCGATAAACAATCGTAATCAAATAGTTTTAACTTTTGTGTTGTAACTGTTCTTGTGGAATGTAAATTCAGGTCAAAAAAGAATATTTGAAAAGTCGATGTTTAGTTTAGAGTGTATGAGCGAGCAGGTTTTTTTGGTTTGTAGGATCACGCGGTCTTCGAGACATTTGTGCATAACAGGCACGTGCTTGATGCATTTGGATCTATAATGTCTTTGATGTGTTTATTGAAGCGGAGGGGAGAGAAGCAAGGGCGGGTGTAGGGTGGGTGTAAATACATCATAATCCCTTGAGTTGCATATAGAAAATCAAAGGAGGCCAGAGCATTGCTCATAATTGCTTGCGGGGCTGTTTTCACAGCTAGAAATATCAAGGAGTACATGATGCTTCCCAAGTTCGTTTTCCTGATGCTTGCAATGGTTGTGGTCACCTGTCAAGCCAGTTTGATAGACAGACCAGGAGAATATGGAACATGTAAGTTCATACTGAGGAACTGTATCGAGCCCAAGTTTTAATTTTCTCCCCTAAGTATGTCATTTATTACTTGATTATCAATGATGACATATCTTCAATTTTAAAGCGGCAATCGCACAAGTTTACTTTCGTCGAGTCGACGCCTGGTAAACCTCAACCGATAAATAAAAAAAGAACCCATTAAAATCTGCAGTATTTAACAGGCCATCCGCTCTAAATTATCGGTTAAACGATGAAGAGACTTTCAAAAGAAACAGTGCTTTTAAAATTTTGAAATCTTTTTCGCGTTTTCCGTTAAAAATGATCGGAAATTGTTACGCAATTGACCGGAAGTAAACTCATGATATTGCCACTTAAACAATGATCATCCTTCTTGATCATCCTGTCCTGCCATCCTAAACGCACACTGTACTTCTCAGGCTGCTAAAGCTAACCTGAGATTTTACTGCCATATATAGCAATTGATTGACGTTGACTGATTGACAGTGAAACAAGACTTTCCCCAAGTCCACGACAAAGTCCAGTATGATGACACATGGTATGACTGCTACGAGTTGACCCACAACCTCCCTCCTGGACCCCACTGTAGCTGTGCCTTCCTGGCATGTACTGGTATCGCCAACTGCTGGGGACTTCAGTCTTCTCACTGCTTCGTATTCAACCCTTTCTACGACTACAAGAGCATGTCCGAGGAGGACTGTATTTGCCATTATCATTAAGGCTCCGCTGACCGCTTCGCAGCACTTAGATTTCAACCTGGTTATTGATGTCACAGTTACAAAAACGCAAAATTAGCTTTGCACAAAAAGATATTAAAGTCTGCGATATTTCACATTAAACCCAGTTAACCACACAGTTGGCCTCTTTCAGGGGGTGGAAACTCCGGAGTTTGTAGAATATTCCCTTCATAAGCAGATAAATGGATGTTTACAGGGATCACATGACCAAGAGAGCATGTTCTCTTTATATGACATACCGTACTTGATGAACCCCTAGTAAAATTTGTGCCTCCCCAACCCGTTTCATTTTTTTCGTGAAGCATGTATAGCACGAGAGTTGAGGTCTAGCTGATAGTTCGACTCCTGTTAGCAGGCCCGTAGCCAGGGAGGGTTCGGGGGGTTCGGACGAACCCCCCCCCCCCCCCCCCCACCCCACCAGGCGTGAAGGTCCTCTCATAACAAACAAAAATATATAACGTTTGGCTGGAGATATACCGTGCACATCAATATATCTTTAAAATGACTATAAAAATATTTTTATAATAATTATCATTATTATTATCGATATATGTTAAAAAGCGCCATATTAATAACATTTTAAATACAAGATTGATTACCTAATATAATAAGGCGAGGAGAGGAGTATACCGGAAATTTGGTCCACTTAAATGGAAAAACGAACCACCCCGCTCAAAATCCTGGCTACGGGCCTGGTTAGTCTTTCCGAATTTTCTATCCAGGGTGTATCGGAGGGCCAGCTAACATACAATAATATAAATAGAAGAGACCACTTTCTGGTAGAGGAGAGGGGGTAGGGGATGGGAAGTAAATGCTCGCTCCTCTTGCGTCAATCTGTGAGGGTCGGGTCGATGACTCCTGATAACTCAGTACTGAAACAAAGAGAAAAAATGGATAAAAGTCTGGACCTGGGTCCTTGCAGGCGTGCATTTTCAATGCAAAATTGATGTTCTCTTAGTAGATCAATTTATTTCTGGTCCTCAGCAAATAGCCCCCTCAAACCCCCAGTATAGGCATCCTTTTCCGTCTGGTCTGCGCGCATACTATCCATTGTGTATTATTTCGCTGTCGCCCATGACAGGAACACAATATAGCCTAGACCTTTTATGCGGGACAATAAAAAGTGAAGCAATATATAAAAAGTGTAATACAATAACGCAGTTTTTAATGTTCATTTCCCATTTATTCAGTTTCTTTCAAATAATTGCCAGGTAAGAGCCAGGTGAGGCTCAAACATCTGTGTTGAGAATTTTTAAAGATATCTGCAATCGCAATCCGAGTCCACCATGTTGTTTTGATCGTAGTTGTCGTTATTCAGCCAGCAATGGACGCGTCCTGCAAGGCACTCGTGCTGTCTCATGCATCCGAGGAAGGGGCAGTTGCAGGCTTCCTGCTGGGTGATGTCTACTTCCGTGTAGTCAGGGCAATAGAGTCTCCTGCCCTCGTACGTTATCCAAGTATACATTGGTGTGACTCCAACTGAGGAAATATGACGGCCAAATAAACAATATTTTTACATACAGTGGTGTCTCTATAAAAAATGCGGACACCCGAGACACGCGCATCCTCCCGCTTCTGGTTTTCGCGTGGCCCTTGGTCCCCAAGGATGACACCCATGGGACCATGCATCAAGAGGCCTCTTTATAGAGCTATTTTATTTATATGCACAGTGTTTGAGTGATCTACATTTCGGGGCTTTTTGTGGCCTCTTTTATGGAGTTCCAAATTAAGTTTTCTGCACGGTCTATTACGGTCGATAAATACAGTACCACAGCACCGTCATCAGCATTGATAGGAGTTACGGGGGGGGGGGGGGGGGGGGGGGTACCCCGAAAACTAAAACAAAAAAGTAAAACACCGCTTGGCGAACTGAAATCAAGATCCAAGGGTTTAAGTTATTAAAGTGAAAATTTAAAATGTGCTATCAGTGGTGAAGGTTCAAGAAAGGCATAGACAATAGACTCCCCAGAGAATTCGGCAAGACCTAGATACTTCCCTCTCCCCTTAGACACTTCATTTATAACAGACCTGAGTTGAATCGATTCCTTTGCTCCGTGCGCCTAGCCTGGCTCGACACAACAAAGACCAGCATCACAGCGATAATGAGCTTGAAGGCCATTTTTACGCCTTATGGAGGAGACAGAAATAAAAACTATAAAAAACAACAATAAATATTACGATGGTACAAGTTTTGCTATTACGATTTTTTAAAAGTTAACCACAGGTGCCTTTAGACTAAGATGTGCTCATACTCAAATACTTGATTTGCCCTGGAAATAGTAAGAAAAATAATCCCCTGAAATATGGAAAAGGTAGGAAATTTTAAGAAGAGAATGAAATCTTTTTCTATTTCCATCAAACATAGACAGCTGCAATAAAATGTTGGATTAAAACAAAAAAACGAGAAAAGCTAGAAATTAATGGCCAAAGCCAAACTTAAGAACCTACTAAAGCTCAAGAGAGGCTGACCAAGTGATTGCCTAATATGGGAAGCACTGGAAGCGTGGTTACATTTGCTCACCTGCGAAGTTCAGAAGTATGGATTCTTGTCTGACCTCTACTACCTTCACGTCCTCTTTATATGCACTGGCTGAACAAGCGACTCAAAGCACATGATGATGGAATGTGCTTCAGAACGGAAATCTGACAAGCGGTATCAAATTGTTACTTTCAGCTTCTTTCACTATCAAGAGCTGTGACAAAATATACAATCAATAGCAACAGCCACCCCCTTTCCCAGAATTCCGCCCCATATGAGAATGACCATGGGGCCCTGAAGTCGATATTGTTTAGACAAGACATGGGAGATCGCAAGTATTTTTATTTTTATTGCCATCAGAATATTAGGAAAATTTTCTCTCTGTTGTTTTTGTCAGGTTTGAGTCAGGGGCTAATGCTAGCTCGTACGTTCTTAAGATGTGATGTGAACGTGTTCAAGCATCTAAAAATCGTAATCTCAATTCCAGCATCACGCGCTGCGATGCGCAAGCAGGCGCGATAAATCCCTTATACTGTTCTCTAGTTTTTTCATTAGTCTCTGGTTCGACTGGTTATTCGATAAACAGCTTAGGAGTGCAAAAGTGACGAAAATCGTACGTATTCCAGGTAACTTTTTTCCGCAAAAAATAAATTCCCTTTTTGGCCCCCTCACTTGACAGACCAATACTATAAACCTGTGACGCTTTCCGCGATAAACAATCGTAATCAAATAGTTCTAACTTTTGTGTTGTAACTGTTCTTGTGGAATGTAAATTCAGGTCGAAAAAGAATATTTGAAAAGTCGATGTTTAGTTTAGAGTGTATAAGCGAGCAGGTTTTTTTGGTTTGTAGGATCACGCGGTCTTCGAGACATTTATGCATAACAGGCACGTGCTTGATGCATTTGGATCTATAATGTCTTTGATGTGTTTATTGAAGCGGAGAGGAGAGAAGCAAGGGCGGGTGTAGGGGTGGGTGCGAAAACATCATAATCCCTTGAGTTGCATATAGAAAATCAAAGGAGGCCAGAGCATTGCTCATAATTGCTTGCGGGGCTGTTTTCACAGCTAGAAATATCAAGGAGTACATTATGCTTCCCAAGTTCGTTTTCCTGATGCTTGCAATGGTTGTGGTCACCTGTCCAGCCAGTTTGATAGACAGACCAGGAGAATATGGAACATGTAAGTTCATACTGAGAAACTGTATCGAGCCCAAGTTTTAATTTTCTCCCCTAAGTATGTCACTTATTACTTGATTACCATGATGACATATCTTCAATTTTAGAGCGGCAATCGCACAAGTTTACTTCCGTCGAGTCGGCGCCTGGTAAACCTCAACCGATAAATAAAAAAAGAATCCATTAAAATCTGCAGTATCTAACAGGCCATCCGCTCTAAATTATCGGTTAAACGATCAAGAGACTTTTAAAAGACACACTGCTTTTACAATTTTGAAATCTTTTTCGCGTTTTCCGTTAAAAATAATCGGAAATTGTTTTTCAATTGACCGGAAGTAAACTCATGATATTGCCACTTAAACAATGATCATCCTTCACTAGTCGCCCCTGTCTTGCCCTCCTAAACGCACACTGTACTTGTCAGGCTGCTAAAGCTAACCTGAGATTTTAGACTGCCATATATAGCAATTGATTGACGTTGACTGATTGACAGTGAAACAAGACTTTCCCCAAGTCCACGACAAAGTCCAGTATGATGACACATGGTATGACTGCTACGAGTTGACCCACAACCTCCCTCCTGGACCCCACTGTAGCTGTGCCTTCCTGGCATGTACTGGTATCGCCAACTGCTGGGGACTTCAGTCTGCTCACTGCTTCGTATTCAACCCTTTCTACGACTACAAGAGCATGTCCGAGGAGGACTGTATTTGCCATTATCATTGAGGCTCCGCTGACCGCTTCGAAGCACTTAGATTTCAACCTGGTTATTGATGTCACAGTTACAAAAACGCAAAATTAGCTTTGCACAAAAAGATATTAAAGTCTGCGATATTTCACATTAAACCCAGTTAACCACACAGTTGGCCTCTTTCAGGGGGTGGAAACTCCGGAGTTTGTAGAATATTCCCTTCATAAGCAGATAAATGGATGTTTACAGGGATCACATGACCAATAGAGCATGTTCTCTTTATATGACATACCGTATTTGATGAACCCCTAGTAAAATTTGTGCCTCCCAAACCCGTTTCATTTTTTTCGTGAAGCATGTATAGCACGAGAGTTGAGGTCTAGCTGATAGTTCGGCTTCTGTTAGCAGGCCCGTAGCCAGGGAGGGTTCGGGGGGTTCGGACGAACCTCCCCCCCCCCCACCAGGCGTGAAGGTCCTCTCATAACAAACAAAAATATATAACGTTTGGCTGGAGATATACCGTGCACATCAATATATCTTTAAAATGACTATAAAAATCTTTTTATAATAATTATCATTATTATTATCGATATATGTTAAAAAGCACCATATTAATAATATTTTAAATACAAGATTGATTACCTAATATAATAAGGCGAGGAGTATACCGGAAATTTGGTCCACTTAAATGGAAAAACGAACCACCCCGCTCAAAATCCTGGCTACGGGCCTGGTTAGTCTTTCCGAATTTTCTATCCAGGGTGTATCGGAGGGCCAGCTAACATACAATAATATAAATAGAAGAGACCACTTTCTGGTAGAGGAGAGGGGGTAGGGGACGGGAAGTAAATGCTCGCTCCTCTTGCGTCAATCTGTGAGGGTCGGGTCGATGACTCCTGATAACTCAGTACTGAAACAAAGATAAAAAATGGATAAAAGTCTGGACCTGGGTCCTTGCAGGCGTGCATTTTCAATGCAAAATTGATGTTCTCTTAGTAGATCAATTTATTTTTGGTCCTCAGCAAATAGCCCCCTCAAACCCCCAGTATAGGCATCCTTTTCCGTCTGGTCTGCGCGCATACTATCCATTGTGTATTATTTCGCTGTCGCCCATGACAGGAACATACAATATAGCCTAGACCTTTTATGCGGGACAATAAAAAGTGAAGCAATATATAAAAAGTGTAATACAATAACGCAGTTTTTAATGTTCATTTCCCATTTATTCAGTTTCTTTCAAATAATTGCCAGGTAAGAGCCAGGTGAGGCTCAAACATCTGTGTTGAGAATTTTTAAAGAATTTTGCAATCGCAATCCGAGTCCACCATGTTGTTTTGATCGTAGTTGTCGTTATTCAGCCAGCAATGGGCGCGTCCTGCAAGGCAATCGCGCTGTCTCATGCATCCGAGGAAGGGGCAGTTGCAGGCTTCCTGCTGGGTGATGTCTACTTCTGTGTAGTCAGGGCAATAGAGTCTCCTGCCCTCGTACGTTATCCAAGTATACATTGGTGTGACTCCAACTGAGGAAATATGACGGCCAAATAAACAATATTTTTACATACAGTGGTGTCTCTATAAGAAAATGCGGACACCCGAGACACCCATGGGACCATGCATCAAGAGGCCTCTTTATAGAGCTATTTTATTTAAATGCACAGTGTTTGAGTGATCTAAATTTCGGGGCTTTTTGTGGCCTCTTTTATGGAGTTCAAAATTAAGTTTTTTGCACGGTCTATTACGGTCGATAAATACAGTACCACAGCACCTTCATCAGCATTGATGGGAGGGGGGTGGGGGTACCCCGAAAACTAAAACAAAATAGTAAAACACCGCTTGGCGTACTGAAATCAAGATCCAAGGGTAGTTATTAAAGTGAAAATTTAAAATGTGCTATCAGTGGTGAAGGTTCAAGAAAGGCATAGACAACAGACTCCCCAGAGAATTCGGCAAGACCTAGATACTTCCCTCTCCCCTTAGACACTTCATTTATAACAGACCTGAGTTGAATCGATTCCTTTGCTCCGTGCGCCTAGCCTGGCTCGACACAACAAAGACCAGCATCACAGCGATAATGAGCTTGAAGGCCATTTTTACGCCTTATGGAGGAGACAGAAATAAAAACTATAAAAAAACAACAATAAATATTACGATGGTACTCGTTTTGCTATTACGATTTTTTAAAAGTTAACAACAGGTGCCTTTAAACTAAGATGTGCTCATACTCAAATACTTGATTTGCCCTGGAAATAGTAAGAAAAATAATCCCCTGAAATATGGAAAAGGTAGGAAATTTTAAGAAGAGAATGAAATCTTTTTCTATTTCCATCAAACATAGACAGCTGCAATAAAATGTTAGATTAAAACAAAAAAAAAAAAACCGAGAAAAGCTAGAAATTAATGGCCAAAGCCAAACTTAAGAACCTACTAAAGCTCAAGAGAGGCTGACCAAGTGATTGCCTAATATGGGTAGCACTGTAATAGTTTGGCGTCGTTATATTTGCTCACCTGCGAAGTTCAGAAGTATGGATTTTTGTCTGACCTCTACTACCTTCACGTCCTCTTTATATGCACTGGCTGAACAAGCGACTCAAAGCACATGATGATGGAATGTGCTTCAGAACGGAAATCTGACAAGCGGTATCAAATTGTTACTTTCAGCTTCTTTCACTATCAAGAGCTGTGACAAAATATACAATCAATAGCAACAGCCACCCCCTTTCCCAGAATTCTGCCCCATATGAGAATGACCATGGGGCTCACAAGTCGATATTGTTTAGACAAGACATGGGAGATCGCGAGTATTTTTATTGTCATCAGAATATTAGGAAAATTTTCTCTGTGTTGTTTTTGTCAGGTTTGAGTCAGAGGCTAATGCTAGCTCGGACGTTCTTAAGATGTGATGTGAACGTGTTCAAGCATCTAAAAATCGTAATCTCTATTCCAGCATCACGCGCTGCGATGCGCAAGCAGGCGCGATAAATCCCTTATACTGTTCTCTAGTTTTTTCATTAGTCTCTGGTTCGACTGGTTATTTGATAAACAGCTTAGGAGTGCAAAAGTGACGAAAATCGTACGTATTCCAGGTAACTTTTTTCCGCAAAAAATAAATTCCCTTTTTGGCCCCCTCACTTGAAAGACCAATACTATAAACCTGTGACGCTTTCCGCGATAAACAATCGTAATCAAATAGTTCTAACTTTTGTGTTGTAACTGTTCTTGTGGAATGTAAATTCAGGTCGAAAAAGAATATTTGAAAAGTCGATGTTTAGTTTAGAGTGTATGAGCGAGCAGGTTTTTTTGGTTTGTAGGATCACGCGGTCTTCGAGACATTTATGCATAACAGGCACGTGCTTGATGCATTTGGATCTATAATGTCTTTGATGTGTTTATTGAAGCGGAGGGGAGAGAAGCAAGGGCGGGTGTAGGGGTGGGTGTGAATACATCATAATCCCTTGAGTTGCATATAGAAAATCAAAGGAGGCCAGAGCATTGCTCATAATTGCTTGCGGGGCTGTTTTCACAGCTAGAAATATCAAGGAGTACATGATGCTTTCCAAGTTCGTTTTCCTGATGCTTGCAATGGTTGTGGTCACCTGTCCAGCCAGTTTGATAGACAGACCAGGAGAATATGGAACATGTAAGTTCATACTGAGAAAGTGTATCGAGCCCAAGTTTTAATTTTCTCCCCTAAGTATGTCACTTATTACTTGATTATCAATGATGACATATCTTCAATTTTAAAGCGGTAATCGCACAAGTTTACTTTCGTCGAGTCGACGCCTGGTAAACCTCAACCGATAAATAAAAAAAGAACCCATTAAAATCTGCAGTATCTAACAGGCCATCCGCTCTAAATTATCGGTTAAACGATCAAGAGACTTTCAAAAGACACACTGCTTTTACTGTTTTGAAATCTTTCTCGCGTTTTCCGTTAAAAATGATCGGAAATTGTTACTCAATTGACCGGAAGTAAACTCATGATATTGCCACTTAAACAATGATCATCCTTCTTGATCATCCTGTCCTGCCATCCTAAACGCACACTGTACTTTTCAGGCTGCTAAAGCTAACCTGAGATTTTACTGCCATATAAAGCAATTGATTGACGTTGACTGATTGACAGTGAAACAAGACTTTCCCCAAGTCCACGACAAAGTCCAGTATGATGACACATGGTATGACTGCTACGAGTTGACCCACAACCTCCCTCCTGGACCCCACTGTAGCTGTGCCTTCCTGGCATGTACTGGTATCGCCAACTGCTGGGGACTTCAGCCTTCTCACTGCTTCGTATTCAACCCTTTCTACGACTTCAAGAGCATGTCCGAGGAGGACTGTATTTGCCATTATCATTGAGGCTCCGCTATAGTCGGTGGTTTGATTGAAGCTATAATACTTAGCATTTACAAACAGCGACCGACCCCATTATGAGAACACCCCCTTGTTTTCTTTAAGTTCAAAATGTAAGAGCTTGGAACTTATTTTCAGTGATCAGAGAACGGTGTTTTTTTTATTTGTTCCGCCTCCAGACGCATACACAGGGGGGAGGGGGGAGGGGGGAGGGGGGAGGGGGGAGGGGAGAATGTGTTAGTTTTATGCTCAGGCAGCAAAGTATCTTATTCTTTTTTTTGTTCGCAGCACTTAGATTTTAACCTGGTTATTGATGTCACAGTAACAAAAACGCAAAATTAGTTTTGCACAAAAATATATAAAGTCTGTGATATTTCGCATAAAACTCAATTAACCACACAATTAGCCTCTTTCCTTCAGGGGAGGAATCTCCGGAGTTTGGAGTAAATTCCCTTCATAAGCAGATAAATGGATGCTTACAGGGATCACATGACCAAGAGAGCATGTTCTCTTGGTATGACATACCGTACTTGATAAACCCTTCCCCACCTCCCCCCCCCTAAAAAAAAAAAATCAAGCCTCAGCGGCGTAGCCAGGATTTTTTTTCCAGATATTTTCTTCTGTATTTTAGATAATGTCTCATACATTTACTTTATTTTTGGCTGCTAGGGGGGGGGGGGGGGGGGGGGGAAGGGGATGGGGGGGGGGGGGGCTTGGCAATCCCCCTGGCTTTTCCCTTGAGCCTTGAGATTTTCAAGGGTTGGAATGGCAGGTTTACTCTCACTTTGAATATATACGAATTCAACATGAAGTTGATGGAGTCGTCTCCGTTCGTTTGATCGCGTAATGAAAGTGTTTCGTTCCACAGTTCTTCACTCTAGGTTTTGATTAGACGGGTATTTTATTTTATAATATGTTTGAATAAAGGTTTTAGACTGCCATATATAGCAATTGATTGACGTTGACTGATTGACAGTGAAACAAGACTTTCCCCAAGTCCACGACAAAGTCCAGTATGATGACACATGGTATGACTGCTACGAGTTGACCCACAACCTCCCTCCTGGACCCCACTGTAGCTGTGCCTTCCTGGCATGTACTGGTATCGCCAACTGCTGGGGACTTCAGCCTTCTCACTGCTTCGTATTCAACCCTTTCTACGACTTCAAGAGCATGTCCGAGGAGGACTGTATTTGCCATTATCATTGAGGCTCCGCTATAGTCGGTGGTTTGATTGAAGCTATAATACTTAGCATTTACAAACAGCGACCGACCCCATTATGAGAACACCCCCTTGTTTTCTTTAAGTTCAAAATGTAAGAGCTTGGAACTTATTTTCAGTGATCAGAGAACGGTGTTTTTTTTATTTGTTCCGCCTCCAGACGCATACACAGGGGGGAGGGGGGAGGGGGGAGGGGGGAGGGGAGAATGTGTTAGTTTTATGCTCAGGCAGCAAAGTATCTTATTCTTTTTTTTGTTCGCAGCACTTAGATTTTAACCTGGTTATTGATGTCACAGTAACAAAAACGCAAAATTAGTTTTGCACAAAAATATATAAAGTCTGTGATATTTCGCATAAAACTCAATTAACCACACAATTAGCCTCTTTCCTTCAGGGGAGGAATCTCCGGAGTTTGGAGTAAATTCCCTTCATAAGCAGATAAATGGATGCTTACAGGGATCACATGACCAAGAGAGCATGTTCTCTTGGTATGACATACCGTACTTGATAAACCCTTCCCCACCTCCCCCCCCCTAAAAAAAAAAAATCAAGCCTCAGCGGCGTAGCCAGGATTTTTAGCACGGGGGGGGGGGGGGGGGGGGGTCAAAAGGCCCTTTCCAGATATTTTCTTCTGTATTTTAGATAATGTCTCATACATTTACTTTATTTTTGGCTGCTAGGGGGGGGGGGGGGGGGGGAAGGGGATGGGGGGGGGGGGGGGCTTGGCAATCCCCCTGGCTTTTCCCTTGAGCCTTGAGATTTTCAAGGGTTGGAATGGCAGGTTTACTCTCACTTTGAATATATACGAATTCAACATGAAGTTGATGGAGTCGTCTCCGTTCGTTTGATCGCGTAATGAAAGTGTTTCGTTCCACAGTTCTTCACTCTAGGTTTTGATTAGACGGGTATTTTATTTTATAATATGTTTGAATAAAGGTTTTAGACTGCCATATATAGCAATTGATTGACGTTGACTGATTGACAGTGAAACAAGACTTTCCCCAAGTCCACGACAAAGTCCAGTATGATGACACATGGTATGACTGCTACGAGTTGACCCACAACCTCCCTCCTGGACCCAACTGTAGCTGTGCCTTCCTGGCATGTACTGGTATCGCCAACTGCTGGGGACTTCAGTCTTCTCACTGCTTCGTATTCAACCCTTTCTACGACTACAAGAGCATGTCCGAGGAGGACTGTATTTGCCATTATCATTAAGGCTCCGCTGACCGCTTCGCAGCACTTAGATTTCAACCTGGTTGTTGGTGTCACAGTTACAAAAACGCAAAATTAGCTTTGCACAAAAAGATATTAAAGTCTGCGATATTTCACATTAAACCTAGTTAACCACACAGTTGGCCTCTTTCAGGGGGTGGAAACTCCGGAGTTTGTAGAATATTCCCTTCATAAGCAGATAAATGGATGTTTACAGGGATCACATGACCAAGAGAGCATGTTCTCTTTATATGACATACCGTACTTGATGAACCCCTAGTAAAATTTGTGCCTCCCCAACCCGTTTCATTTTTTTCGTGAAGCATGTATAGCACGAGAGTTGAGGTCTAGCTGATAGTTCGACTCCTGTTAGCAGGCCCGTAGCCTCCCCCCCCCACCAGGCGTGAAGGTCCTCTCATAACAAACAAAAATATATAACGTTTGGCTGGAGATATACCGTGCACATCAATATATCTTTAAAATGACTATAAAAATCTTTTTATACTATTTATCTTTATTATTATCGATATATGTTAAAAAGCACCATATTAATAACATTTCAAATACAAGATTGATTACCTAATATAATAAGGCGAGGAGAGGAGTATACCGGAAATTTGGTCCACTTAAATGGAAAAACGAACCACCCCGCTCAAAATCCTGGCTACGGGCCTGGTTAGTCTTTCCGAATTTTCTATCCATGGTGTATCGGAGGGCCAGCTAACATACAATAATATAAATAGAAGAGACCACTTTCTGGTAGAGGAGAGGGGGTAGGGGATGGGAAGTAAATGCTCGCTCCTCTTGCGTCAATCTTAGATGGTCGGGTCGATGACTCCTGATAACTCAGTACTGAAACAAAGATAAAAAATGGATAAAAGTCTGGACCTGGGTCCTTGCAGGCGTGCATTTTCAATGCAAAATTGATGTTCTCTTAGTAGATCAATTTATTTCTGGTCCTCAGCAAATAGCCCCCTCAAACCCCCAGTATAGGCATCCTTTTCCGTCTGGTCTGCGCGCATACTATCCATTGTGTATTATTTCGCTGTCGCCCATGACAGGAACATACAATATAGCCTAGACCTTTTATGCGGGACAATAAAAAGTGAAGCAATATATAAAAAGTGTAATACAATAACGCAGTTTTTAATGTTCATTTCCCATTTATTCAGTTTCTTTCAAATAATTGCCAGGTAAGAGCCAGGTGAGGCTCAAACATCTGTGTTGAGAATTTTTAAAGAATTCTGCAATCGCAATCCGAGTCCACCATGTTGTTTTGGTCGTAGTTGACGTTATTCAGCCAGCAATGGGCGCGTCCTGCAAGGCAATCGCGCTGTCTCATGCATCCGAGGAAGGGGCAGTTGCAGGCTTCCTGCTGGGTGATGTCTACTTCCGTGTAGTCAGGGCAATAGAGTCTCCTGCCCTCGTACGTTATCCAAGTATACATTGGTGTGACTCCAACTAAGGAAATATGACGGCCAAATAAACAATATTTTTACATACAGTGGTGTCTCTATAAAAAAATGCGGACACCCGAGACACCCATGGGACCATGCATCAAGAGGCCTCTTTATAGAGCTATTTTATTTAAATGCACAGTGTTTGAGTGATCTACATTTCGGGGCTTTTTGTGGCCTCTTTTATGGAGTTCAAAATTAAGTTTTTTGCACGGTCTATTACGGTCGATAAATACAGTACCACAGCACCGTCATCAGCATTGATGGGAGGGGGGGGGGGGTACCCGAAAACTAAAACAAAATAGTAAAACACCGCTTGGCATAATGAAATCAAGATCCAAGGGTTTAAGTTATTAAAGTGAAAATTTAAAATGTGCTATCAGTGGTGAAGGTTCAAGAAAGGCATAGACAATAGACTCCCCAGAGAATTCGGCAAGACCTAGATACTTCCCTCTCCCCTTAGACACTTCATTTATAACAGACCTGAGTTGAATCGATTCCTTTGCTCCGTGCGCCTAGCCTGGCTCGACACAACAAAGACCAGCATCACAGCGATAATGAGCTTGAAGGCCATTTTTACGCCTTATGGAGGAGACAGAAATAAAAACTATAAAAAACAACAATAAATATTACGATGGTACTCGTTTTGCTATTACTATTTTTTAAAAGTTAACAACAGGTGCCTTTAAACTATGATGTGCTCATACTCAAATACTTGATTTGCCCTGGAAATAGTAAGAAAAATAATCCCCTGAAATATGGAAAAGGTAGGAAATTTTAAGAAGAGAATGAAATCTTTTTCTATTTCCATCAAACATAGACAGCTGCAATAAAATGTTGGATTAAAACAAAAAAAAAAAAACGAGAAAAGCTAGAAATTAATGGCCAAAGCCAAACTTAAGAACCTACTAAAGCTCAAAAGAGGCTGACCGAGTGATTGCCTAATATGGGTAGCACTGTAATAGCTTGGCGTCGTTACATTTGCTCACCTGCGAAGTTCAGAAGTATGGATCCTTGTCTGACCTCTACTACCTTCACGTCCTCTTTATATGCACTGGCTGAACAAGCGACTCAAAGCACATGATGATGGAATGTGCTTCAGAACGGAAATCTGACAAGCGATATCACAATGTTACTTTCAGCTTCTTTCACTATCAAGAGCTGTGACAAAATATACAATCAATAGCAACAGCCACCCCCTTTCCCAGAATTCCGCCCCATATGAGAATGACCATGGGGCCCTGAAGTCGATATTGTTTAGACAAGACATGGGAGATCGCAAGTATTTTTATTTTTATTGCCATCAGAATATTAGGAAAATTTTCTCTGTGTTGTTTTTGTCAGGTTTGAGTCAGGGGCTAATGCTAGCTCGTACGTTCTTAAGATGTGATGTGAACGTGTTCAAGCATCTAAAAATCGTAATCTCTATTCCAGCATCACGCGCTGCGATGCGCAAGCAGGCGCGATAAATCCCTTACTGTTCTCTAGTTTTTTCATTAGTCTCTGGTTAGCTTGAGAGTGCAGGATTGACGAAATCGTCCGTATTTCAGGTAACTTTTTTCCGCAAAAAATAAATTCCCTTTTTTGGCCCTTTCACTTGACAGACCAATACTATAAACCTGTGACGCTTTCCGCGATAAACAATCGTAATCAAATAGTTCTAACTTTTGTGTTGTAACTGTTCTTGTGGAATGTAAATTCAGGTCGAAAAAGAATATTTGAAAAGTCGATGTTTAGTTTAGAGTGTATGAGCGAGCAGGTTTTTTTGGTTTGTAGGATCACGCGGTCTTCGAGACATTTGTGCATAACAGGCACGTGCTTGATGCATTTGGATCTATAATGTATTTGATGTGTTTATTGAAGCGGAGAGGAGAGAAGCAAGGGCGGGTGTAGGGGTGGGTGTGAAAACATCATAATCCCTTGAGTTGCATATAGAAAATCAAAGGAGGCCAGAGCATTGCTCATAGTTGCTTGCGGGGCTGTTTTCACAGCTAGAAATATCAAGGAGTACATGATGCTTCCCAAGTTCGTTTTCCTGATGCTTGCAATGGTTGTGGTCACCTGTCAAGCCAGTTTGATAGACAGACCAGGAGAATATGGAACATGTAAGTTCATACTAAGGAACTGTATCGAGCCCAAGTTTTAATTTTCTCCCCTAAGTATGTCACTTATTATTTGATTATCAATGATGACATATCTTCAATTTTAAAGCGGCAATCGCACAAGTATACTTCCGTCGGGTCAAAGGAAACCTCAACCAATAAATAAAAAAAGAATCCAATAGAATCTGCAGTCTCTAAGGGGCCATCCGCTCTAAATTATCAGTTAAACGATCAAATAGACTTTCAAAAGAAACATTGCTTTAAAAATTTTGAAATCTTTTTCGCGTTTTCCGTTAAAAATGATCGGAAATTGTTACGCAATTGCCCGGAAGTAAACTCATGATATTGCCACTTAAACAATGATCATCCTTCACTAGTCGCCCCTGTCTTGTGCCTAAACGCACACTGTACTTCTCAGGCTGCTAAAGCTAACCTGAGATTTTAGACTGCCATATATAGCAATTGATTGACGTTGACTGATTGACAGTGAAACAAGACTTTCCCCAAGTCCACGACAAAGTCCAGTATGATGACACATGGTATGACTGCTACGAGTTGACCCACAACCTCCCTCCTGGACCCCACTGTAGCTGTGCCTTCCTGGCATGTACTGGTATCGCCAACTGCTGGGGACTTCAGTCTGCTCACTGCTTCGTATTCAACCCTTTCTACGACTACAAGAGCATGTCCGAGGAGGACTGTATTTGCCATTATCATTGAGGCTCCGCTATAGTCGGTGGTTTGATTGAAGCTATAATACTTAGAATTTACAAACAGCGACCGACCCCATTATGAGAACACCCCCTTGTTTTCTTTAAGTTCAAAATGTAAGAGCTTGGAACTTATTTTCAGTGATCAGAGAACGGTGTTTTTTTTATTTGTTCCGCCTCCAGACGCATACACAGGGGGAGGGGGAGGGGTGAATGTGTTAGTTTTATGCTCAGGCAGCGAAGTACCTTATTCTTTTTTTTGTTCGCAGCACTTAGATTTTAACCTGGTTATTGATGTCACAGTAACAAAAACGCAAAATTAGTTTTGCACAAAAATATATAAAGTCTGTGATATTTCGCATAAAACTCAATTAACCACACAATTAGCCTCTTTCCTTCAGGGGAGGAATCTCCGGAGTTTGGAGTAAATTCCCTTCATAAGCAGATAAATGGATGCTTACAGGGATCACATGACCAAGAGAGCATGTTCTCTTGGTATGACATACCGTAAACCCTTCCCCACCCCCCCCCCCCTCAAAAAAAAATCAAGCCTCAGCGGCGTAGCCAGGATTTTTAGCAGGGGGGGGGGGGGGGTAAAAAGGCCCTTTCCAGATATTTTCTTCTATATTTTAGATAATGTCATTTTAGATAATGTACATTTACTTTATTTTTGGCTGCTAGGGGGGGAGGGGATGGGGGGGGGCGCGTTCGTTTGATCGCGTAATGAAAGTGTTTCGTTCCACAGTTCTTCACTCTAGGTTTTGATTAGACGGGTATTTTATTTTATAATATGTTTGAATAAAGGAAACGGACGCTGAGATCCGGCGATCAATGCAAACTCAACCTTGCACCAACTCGAATAACAAATTTGTTCCAACGTTTTACTTCTAATCTTATAACCAAAGTTTAAAAAACTGTCGTTTTTCTTCTAGCTCGCTGGTGAATTCCTTATTAGTACATTACATACCATATTTTGGAGCCCGCTCCAATCATTTTTTTTTTTCGCTTTTTTATCGCCCTACAATTGTGTACGTCGAAAATTTCCTTGTAAACTTGGAATTCGTGTTAATACGATATTTGCAGGCGGCCATTTTGAAATAGGCCCAGTCCCTAGCGTTTTTAGAACATCGCAGTTCTCCCGCGCTCTCCCCAGGCGCTTTTAGACTATTCAATCCTTCAATACCCCAAGCGTTACAAGTTTTTTATCCTTTATCATAATGTTAATTTTAATGTAGTATTGATTTTATTTTCATTTTCCGATAACTTTTTTTGGTATAAATTTGACATTATATTAGACGCTCGAACCTCCCCTCCCCTGGAGCTATCGATGCATCCGCGGAATCGAGGCTTGTTGATAAAGAACACGGTCGCCGAAAGGCGAAGGAACGTTTCGTGTATCGGTAGAGAAATGATGGATTTGTGGTTTGAATGGGAGGAGAACAACGACGAACACTTCTCCTTTGAGGACAGCGATAGATTCGAGGAGGATTCTCTATGCTCTTGGATCTCTGAACCCGAGAGTATTTGTGCAAACTGGAGAGGATGGAAGCGCGGTTCGCAGTCTCAATCTGGTGGACTTTTTCTTGACACCGAAAAGGAAGAAAATGTCGAGTGTCTATTAGAGTTGTGCGCTCGCACGGTAGCGAGAAACATCCCCTTTGAGACTGTAGAGCGTACATATTCACACATACCGGAACAGCTACAGTTAAGAATTGCGTTTTGGTCGTTTCCCCTCGCGGAAGATGACATTCGCTTGTATTCTTGTTTGGCAAATGGTTCCTCAGAAGAGTTCCAGAGGGCCGAGCATCTTGTTCGTGCCAAGGCTGTCAAAGACGCCTTACAGATAGGTATAAATCAATATTTTTTATATACTTAGCGTCTATATGTATTACCAGCAGAGAGTTTTAATTCTCCAGCGAAAAAAGCTTTAATATTCAAAAGCTGAGAAAACGTCATTTTCTCTCACATGATTGTGAGTGTCCTTTGCTGTTCCTTTTACCATTTTTAATTTAATCGCTCCATTTAATTTGTCATTTTTTTTTTAATTCAATTCCGGACTATTTCAAGTTAATGGGATTCCTCTCTACCAAAAAAAATACTAACAGTACATTGTCATGATTATCAGCTGGGCCATTTATTATTGTTTAGATAATCAGTGCATGTGTGTGGCCAGAAAAAGATAACGATACGCGTCACATTAAACACAAGCATTGAATAAATTTCTTGTGAAATTTGTTGTGAAAGAATTATTTTTGAAAAACATGAAAGTTGATATTGCTTGATAATGCTTAATGGACCCTGTCCATGGACAGCTTTACATAGGAGCTTCTGGAATGATAACTCATTTATCTTACTGCAAAATTATTAATCCCCCCTCTCATTTTGCTGCTGCAAGAGCAGGTCTGTACAGGACCTGAAACGATCCCTTGACCCGAAATGAACCCCAAGGAATTGCAGTAATGGACAAACAAAAGGAATGCGGAAGGATTGGTTTTCAGTTTTAAAAACATATGAAACATTTAAGCGTGTTTTATGTTACTATCAGGAAATTTACATTAAGTGAAACCATACTATTAAGATTTTAATGTACGGCTGGCGAGAAATACAGTGGTTAATTTAGAAATTGGGGTCAAATAACAATTTTCTTGATAGTAATTTGAAGAATCAGGCGTGAATAAATCATTTATACATAACAAGCCAAAATAAAGTCTCCACAAATAAGACATGCAGCGAAATATATTAAGGTTATAATTTTACATGTTTGTTTGTACTGTATTTGGTAAATGAAAGACCTATCATTGGGTCATGCAGAGTTGTATGCACAACTACATAAGGAAATTCAAAACTCACATAATATGCTTTCACGCTTTCAACAAAAGCCATATCTGTTAATATTTTGCAACAGTAGTTAAAGGGTTGTTCGAGTGCATCACCCAATTTATACTTTTGTCATTCATCTTCTCAGCCAAACTGGCAGGATTTCGTGTTGAAATACATGTGTGATAGATGGTAAAAAGTTTCAGTGTTCTGGGCAATGGACTGTGCTATGTTAATGTTGTTTTCCTTTCGGTGGCATTTAAAAGTTGTGTATTTGTTTTGGACTCTGTGTATGGGTTTACTGGCGGGGCGATGTATTAAATAGAACTATTGTATTGGAATTTAAGTTTTTTTTAAGGTGGCTCGACCCAGTATTCCCTCCATCACACTGTCCATCTTTAAAAATTGAGTTGCTGTAAACCCTTAATTCTGCTTTAAGAATTGCAATTGATTTCCTCTGCTTTCCCTTTGTCCATTACCGCAATTCCTTGGGGTTGAATTTGGGGACTCCTCGGTATCATTTCGGGCCCTGGGATCAGTTGGGGTTCTTTTTGGGATCATTTCAGGTCCTGTACAGGTCAATATAATGTTTTTTGGAGAATTTGGAGCTCTAGCCTGATGGCTTTATATAGACATATACTGTATATAGGATTAAACAGTCTCCAATGTAATTTTTAACACCATGAGAGAAAATTCCAAAGCCGTCCTGATGTGGATCCTTATCCAGATTTCCTAAGCAAAGCTTGTGTCACTCAGTTTTTGTGGCTCTTCCTGTTACAGCTCTTTATCTAAATCTTTACATCAATCTCTGTACAGCTCTTTATCTAAATCTTTACATCAATCTCTGTACAGCTCTTTATCTAAATCTTTACATCAATCTCTGTACAGCTCTTTATCTAAATCTTTACATCAATCTCTGTACAGCTCTTTATCTAAATCTTTACATCAATCTCTGTACAGCTCTTTATCTAAATCTTTACATCAATCTCTGTACAGGTTTTCACTTGAGTGCCACAGTGAACCAGTTGCAGAGTGTCTGCCAGACCAAAGGAATGTTCAACGTGGCAGTCACCTTTGATAGGGGCCGGATAACGTCTTCTAACTGCACCTGTGACCAGACAGCCTCTTGGTGCGCACATGTGATTGCTCTGTGCCTATTCCGTATTCATCATCCCAGCCTGGTTTGTCTGAGAGCCCCCGTATCAGAGTATCTTTCACGCCTTGGCCGTGACCAGCTGCAGAAATTTGCACAATACCTTATCAGTGAACTTCCACAACAGGTTTGAACACACCCTATTTATTTAAATGAGCAATTCCACATGAGAAACCCAAAAAAATGGAAATTTCAAAACTCACATTTCTGAAGATTTTTTCACATTTATACTCTCTTATGTCTAGCGTTTATGAAATCAACTTTTTTTTTACCTGATGCACATTCAGGGGGGGGGGGGGGAGCACCAAACAACTAGACCGCCAAAGGTTTATTGACTTGGGAACAAGGCCTCACAACCACTATGTGGAATTCTTTCTATAACACTCAACATAACAATCATAAACAATGATTCTATTCATGATTTACATCCATACATGTAACTCTTTAAAAAAGTATAACAAAAAAATAGTTACACATAAAAAATAATTTTAATTTGGGGGTCTGAGTTTTGTTACAGACATTTAATGTGATTACTCACAAAACAAGGTTTTATTTGTACTACAAGCAGAATTCAGATCCTTTTTGAGTTGTACTTTATATTCTCTGTAGTAGCAACACGAAGAACAAAAATATGGCAAAAGAAATGTGAAAGTCCTTTAATAAAAGAAAAAAATGATAATACAGACGTTACACTAGAGCGTTACAGACGTTACACAAGAGTGTTACAGATGTTACACTAGAGCATTACAGACGTTACACAAGAGTGTTACAGGTGTTGCACTAGAGCATTACAGATGTTACACTAGAGCGTTACAGACGTTACACAAGAGCGTTACAGACGTTACACAAGAGCGTTACAGACGTTACACAAAGAGCGTTACAGACGTTACACTAGAGTGTTACAGACGTTACACAAGAGCATTACAGACGTTACACTAGAGCGTTACAGACGTTACACAAGAGTGTTACAGACGTTACACTAGAGTGTTACAGACGTTACACTAGAGCGTTACAGACGTTACACTAGAGCATTACAGACGTTACACAAGAGCGTTACAGACGTTACACTAGAGCGTTACAGACGTTACACAAGAGTGTTACAGGTGTTACACTAGAGCATTACAGATGTTACACTAGAGCATTACAGACGTTACACAAGAGCGTTACAGACGTTACACAAGAGCGTTACAGACGTTACACTAGAGCGTTACAGACGTTACACAAGAGCGTTACAGACGTTACACTAGAGTGTTACAGACGTTACACAAGAGCGTTACAGACGTTACACAAGAGCGTTACAGACGTTACACTAGAGCGTTACAGACGTTACACAAGAGCGTTACAGACGTTACACAAGAGCGTTACAGACGTTACACAAGAGCGTTACAGACGTTACACTAGAGTGTTACAGACGTTACACTAGAGTGTTACAGACGTTACACAAGAGCGTTACAGACGTTACACAAGAGTGTTACAGACGTTACACAAGAGAGTTACAGACGTTACACTAGAGTGTTACAGACTTACACTAGAGCGTTACAGACGTTACACTAGAGTGTTACAGACATTACACTAGAGTGTTACAGATGTTACACAAGAGTGTTACAGATGTTACATCTTATTGCATTACAGACATTAATGCCTTTTGTTGAACAAGAAAAACACATAAAATATTAAATATTTATTGTTTGATACATCACTCCAATCTCTCCAGATTATCTGTCAAGGACATATTGCAAAATTTATGCTGTGAAAGCAGTTCGCAAATTACTATGTATTATTTGCTGCATTTATGCATTATTACTTCCATAAAAGAGAATGAAATAAAATGTAAAGTGATTTGGCCACTTCTTATTAGACTGGTTGTGGGATGGAAAAGCAAAAACAAGTAATTAACTTCTTCAAGAGATGACTATGCAAAAAAATCTGTCATAAGAATTTTTTTATGTTTAGGCTGAAAATTATAAAAAATCAGAAAAAAGATAAAAAAATCTTAAAAGCCTGATATAGTTTGTTTGATGAACAAGAGAGGATTGACACTTAATCATTTTGGAACTAAAATTTACTATAACATATGCAAATAGTTTGGTTTTATCAGCTGCATGAAAATTGCCTTATTGGGCTCCCTGTGGTTTTTAAAAACAATTATATTTAGCTAGATCTATAGATAAAAACATGAAATTTACCAGTAGTTAAAAGAGAAAGTTGCCAAAAGATATATAAAATGCAATAATATTATCCAAAAAGTTAATTACAGATTTACATTTTCACATGTGTAACGTCTGTAACAGAACGTTTTCCTTTATAGTTCAAGAATTATGGGTGCATTCTTGAAAGTCAACCTTACATAGAAAACATCTAACATCTAACATAAGATTTATTAGAAAGATACTATACACATGATTTTAGATTCACAGAGTTTTCAATTTAAAAAAAGTTTTTGAAAAAAGCAGTTTTTCTGATGTAACGTCTGTAACACTAACAAAACTACAATTAAAATATGAAAATATAGCTTTACTTATTGTTTTTTTAACATGGGCATCTCAGGTTGATAAAGCCTTAACTAAAAAACACAAGTATAATTTAAACACTTAAATGCAATGAAGATATGACACAATGAACATTGAAAAATGTGTTCCACATGTAACGTCTCTAACGAAGAACTGCTCAAATGCCATTATTAACTTGTACTATATTTATAGTGCAGGTAAATAATTTTTGTAAGCAGCAGAGATTCTAATAAGAAAGTACTGTGTAGGGGGAGGTATGACTGTGAGACTGTGGCCTTAACTGTAGCTCGAAATATTCGTTATGGTTTGGGTGAGGCAAGCATGAGGCATTCCTCGTATTTCTGGTGTTGATGGTAAAATTCCACCTCTACTAAGGGGGCCAGCTGGCCGCTGCCCCTGTACTAGCTACAGCCCTATTGGGCTGTAATATTGGGGTACGGTAAAATCTAGCCTGCTTGCAGAGGGTACTTGGTGTTATTATTGCGGAAAGCCCTCTCCGTTCGGTGATCTGGTGCCATCTTGTATTTTAAACTACGTGGTTCCTGGGGGCGAGCGCAACTATTTTCATTTAAATTTCATACTCTGATGTAGTTTTTACTTGTGTTCATCACAGATTCTTCCTACAGCACAAAGGCTTCTTGATGAGTTGTTATCCTCACAGGAGTCGGCCATTAACAAAGTGTCTGGTGCACCAGGTACAATTTCTACAAAATTTGTCATGCTACTGTACATGTTTATGGTAGTGGCTAAACTACTGTAGGAGACATTAAGGAGACTTGTCGCAGGCTATGTGTCACAATCAACATTTTGCCTAGTTTAGACAGGCCATTAGTGACAGGTAAAAATATGTTTCAAATAAGGTCATTTAACATCAAATAAGGCAAAGAATGATGCAACTTTTTGTAAAGTGGCATAGAGATTTGTGGCTTTGTGTTAACCGGAGGCATATTGCCTGGTAGAAACTGCAATTTTGTAGGTATATTACATGGCAGAAATGGCAAAGAGTCGCAAGAGGACAAAAATACAGCCCTAATCCTTTGCGAAAAGAGAAAACAATACCTATTTGATTTGAACCTAGCCCAAGTATGGAGTGCTTAGTTGAATTTGAGTTGTGAGAAATCGTCGCTGCATGGTGATTCAGCATGTTTATTTCCAAAAATCAGAAATATTTGGCATTACAATGATTTTGACATTTATATTTTCAGGAGCTTCTGGAATTACGCGGGAAAAAACGCAAAATTATGCAGGATTCTTTGCTAAATTACGCGGAAAATCAATCATTACGCGCTAAATTACGCTGGATTTTGCAATACATTTTTCTTTAAAAATCAAAACTTTTCGGGATTCTTTACTGAATTACGCGCTAAATTAAGTACACGGAATATCAACAGTTACGCCCAAACTACATTTTGTACCAAAGGAAAGCACGAAATAACTTGAAAAGGTTAATTTTTTGTGTGAAAATATCTTAGGCAAGTTTTCATTGGCTCCTAGCCACCAGCCAATTAAAAAAGGTATTTTATTATTAGTCCTAGGCCTTCGCGGTTTAGCAAAGAACGCCTAGTCATTTTATTTGTTTGTGAAATTCAGTTCGAAATATCGCACTCTTACGAAGAATATACCTCTTTTTTTTTACGAGAAATAGATTTAAGAACCCTAAAAGAACACAGCTGTGCAATTAAATGTTTTGCCTTTCAAAATTTAGCCAAATTACTCTGGATTACGCGGAAATTTGTAGATTATGCGGATTACGCGGAAAAGCTAAATTACGCGCTTCCGCACAAGCGCGTAATTCCAGAAGCCCTGTATTTTGTTACTGTTTTAGTACTGTATTTAGTGGGGGGCAGCTTAATAGAGAGGGTGGGTGAAAATTTTGGTTATACTTTAGATGGGATTGGGCTTACTGTAAAAGAGATGGCAGCTTTCAAGTAACCAAAATAGAATAAGAATATTCTAAAGAGATGTACCTAGAGCAATAGGTTTATTATAATGCTGAAGGATATTTTCAGTTTTTTAAGTCTTTTTTTTTATTTAGAATAGTATATAACTAGAAAATATATTAGGTATATCTCTGAATGTTTTTATTATTTATTTCTCTACAGACCCCACAGCAGGCCCTGCCGAGGCTGACCCTTGCAGATGGTGGCTTGATGAGAAAGCACTGCACGAGAGTGTAAGAAAGATGCTGGCACGATTCTGTGGACCTGGTCCTTTGATCTTTAGTGATGTAAATGCACTCTATCTATCTGCCACAGCTCCCCCAACAGCTGCTGAATGGTAATTTACAGTACCCAATACCATACTGTTTAGTGTATAATACATTATGTACATATGAGACACACCTGAAATTTTAGAATCTCTTTTAAATAAAATTTATTCCAAGAATAAGCTCTGTAAGATAAATTTTAATTTTAAAAGTCAAGTTAGAAAATGTCTTTGCAAAATATAGAATCCCTGTAAATTGAAATGCCCTTTACACAAGGATGACGTTTTAGCCCTATATTGGCATCTTTGATAGGATTGGATATTTTTTAATCCCAACTTTAACAACAAGGGTTTCACTTGAAGTTCATTGTTGTAGTGATTGCCATTGAGTTCAATGAGTAATTAAAATTGAATAGGGTTAATGGTGCTTTGCATTCCAACTCTTGTCACATCCAGCTCCTGAGAAAATCATTCTTTTTCATCCCAGGTCTAATTTGCTAAGGCCACTAAGAGGTCGAGAGCCAGAGGGCATGTGGAACCTACTTTACATAGTGCGTGAACTGTTCCACCGTGGTGATGCAAATGCAGTCAGCCTTCTATCCATTCTTACCGAAGAATGCCTCTCAAATGATCAAGTCATTGTCTGGTGGTTTGACAGCCGCAGTCAGGCATCCAGCACCCACACCCATAGAAGTCATGGCAATAACTATCGCACCAACAACAATGCTGCCAGCACTGAGGCAACCAAGCATGCATGTGCTGGCTTCTGCGATGAGTTGGTGGTGTTGTGGAGGCTTGCGGCACTGAATCCCCAACTAGGTGACAATGACAGGGCTGAGATCAAAACCCAACTTGAGGACTGGCACTCTCGGGCTGTGGCTAAGTCAAGAGCTGGTAAATGAAATAAACTGCTTATACTTTTTTTAATAATCTGATAAGAGAGAATTTGTTAGAGCTTCAAGCAGCCCACTGCTGAATGTTCTAATACTTTTTCTATTAATCTGATTAAGATAGAATTCATAAGAGCTTCAAGCAGCCTTACTGCTGTGTACCAAGTTCCATGGTTTTATATAGTTTTAGGGTATATGTTTATGTTAATTTTGAAAATTATATTGCAAGAATACATTTTTTACGCCCATTGATGGAAATTACCCCATTATTTTTTGGGATTTATGTTTAATTAGATTTGAAAATGACGTTATGAAGATTCAAGTGAGCTCCTATGTAGTTTGCAGCATTGCTGCCTTTTCCTGCCGAATTTGAGTCCCTTATTTCTGGCATTTATTGACATTCTAAGTAAATACATTTGAAAAGCCCTCATCATATATGTGCATAACCTAGCTATGAATATCTGTGGTACAAGTTTCCAATACACTGCCATGTATTATGTACGGTAGCTCCTGGATTCTTCGTTGTTGCTGCTCCCATGACTTCCAAACATAACAAGAAACCAATCTCTTGAATGGGATCATATTAAGGGCGCGTTTTTCCTATCATTCTGGAATGGGAATGGTTGGTAGAGAATGTTTAGAATGGCATTTGAGTAATTTTGCTACAGGTAGCAGAATGGGTGTAATGGACTTCATTCCGGAGTGGGAACGCGGGATAAACGAACGCACGCCTTTTCTATTTTAATCATTCTTATTCCGGAATCACGAGTAAAAAAACGCGCCCTAAGATTATATTGTTGCTCGCTCATGGCTGCACTCCTGTCTTCCAAAGATAACAAGAAACCACTTTCTTGAATGGGATAATATTAAGATTCTATTGTTGCTCACTCGTCTTTATTGTCTTACAGGCCATGGTGGTGGTTTTGCTGCTGCGGTGTCCTGCTTCCTTGGTTTCCAGCCCGCTATTGAAGCATGCTCCCTTGACTGGAGTAATGTAGACTTGGGATTAAACCCTGGGCGAGCAACAGAGTCGCCAGAGAACACCACGCCAATGATGCTAGCATCTGGACGAGGAAGACTCCCTCATCACGATAACCTTCACGATGACCTTCACACAGTGCAGGCTGATGCAGCCTATGGCTTTGACTTGGAGCAGGACGTGGCTCACCTAAACATGTAAGGGCAGGACGAGTTACTGTATTTATCCACCACATTGCCTGCTATACAGTAGTCTACTTGCAAGCTCTTATTGAGTTTGTTTAAATAGTAAAGTACAGTATATTTTGAGGTGCATCGAGGTTATGCAGAAACAGCTGTTAAAGTCCAAGTAAAAACAAAAAAAAAACAAGACCCGCATGTGAGCTGACAGAATACAATCTGTGGTGCTTCTGTACACTTGTAACTTACGTTAATTTATAAATAGGCAGGATGTCTTGTTGATGTTCAGATACATATGGAAAATGAAACTTAGCATGGTCAGATAATCCTCTAAAATAGACTTGTTATTAAAGAATTTCGCGAAAGGAATTCTACTCACACAAACATCGCAATATTGTAGACATAAAGCATGTTTTTCAACCTGTTCTGTCCCTCAAGCTAAATAAATTTGGAAAATGTGTTTATTTGCTACAAGAAGGAGATCAAACGTCTGAGTTCCAAATCTCATATCCAAAGATTAAAGTGTACCCAAAAAATTACAAGTAAGTTTTAGTATTTAAATCAGCTAAATACAAATGTCTGTTCTAGTGTGGAAGATGTAGATGAACCTACAGAGAAGCCTAAGCCAGCGCCATCCCCAGTGCCCCTACAAGATATTGAAGAAGACCTGGAAGTTCTATGTGCCCGTGCAGAGGCCCTCCATGTCCATGGCTTCTCCTCGGAGGCGAGCAAGCTTGCTATCAGGCTTGCCAACAAGATTCTCAGCGATAACACAAAGCTAGACACCTCAATGACCCCTGCTGGGCTTAAAAAGCAAGGCGGCACCAGTGGTGCAGTGTCCTTCACCAGTACCACGCTAGTAAAGGCAGCGTTTCTGTGTGGGGTCCTTGCAGAAGACCCTTTGTGTCATCACCTGGCGTTCAAGGTGGGCATGCTAGGACTGGAGATGCCGAGACAGCCTGCAAGAAGCAAGGCATTAGAGGTAAAGTATGACTCGATGCGGATCAGCACAAACACAGTTTATCTAGTAATTGTGGTAATCTTTTACTTTCGTCGCTTGAAGCGTAAAATGTTGGTATGAGTGTCTTTCTTTAGGCAAACAATGCTTACATACACGGTCACATGGTGTCAGCTAACTGTTTTGAGTACGTACTGGACGTTGTTTCATTATCTAAACAATGCTTAATAAAGCATAATGGATGTGTTTTACTTACCATCATACACGAACCAAAATCTTTTTAAAGCAAGATTTAGATTAAGCTTTTTAACTCGAACCCGAAAAGCTTGTATAAATGACATGCATTATCGGTATTATTCCACTATATAATGTATATGGTCTTGGGATGACATCATTCTTGTCCTTTTACCCAAGGTAAAGCTAGCCCACCAAGAAGCAGACCTAGTGACTCTCCTAAAGAAACTCCCCCTTGGCGGCGAGGAGCTGATGGTGGTTCGCGAGAAGGCCAACCTACTCACCCAGTGCAAGCTTAGACGTGAAGCGGTCTTACCCATCATGTTAGCTACCTTTGTATTTGAGATACTCTGCACACCCAAGGAAAGCAGCAAGAGCCCTGCTGAGAGAGAGGAGAGACGGGTTGACGAGGAGCTGGGCTACAGGGCTGCTGTTTGCGCTTTGGGTGAGGTTGTAAATGTGAATGATAGGTAATTAGGGTAACTCGACCAAATAGATCCATTAAGATGGCATTTATAAATACATAGGTATGAGTATCCTACCGGTTTGCTGTGTGTGCATAAACTGACGCTAGATAGTTAATTAGGGCAACTCGACCAAATAGATCCATTAAGATGGCATTTATAAATACATAGGTATGAGTATTCTACCGTTTTGCTGTGTGTGCATGAACTGACGCTAGGGTTCAACTCAAGAGAGCCCAAGAATCTAGAATGGATGCATCTGTATAGTGCGGTTTGTTAACCGTCTTAAATATACATAGGCCCTACTTTTTCTTCCTTCCTTGTTTTTACTCTATCCCGTAAAATAACCTTGTTTATCAAACGAGACCGCTCAAAATTGCAATGCTCTACCTATATAAATGTTATAAGTTTGCAAAGTTTCGATATTTTATGTAATTTCCAGGAATGAAGCCGATCGTACTAGAGACGCATTACCCGATTCTGTGCGAAGGCATCAGGCGGCAGCGTGGAGACCTGGCCATTGCACTACTTCAGCACTGTAAAGATCAACCAGCGCGCCTCAAGGAAGTCAAACAGGTCCTGCTGGATAAGAGTCGCTATGAGGGGCCTGGCTTTCTTAGCGAGCTGGAGAAGGGGCTACTGCATGTTGATAATGAAAACGGCAAGAAGTCTGAGGAGGCTGCTGACGCGGTGCCAAAAATGCGCGGGGGCTTTGGGGTTCCCCCACCTAGACGTGGAAGGTACTTCCAAATCTTGTCTTCAAAACTATCTTGAAACAAGTAAGGAAGTTCTACTTCCTTAAATATTTTGAAATATTCGTCAGCCTTCCTTCTTACATCTAAGTATTTTTTTTTTGTATTAGATAAACAAATGGGGGGATTACAAACCAAATAGCTATGAAACTCGAATTACCATTCCAATGTAGTCTACCTTCAGTATTTGGAAGGGAATGGAAGAAAAATTTGAATATTATGTTCACATCAAATGTTTCGACTTTGATGAGAAAATTGGAAGCTCCACTGTAGACGTAACTACTTACATCAAAGCTCATCAAAGATCTCTTTTGATTCTCTCAAGAGAGTCGAAAATTAATATTAAAATAACCAATTTTCTTTATTCTTATTAGTAACGGCCTCAGCTCATCAAACACAAGCGACAGCGGGACCGATAGTAGCAGGGGAAGCTCTGGCAACAGTCGTCCCAGGGGAGGCCGATCAGCACCCGTGAGGCCATCCCCTAAAGTTACAGTGCCCTCAAACGAAGTGCCCAGAGATGACGAGAGTGGAAGCTCGAGTGGTGTGGACACAGACTCGGCAGTCAACACAGCGAGCTTACCGAAAACAAACATGTCATTAGTTGCTCCTTCTCAGAGGCCAAGGGGACAAGTTAACCGATCTGCAAGTTGTAGCACGGAAGAGGAGGATTCTTCCCTCAGTAGAAATCGAAGAGAGGGGTTCACATCTGCACCAAAGGCCTTCAAAGGTGCTCAAGGAAGAAGTGCTGCTTTAACAACTCCTTCGCGTGACATCCAAGTGAGGAGAACGTCTGATCTTGACGGTTCGGATATAGAAATTGATATTGAGGATACTGGTGAGGATACAGGAGGAGTAAGCCTAAGTCCCGAACAGGGGCGACAGCAAGCTAACGGGGCTTGTGGGGTTACAGCAAGAATTGTTGGCAGCACTGTTGGGCTTCCCGCATACAGCTGTGAGTCCATGCCAAAGGATTCTCCTAAAGGAATTGCAGGAGCAATGCAGGGAAGAGAAGGCGCTGTTGAAGGTGGTAGCCACACGATAGGTGCTGCCGGTAACAGCCCCGGGAGAAGTACCGATTCTGCTGCAACTAGTGATGTATCGGATGGAGCATTGCAAGGAGATCGCCCATCTGCCTCCATAGCTGGTACCGAGTGTGTTTCATTGCCTGTACATCCTGGGGCAGCGGCAGTCATTCAGGGTGAAGCATCCGGAGGTGGTGCCTCTTACAGCCGCGACTCCCCAGGTCAGTCAGCCGAATCGACAGCCAGTACAAGCGCCGATAACGCAGATGGGAACCATAGCCGTCCCAGCAACAGACGTCATAGGAATAGACCCCAAAGAAAAAAGAATGGCAAGAAGGCCGCCATGAATCATGCAACAGAGGCTGAGGCTCACTTTATGTTTGAGCTTGCCAAGACGGTGCTTACTAAAGCTGGTGGTGGTAGCACAGCATCGGTGTTCAACCAGGCTAGCAGCAGCGCAAGTCACGTAGGGCCTCACCGCGGCCTTCAGCTCTGTGCCTTTGAGATTGGACTTTTTGCTCTAGGTTTGCATAACCGTACCTCTCCTAACTGGCTCTCCCGTACGTACTCTTCTCATGTCTCTTGGATCTCACACCAGGCTATGGAGATCGGCAGCGTCGCCATTCAGTTACTCATCGAGCGTTGGGAGACGAACCTTACGCCATCAGAGGTAGCATCCATAGCCGATCGTGCATCGAGATCAAACGACACAGCGATGGTGAAGGCGGCAGCTGAGCTAGCACTGTCTTGTCTCCCCATGGCTCATATGTTGAACCCTGGGGAAATACAGCGTGCACTGACTCAGTGTCGAGAGCAGGATCCACAGTTGCTGGACAGGGCGTGTCATGCAGTAGAGAATGCGGCTCGGGGTGGTGGTGTTTACCCAGAGGTTTTATTCGAAGTTGCGCGACATTGGTACTACCTTCACGAGCAGAGCCAAGCTACAACAGCTAGGTCTCACAAGGATGGAGGGAGGAGTCGAGGGTCCCAGCCCTTAAGGCAGCAACCCCAACCACCTTCTCCCTCCAGCATACCTACAAATATGAACTTCTTGCAACCAATCCCGCTTGGAGTACATCCATCATACCCCCTCCCTCCGCCGCCATACGCCACGCCCGAGCAGTACGTCGAGCAGCAAATGCACCAGCAGGCGCACCAGATGATGGGTCACTACCAGAATGGTGCCTATCACCCCAGCCCCCACTACGGCTACTCATTCAACACCAGACCGTTGCACGGAAATCAGTTCCAGTTTTCTAGCGCGTACAATGGGCTTCCGCCGCCTTACCATGTTTACCAGCCGCCTCCGAGTCCAACCATTTGCGTCAGCCAGCTCTCAAGGTCGCTCAGCCAAACGCCGACTGGCCCTGTGCCTTACTACCTGAACAATGCTTACCGAGTCGGCATGCTCGCGCTCGAGTCGCTCTCGCGTCGGACGCCCGACGACAGACCGAGCGTGAAATTCTCACGAAGTCCTCCTTGCAGCGAGGAAATCAAATGGCTGTGCACGCTGTCGGCGAGACTCGGTACGTCGTACTTACAGCGGTTTTGCGTGTCTTGCTTGGACGCGGTCGTGAGTCCGTTTGTACTGCATGAGCTGGCACTGGACGCAGCCCGGCACCTTGCGCGGTCCAACCCCGCGCAGTTAGCTATTAACTTACGCTCTCCTAATATTAGTCCGCTAGTGCAGAAGAGCTTGACCATGTATGCTCAGTGCATACGTTATAATCTGATACACATTAATCAGTCGGATTATGATGACTTTGTGGAGTTATTACGGCACGCGAGAGGTGCCTTCTGTATGGTTCCCGGCGCGATGACACAGTTCAATGAATTACTGCAAAGCATCCGAAGAGGTTACCCTAAGAAAAAGGACTTGTGGCAGATGATAATGACAGGACTAGCGAAAGCCTGAGCCAGGCTTTAATCTGCTAAGGGGCACCCCTTGAAGAAATATAGGCAGGTTAGGAACATAAATGGCCGTCAATTACAGCAGTCAGCTTGCTTAACAGATCAGAGTGGCTGTATACGAATGGATAGTCTGAGGTGTATTTCGCCACAAAAAAATCAGAAAATGCCCCTGCTTGGGGTAAGCCCGGTGTTAGGGTTATATCTCGAAAAGGTAAGATTAAGATCTTAAGACAGACATATCAAAAGTATTATTCAGGAATGTGTTATTCGTGTAGATGACTGGAGAGTTACGGATATTGGAGTTTACAAACTTAAATTTAATGAGAGATTTACAGTTAAAATGGCTTTAGCATTGTGCTTAGGCAATTGGATATTTACGATTTTGTTTTCTTTTTGATACAAGAGCCACATTGTGTTGGAGATAACAGCCCGGGAAACGAAAAAAAAAAATAATAAAGGGAAAGGAAGTGGTGGAAAAAGGCAAGAACTTTTTTTTTCTTTGAAAACACCAGGAGAATCGGAGAGTGTACGAGGTGGGGCGAGTTAGAAAAGTATACTAGTCTCATAGGAATATGAAGAGGCAGTAAGGGCGAGGCTTGAGGGAGGGGGTGGAGGTAGAGGAGGTTCTTGGAAGACCAGGGGTAAAGAGGATGGCTGGATTGGATAGTTATTAACATTTAGGCATAGTTATTGAAGATAATACAAGAGGCTAATATTGTCACAAATTAATATATTTCAATGAGGAAAAAAAAAAGAAGCTTCTTAGTAAAGAATACGTGTCTTCATTAATGATTTAATGTAAAGTGACAAAAAAAAATGTTCTTTCTCTGACCTATCCAAGCTTTCCAATAGTGATTTACGGTTATTAGGTATTGCTCACCCCCTATTTCGTGGTTTTAGTTAAATCCAAGCCTAGAAAGCCCTGTGCCTCCCTCCCTTCGGTTGGTCCCCCACTTACGCGGACGTGAAGGCATCATTGTCAATTTTTTTTTTCTTTTTCATTCGAGGTTTCTTTTGTTTCAAAGAAAATTTTAAGTACACGAATAAATGAATATATATGTTATTTACCAGCTGGGACCCTTAGCTGGGAAATATCATATTTATTTTTTTCCTCAATAGAATTTCCATCTTTGTTTACTTGAAAAAATGAATTCAAAAACAGACTCATCAATACATCAACATTGCAACTTTTAATAGCCAAGTGTGGAACACAGCGTAATGCGGGTCCCGGGTCTAGAGACATGAACACATGCTAGCGGGACAGTACCCCGCTGCACAGTTGCTATTACACCAGGCGTCCACGTTAGCTTGCCCCGCCCAAGCACCGACTGCCTTGCAGGCCCCAGGTACCGCGGTAGGTAATGGGGGCGGGGCCTTGGTGGTAGCAAGAGGGGGTGGGGGAGGTTGGTTGGTCACAGGACCGGGTGGAGGAGCACCCGTGGTAGGTGGTGGTGGAGGGGCTGCTGTTGGTGGGAGGGGTCCGCTTCTTGGATTGATAGTGATGTCTGCGCAGTTGACGAAATGCTCTTGTGGTCCGTGTCCATGACCACAGCCATCGCTATCGCAACCCCAGCTATTGCCGACCTTCCACCACCACTGGAGCACGCAGTGTCGACACGTCAGGCCACGGGGGAGAACTACGTCGATACTGTACGTCCCTGTATAATGTAATGGCACGTGTGTGGACCACTTTTTCACTATATTTAGTGCCACCACTAAAGTATAAACTATTCAAAAGGGAAGGCATGGCTGGTACGAAGGTTACTAACACAGGTTTAAATTTTACTTGCTAAAATAACAACGAAAGTCAAGCCCAAACCTTATCCCCGAGACCCAACTCAAGACAGCCCATCGAATTGTAACCTAGATTCCCTATCTAACGCCCACGTCCTCCTCTGTTAATGACCTATTGTCATTTCTTTTACACCAATTTCCCACCGCCAAAAAAGCACACGTCGCGTACCACTTTTAGACCCATGAATCCATCGTGTCTTGCCGTCTTTTAACTTCAAAACGTGAGTCAGTTTGGCTTGCGTGATGGGCGGGGTCCCGATGTCTCCCAAGCGGAACTCAGACCAACCCTTGTGATTCGTCGTTATCCTCAGCTAAAAACGAAAAGTGTTACGTTATGTTATGTTATAATCATTGATTTAGAAGTATCAGAGTGATAACCACAACTAAAACTGAATGGACCGTGGTGTTGTTTTTAGTAACGGGGCTTTCACAAAATTGGCTCAACACCAGTTGCTCATCTAAAAAGAGCATCTAAAAAGCGACTTGCACTTTTTGATCACGTAACTTTTTAAGTGGCAAAAATGGCCAAATGACGGCGCCCTTCACGCCAGAGAAAGACGGCTATTTTGACATTGCGCAATTGACGAGTGTCCGTATTAGGCCTAGATACATAACTCCCGAAAAACGGTCTAAAAATCTTTCCGGAGTTTCTCCCAAAATTGTCTGAAAATCCCGAATTTGTCTCTAAAAATCCTGATTTCTCCCCTAAAAATCTCGAATTTTCTTTTTTTTTCTTCCATAAATATGCAATTCCTCCCTTTATTATAAAAAATATATCTTTATGTTGTGTTTTTTTATTTATTGTGTATGTATAACTGCGCAATTCAGCATTATTCGCATCGAAAGAAATAACTTTCCACGATTTACACATGTTTTACAAACTAAACTAACTTCTAAATACTGACTCTCCTACCAGTGAAGCAAACAAGCCAACAAGGCATTCTGGGAATAAGGCCAAAGCCGCTGAGCGGTACTTTTTGTATGACAGTGACTTAATAGCCAAGCTATTGACGATCGGTTTAGTTGAAAGAATGACATTTCTACCGAAAATCGGCCCTAAAACCCTAAATAACTCTCTTAAAATCCTGAAATTTTCTAAAAATCCCGTTTGACTCTAAAAATCCTAAAAAAAATCAGGAATTATGTATCTAGGGCTAGTCCGTATCCAATTTTACAGCCATCTGTCACAAAGTCCCAGCTGTTGGCGCCCTTCTATAACCACTGAAGCACGATGTTCACATGTCAGTTTAAAGTGTATTCATCTGGTATTCGATATTCTCCCTTTCTTCCGTCGATCTCCGCCCCCGAAAGCACTGAATAAGTTATTTTTCCGCTAAAAGCCGCGGGATTTCTTAGTGTAAGTTGCCTATTGGCGCTTGGAAGTTTAAGGTTTCTGTTGTTCACGAAAAGGGTTAAAACTATATAAATATCTGAATAGATTAAGTTGATTAGCAAGAGAAACATGAAATGTAAGAGAAATATGAAATATGGTTGGTTTTTCAGGCGGGTCCATTTGTCAAACAAATACTAATAAATCCCCGCGCGCTACCGTGGCAAACAAGATAAAGTTTTAAAAAAGCTACCCAATAAGCATGCCAGAGTTTTTATTTATATTGGCTGTTCATTAGGAGGATTAAAGTTATTGTTCTGCGCACGGATGTATTTATTTGCCACACTGGCTGGCTAGTGAAAATGATGTCAATCAGATTAACCCGTTTCTAGAATCCCTTACTAGTAGGGTGGCTCAGCTCCAAAAAATGGCTGTTTTATGCGCTTTTTTTTAAATGACAAAATTGCCCCTCCCTCTCCCCTGATTCTTAGATTTTTGGCACCCCCCTGAAAAAGTTATTTACTCGACCCAAGGAACATATGTGACAAGTTTGGTGCTTCTACTAAAAAGTGCACAAAGAATGCGATAAGCCACAGTTCTATCTTATATCTAATACGCTAAGGAAAAAGTGTGTGCCATCTCTCACGGACAAAAGGAGCAACTAGAAAAATGAAAAACCACACGAATCACAATCCCTAGCTAATAGGGGTATCGGGGAAGGTTTCCAATTTGAAATGATCAGGCAAAGAGAAGCTGCAATTCTTAGCCGATCATACATAAAGCCACATACCTTCGTATCACATTTCACAGAAAATAGTATGAAACCCAACCCCAAAAATATCACCAAGACCGGGCCGATGAAGCAAGGATTCGTGCTTTTCAATACCCATACAAACGTGTTGGAAAAACTTTTATAAGTAGTTGGCGAACTCGCATGAATTTCCCGCCAAACACTCTGAACACAGGGCCCCCAATAAGGCAGAGAAAAGTGAGGGAAATATTTTGGGCGTAGTTTTTTTTTATAGCGTAGCATATATAATTTATTATAGAATGAAATAAAGATAATTTATAATGAAACTTGATATATTGAATATCGGTAGCAATCCTGTTATATTTGGGGCGTGGGGGATCTAGCTTTTCGCTAAAGAAGGGGGGGGGGGGGGCTGGTTCGGTGGCAAAGGGGGGAGTGGATATTTTTTGTTACATATGGCTTTCTGGAAGCCCAAAGGGGGGGGGGGGGGGGGTTAAACCCTCTAAACCCTCTCCCTAGATCCGCTACTGATATTGGTTTATTTCCAATATGATAAATCATATGCTTCAAGTTTTGGCAAAACATGGGGGGGATACACTTTTCAAATCGAATTTATGATCATTATGTATCTGTTTCTTTTTTCAGATCAGATAGTTGCTATCATGTCTTTTATGAATTATAAACGTGAATGTTTCACGGGTACCCACTAATAAGGATTATTTCGCTTATCTCGAGGGGGCCAAGGTACGAATCGTACCTTGATGGTAAATGTCTGACCTTCCTGGTACGTCCCAGTAATAACACCTAATGCAAACTTTCCGGGGTACACAAAAGCCTTGTCTGTAAGGTGATATGCGTCTCCGCACACTCCACATTTACCGCCATTCTTATCATTCTGAGTGCTAAAGCCGCCACAATTTAGCTCGTCTGGTGTCCAGTGTACGGAGGTGCACTTCGTGAACTCTCTATAGCAAACTTGCCTTGCTGCTGGTTCTTGTATGAAACCATGGCCGGAAACGAGGGTCACTAGACTTGCGACTAGTAGGGTAAAACTCAGTAGCGACATGTCGAGAGAGAGTTTTGAGTGTAGTGAGGGCTTGTAGCAGAAAGCCAAAGAAACTGCTGTACCACAGCTTTGCAAACAAGCGCGCTGAGAAGGGGCAGCATTGTGTTGAATGTCAAGTAATGTCAGCCGTGAACTCCTGGCTTGACATCTGTTTAAACACACAACGAGAGTTTTTTTTTTCTGAGAAAACTGAAGGTACCTCAACATGGACAGCATCATTCAAAAAGAGAAGGATGAGTTCCAGCCATGTGTTAGCATAAACAGTTTATCGGCTGCCTTCTATTGTTGCATTTCCTAATGTTTTGTTATTTTAATCGTCGTTGTTGTATCGTCGTTTTTTTTACGATACAGGAATTTTTTTAAAATTAACCATTAGCCATTTAAAAATGGCTATGGTTAATGATTATGGTGTTAGGGATGGTTCAAATTAAAAAAAAAAACAATGACAATTGTGCTAAAAACAATGACAATTGCGCTAAATAAGAAGTGTGTTCTTGCAGCTTTAAACACTCGTCAGACCAGGAAGATGCTTTCCCTCCTGGAATTTTTCACAAAACAGTAGACATTTTGCCAGAAGGCTCGTAGACATACCCTCGTCAGTTGATGCTGTGTTATCGTATGGCTCGTAGACATATACCCTCGTCAGTTAATGCTGTGTTTTCGTGTGGCTCGTAGACATATACCCTCGTCAGTTGATGCTGTGTTATGGTGTGGCTCGTAGACATATACCCTTGTCAGTTGATGCTGTGTTATCGTATGGCTCGTAGATATATACCCTCGTCAGTTGATGCTGTGTTATCGTGTGGCTCGTAGACATATACCCTCGTCAGTTGATGCTGTGTTATCGTATGGCTCGTAGACATATACCCTCGTCAGTTGATGCTGTGTTATCGTGTGGCTCGTAGACATATACCCTCGTCAGTTAATGCTGTGTTTTCGTGTGGCTCGTAGACATATACCCTCGTCAGTTGATGCTGTGTTTTCGTGTGGCTCGTAGACATATACCCTCGTCAGTTGATGCTGTGTTTTCGTGTAAGTCCAGTTTTCATTGAGATGATATTTATCTTTCATAAACCGAAAGCACTCATCATTTTATAAGTACAGGCATTTGCGCTTACCCATTCTAAAACGTGCATCGCCCCTTCCCAATTTTCATCCCCAGGTTGAATTATCATCATAGCATTGGGGTTTGGGGGTGGGGGGGAGTTTAAGGTTAGGGATTGGGTAAGTAAGGCGCTGGTAGATTTGAAACAAGCCTGCAGTATTTAGGGGGGATATTTTAAAACTTTCCCACACACTTGGAAAACAGCTTTACACTGTTTTGACATTGCTCAATCGAGTTTCCGTATCCCTACAGCCATCTGTCACAAAGTCCCAGCTGTTTGCGCCCTTCCATCACTGCTGAAGCACGCAATGTTCACATGTCTGTTTAAAGCGTATTCATCTGGTATTCGGTGTTTTCTTTTTCCTTCGCCCTCCCCCCCAACCCCCATTTTCCTGTTGGCGCCGAGCCCAATCCGCATAAAGAACGCACAGCGCTGATTGACAAGTAGCAATTTGTACAGCTGGGCAAGTAAAATACACAGTACCAAATGTAGTCTCCTTTACAATGGGATGTCCAAATCCTTACTTAAATATACGCAGATTTTGCTATTGTCACGTCAAATACACTTTTTTCAAATAAGGTTGCAATAGTAGCATCTATGGGTCGTAGCCTACAGTGCTTCATGGGTATCAATTAGATAATAAAAAAGCGTAAATAAAAACAAATAAAGGTTTAGAGAGCTGTAGCATTCTTGTTTTTGTAACTCTAAACGTTCACATGGAGTTCAGAGACCAGGATTAGGGCATTTATACGTTACCCATGAACCACTGCGGGCTACGATACATTGATTCGCGGGCGCAACCTTAATTAAAAAAAGTGTATACAGTACCAGTGGAAATTGCAGTATGACTTTTTGTCCTTTAATGAACATGACAACGAGCATCTCGTGAGGTCGATATTGTAAAAGACAGTTGTTTTGGCGGTGTTAGTCATTACCTCCCCAATCTCTCCACTAAAAAAAAACGGAAAAAGAAGATTTTTATCATTCAGATTCCGTACATTTTGTAATCAATCAAGTATGTGACGTCTCTAGGGGTACATAACAGAACACAACTATCAAAGATGGCTGTCTAACTGGTGTCTCGTTGTGTACAAATCCTGTTCCACTACCAACAGATGAGTTTGCGTCACATTTCAAATATTTGATCAGCGCTTCACACGGGCACCCTGTGTTAGCACAGCTCCTAGGCCCGTGAAGGGCATGTGATGTTTCAATCAATCACGCAGCACTCATATAACTCTAGTGGCAAAGAACAAAGATTTTAGAGATGTGGAGCGTCTTTGCGCTTGCAACAGCCATGAAGCTATTTTCCCTTCTCTTGATCGCCAGTCTAACGGCCCTGGCACTTGGCCACGGCTATATAAGAAATCCCGCAGCGAGAAATGCGTGTAAGCAATATGGTTTTGAGGAATGCATCATTGAGTGGACCATGGACGAAAAGAACTGTGGGGGAATTTCTGCTCAATGGAAAGATAACGGTGGAAAGTGTGGTGTGTGTGGCGATCGGTATGATAACCCTAAACCAACCCTTGTCTATCCGGGTAAATTCGCCACAGGCACCATCACGGGGATTTACAAAGAAGGACAACTGTTTGAGCTAGAGGTAAGATAAACCTTTCGGAAAACGTATCTTAAAAGAAGATAGAAGCGCTTTATGCCACAGCTAACTAACACGGAGACTTGAAAAGAAGCGACAACAGTTTCAGTTGGATAAAACCTATCTGATATGACCTCCAAAAATAAGAGAAATAAATGATACTAACATAACACCACCCTTGCAAAAACAGTCTAAAAAATTATCTCAGCCTTTTCCATAGTAACATTTTTTTGTCATTACAAAAACTGCGCGCGTCTTGTCCACGAATATCGTGGTGAACAAGTGAACATACCACAGAAAATGTGATAATTTTTTTACAAATACAATAGTTTATAGTAATATTTGTTTCCGTGGCTACTAACACGTGTTTTCCCGCAGTTGAACATCACCGTGAGCCACAAGGGTTGGTCGGAGTTCCGGGTGGGAGATATCGGGACCCCGCCCATCACACAAGCCAAACTGAACCATCTCCTGAAATTAGAGGACGGCACCACTCGATGGATGCACCCTGGAAAGGCAGGTATACAGTTTAAATCCAATAACTCGCTCAGGGGAAACTCTTGTGCGCCTGTAATGCTGAGTCGTTGCACGAATAATTCGCGCACCAATCTTTTTAAGTACTCGCCAAAAGAACATTTTTTTTCTTGAATGCTTTTCTAATAAAGACCGTTCATTTGAATTACCACCAATTAGCAGAAAGTACCTGCGCTTACTGATTCCGTTGTCTTTAGGACTTTACAAGATAATGCTGCAGCTTCCCGCTGGACTAAAGTGTCGACACTGCGTGCTCCAATGGTGGTGGAGAACCGGTAACAGCTGGGGCTGCGATAGCGATGGCTGTGGTTTGGGACACGGACCACAAGAGCATTTCGTCAACTGCGCAGACATCACTATCATTCCCAAAGATGGCGTCCTCCCTACCCTCCCCCCCACCAAAGCACCCCCTCCACGAAGCACCCGGCGACCTCCGCCAGATACCCCGGCTCCTCCATCGGGAGGAGTTTGCAAGTCGATAGGTCCCTGGGCCAGCGCTGGTATGGATAACTGGTGTCAACAAAACTGCGCGCTTGGACATTGCCCAAGTGACAGGTGCAAATGCACGTAAAGTAAAACTTTTGTGAAATCATAATAAAAATCAATTTATCTCATGTTTATTTTTTTGTTGAACCGTTGTTGAAGAAATTGGGATAAGTTTAGAAAAAAAAAAAATTGGTTTCAAAAAGAATTAAAAAGCACAAAATTGCATTTTTTTATTTTTATTTTTCTAAATTTATCCCAATTTTCAAGTTGCAGCCATGCACCGGCTGCTAATACCTACAAATTAATACATTTTTCGTAGCATTTGGTTGAGTTTAAGGTTGGAGGCAGGAGCAATTTATAACAAATCCAAGATGGCCGCCTTTTAGTCACGTGATTTTGGTTTCCATGGTTACAATATACATTTTTCGTTACCGTTTCACAAGATAAACTCACTTGACAAGTTTCATGCATTTTTGTTAAAACCCCATAAAGATACAATATTTTGTGTGATTTTTCCGTATGAATCTTTAGAGAGAGCCATGCCTTAGATCACCTGAGCATGTCGATCCAGTGCTTCTCGTCCTGCGAGCCACAGGATTCCCAATGTTTGAATACAAGACTTTTACTCTAGCGTGACGGGAAGTCCTAGAAGGCTAGCATACAATTTCCAAGTGCTAGAAGGCTAGTATACAATTTCTAAGTGCTAGAAGGCTAGTATACAATTTCCAAGTGCTAGAAGGCTAGTATATAATTTCTAAGTGCTAGAAGGCTAGCATACTAATTTCTAAAGTCCTAGAAGGCTAGCATACAATTTCCAAGTGCTAGAAGGCTAGTATACAATTTCTAAGTGCTAGAAGGCTAGTATACAATTTCCAAGTGCTAGAAGGCTAGTATATAATTTCTAAGTGCTAGAAGGCTAGCATACTAATTTCTAAAGTGCTAGAAGGCTAGTATATAATTTCTAAGTGCTAGAAGGCTAGCATATAATTTCTTAGTGCTAGAAGGCTAGCATACAATTCCTAAGTACTAGAAGGCTAGTATACAATTTCTAAGTGCCAGAAGGCTACAAATAGTTTCCAAGTGCTAGAAGGCTAGTATATAATTTTTAAGTGCTAGAAGGCTAGCATACAATTCCTAAGTGCTAGAAGGCTAGTATACAATTTCCAAGTGCTAAAGGCTAGCATATAATTTCCAAGTGCTAGAAGGCTAGCATATAATTTCTTGGTGAACTTTAAATTACTAGAAGGCTAGTATACAATTTCTAAGTGCTAGAAGGCTACAAATAGTTTCCAAGTGCTAGAAGGCTAGTATATAATTTCTAAGTGCTAGAAGGCTAGCATATAATTTCTAAGTGCTAGAAGGCTAGCATACAATTCCTAAGTGCTAGAAGGCTAGTATACAATTTCCAAGTGCTAAAGGCTAGCATATAATTTCCAAGTGCTAGAAGGCTAGCATATAATTTTTTTGGTGAACTTTAAATTACTAGAAGGCTAGTATACAATTTCTAAGTGCTAGAAGGCTACAAATAGTTTCCAAGTGCTAGAAGGATAGTATATAATTTCTAAGTGCTAGAAGGCTAGCATACAATTCCTAAGTGCTAGAAGGCTAGTATACAATTTCCAAGTGCTAGAAGGCTAGCATATAATTTCCAAGTGCTAGAAGGCTAGCATATAATTTCTTGGTGAACTTTAAAAGCACACCAGCATTCACACATTGGCACCAGTCGAGCCAAGACGGGACGCTAGCACATCTATTACCCGTGTATTACCCGTCTGTTACCAGTTCAGCAACCACGGACAGCTATTAGTGTTTGTTTGGTTATCCGACGGAGTCGTAAACTAGCAAAGGTCGCATGCGTGATCCGCACAATAATTGGCATCACGCTAGCCCGGTCGCAGCTCTAGATCCCACACGGATCTAAGCTTTGGTTTAGATCCATACTGTATCCTGTTGTGCGGGTAGGGGGAAAAAGACAGTTATTGCTGTATTACCCGAAGCCACAGATGCTTTTCGACAGTTAGCCCTCAGGTCAGTTGAGATAAAAGACAGAATGTTTGGCAACACTTGAGCGCTTTCCACTGCTACTATACGACCGAACAAATACAGAGAGTCGGATGTAGGCAAGGCAAGATGCAGCTCTTCGTTAAGAAAGGAACAGCATTTGATGTCATTCTACCGACGAAGGCAGCTATCATACAACACACCACAAAAGCTGCCATTCAAGCAGAACATTGTTGGAGGCAAGCACTTCTCCCTGCCTCAGTACTTCCGTCTTTTTAGCAGAATGGACAATAGTTGCCAGCCACTTTGGAAAAACGCTTAGAGCTTTCCAAGGTGTGCCAAGAAGCCAAAGAACTATTAGATGAGGAACCAAGAGCTATGAGATGCAAGATAGGCTGCCCAGCACGCTGCACCCAAGCCAGCATGAAATGTTCAGCCCTTTGCAGCTCCACTAAATCGTGTAACGATAAAGCTGTAAGATATCTGAACTGCATTAAATAAAGACAACAGTTCTCATCGGAGCTTGTTATCACGTTAGACTGACGTATATGAATCACACTTTTTTTGTTTTATAAGAATCTATTTTTTTAAGAACGCCCAGCCTGAGATTTCACAAATTTTTAACACCAGGCCGAGGCTCACATAGCAGGAAAATATTTTCTTAATATTAAATTGATGCACATGAAAAATACAACTGTGATTTATCATTTGTGCAATTCTATCAAAAATAATGCTTCATTGATTATTCGTATTTGATTAGAGTGTACAGAAACATGTTTGAAAACTACTTCCGGTATAAAAAAACGGTAAAATTCAATAGCAGAAACCTAATCAGTTTTGCCTTTTTTACAACTTAAAAGTATCAAGTGGATTTAATTGCTCGAGCTTGCGTTAGCGAGCGAGAGCAAAACTAATTTCGCAGAGCTCACTATGTTCATCGTTTATGCCAATCGCACTGACTATGACAAGTCACCAGAAATATCTAATCTTAATTTTGTTGAATTTACAACCAATTACAAAGTTGTGAATAAGAAGCTTACGAAACAAGCAGAAAATGTCATAGCAACGACCTACCAACAGCTAACTGACAGTTTTTTTTAGAGTAAAGTTTGCATGGAATAGGCAAAAAATACACAAAGCTCCTAAGCTGAGTTTTGTCTTGGCCCTATGTCATATTAGAGATATTCAGGTAAGTACATTCACAGAATGTACCTATAAAATATACAATTATATCAAACATTATTTCTTTCTATTTACAGCTGCAATCTTGAAATATAAGTTAATGGAAAATCATCACAAAAGAAATTGAAGTAAACACCAGAAACTTGCATGGTGATGGTCTAGGAGATAAATTATATCAAACACAAGACAAATCATGTGAGAGAAAAACTTCAAAGTCCTTCAAGCAAGACAGTGGCCATGTGGAAGTGAACTACAGCAAGCTAAAACATTGCTGGAAAAGTGAGATTGAGAAATGATGTCTTCAATGTATAAACAATGATAAACAAGAGTGTTACATTATTAGTCAAAGTGATAGTAAAGATACTTAAGATCTTAGAAATTCTGCATCATCTCCATTCCACAAGCTAAACTACTATTTAGAATGCTGTGCCAACTGTAAAATTATGTACAGCATGTAACACTGTTTTTATTGACAATCATAGACAAGTTATAAATCAACAATCACAAAAACTCATTGATTGGAGGCTATGAACATTCGATTTGTAAAATTATGACATTGCATGGCTTAGGCAGAAGTGAAAACTTTAGGGTTCATCGTTGGGCCCAGGGTCTTCCCCTCATATCCCCCTTGCCCCTGGGGGTAGGGGAGGGTGGGACCCTGGTAACAAGGATGGGTCGGGTTCGGGTTTCCCTGAAGACAACTTCAAGCTGACCACAGGTAGCCCAAGCATATGGTTTGTGCGAAATAACAACGAGAATGGTGTATGGAAAATGAAATATATCCATCCTGAAGACAATGTTTATCCTTTTAAATTTACTGACATTGTTAACGATGCCTGTACTGATTTGGGGGTTATCCAAAGCTGCTCAGTGACCCTGAATTTACTATTCTGAATATATGAAACTCGCGCATGCGCTAAAAAACACATATCAGCATAAAATCAAAATACAAATCAGCCGACTGGGAAACCTGTGGTGTGGACACGAAAAATCGCATCCACTATATAAAACTCGCACATGTGCTAAAGATCGCTGATTAGCATGAAATCAAAATACAAATCAGCCGACTGGGAAACCTTTGGTGTGGACACGAAAAATCGCATACACTATATGAAACTCGCGCATGCGCTAAGAGGACCGCTGATCTGCATGAAATGAAAATACAAATCAACCGACTGGGAAGCCTGTGGTATGGACACTAAAAATCATATGCCATACCAAGATTAGACTTGCTCTCCGGTCGCTGCGCCCCCTCCGAGCAACTATTTCCGGCTGCACGCAGGCTATTAATGCTCCCGCTCACCACAAAGAATCCATTCTCATGAAAAACTTAGAAACTTTCATCTATCATTAATAAGGTATCAGATTTCAATCGTGGATCGTTATTTTGAGGCCCTCGCATTTTTTACTTATATATATAATAACCAATCAGGGGCGTACGCAGGATTTTAACAGGTTGCAGTCACAGCATTCAGAATCTGGAAGAGGGCGTGGCTCCTTATCCCGCATCCTCGCAACTCGCGCTTTTGGAAATTGGCGGCAATGCATCAGAGATTATTACAAACAAAAAGCGTAATACGGTTTGAGTAACGTTTTATTAGCACCAGACTACAAAACTTGCTTAATAGATATCATCCACCAGGCGGGATTCCCATAGACATTACAAGCGAAGTAACTGTGATCTGGCACGTTGCTGAAAACGAGTTGGCAACGATGCCGAGCGATTTCTTTTAATCGCTGTTCTCGCGATTAGCGTTATACGTGTTCCCGAGGTATTCATTTAAAACAATAATTCCACTCGCCTGTTTCCAGATGCAGCAAACTCGTTTACTATGTCATTGGCATCAAGGGAAATGGAGTGCTTGTGGACGTGCATTAGGGCCAATCCGCTGAGACGATCCTCCGTCATCGTCGATCTGAGATAGGACTTCAGTCGTCGCATGGCACTGAACGACCTCTCTGGTGTTGAGGTCGTTATTGGCAGAGTTAGGATGACTGTGAATGCTCGTGACAGGTTAGGATACTCGTGTCGTCGGCAATGAGGGAGAGTTTCAACAACAGTTGTTGGAGGCTCATCCACTCTCTCCCATCGCGCTTTCCATCGCAAGCATTCCGTCTCTTGCATTCCCCGAACATCCTTCGGTATGTCAGACTCGTATGCTTCTAGCAATTCAGATGCGGGCATCGCCTTTATCAAGGAAAGATTTAAAAATGAGAAAATAGCGAGGTCCGAGATTTGGCTTCATTGGGGTAAGCGGATTTTTGTTATACTTTTTTATGCTTATACTGATTCTGATTTTAATTATTACTAAAAAAAATGGACACGGCTTATTAGCTTCAACAGACCTCTCGTCAGAACATCCTGCATCATTTTCTACCCCTTTCAAGCAAACAAAATGTAATTAATATATATAAACAATGAAATTGATGTACAAATTGTTGGCTTGTCCGGAAAATCCAAACAGGGGGCCGGGGTGGATTATTTTGCCTTTGACAAAATCTTGCCTGGGACAATTGTTTAATATATATCCATGGATATAACTTATTTACCTCGCGCCCGTTTCGAAGGTTCTACTTCGTCTTCTGTCAATTCTTCGGATAGGGACGGTTGTGATCTACAGAAAGAAATTCCTCAGTAACGGCTGTAACTTAGAAACTCCCCAGGACGGGCCCTTTCGGGAGAATTTATGGGAAAGTTTATAGAGATTGAACGACAGTTTCTCAAGCGCCCGGTAAATTCACGAGGAGTGATTCCATTAGCAATAAAAGACCTTGCGAAAAAACGGGAGTTTGAGAAAAGATGCTGACAAAATAAGACTTCAGTTTTATAATTAAATTCTTACCTTTGCCTTTTGAAAAAGAAATTATCAATTCTTCTACTTGTACCAGCCATTTCGAACAGCAGGCTGTTACTCGAAAAAAGTGAAGAATGTCGATCTATCACGCCACACGCCACCAGCAGATTCCCGCAAAACTGATATCCACAGGGTGTCCGAGCGCTGGGACCGGACTATGACCCCGGTTGCGACACGTGATGATGAAGACGGTTGTACTATTTTGCCAGGGATTGGAATTAGTTACATCGATCGGAAGTTTATCATTCATTTACACTGGACTACCATGATCAAGAAAATTAAAGCTTTTCTCGTCATCATATATAAAACTACGAACATAAAATTGAATGCGTAAACATTTATTTTTTCCCTTCGTTATGCAAATAAAACCGTCATTTTTTTTTTTTTTGCAGTCCAGCGACTGCAGTCCTTTAGGCTGCGTAATTTACGCCCCTGCCAATACAATAAACAAATGAAAATTTGATCGACATTCTTTAAAGGGTTAGCATCATCACAAGTAGCCCAGGCAATGGTTTTATAGCTTGTTCGTAGCTTGGAAACGGCTGTTCTTAGTAGAGGTAAAACGAGTGGATTGAAGTAGCGATTTTTTGTGAAATGTTGCCAATAAAATTGCTTTAAAACTTAGAACATGCAGTCTTGATGTTGCTAAATGTATGTCTAATAACGATTTGGGGGTTGTTTTCTTCGCGAAATATACAGCTTCACTCACCCTACTAAGAAAAGAAACAAGTTTGGAGGCGCCATTTTTGGTATCACTCAAATCCCGTCGAAATTCGCGAGGAAAATACAATAAACGAGTTTTGAGTATGCAAGTGGTTATATTCTGAAAGACCCTCCCGAAGGCTCTAAGAAAGCCGTGGAAGTAAAGCTTAAAATGCAAAACGCGATCAGACGAATGACGCAAAAGTTAAAATCGATTCATAAAACCTGATGGTCAGTCGACCATCAGTACCATATAAAAGTATCCACTTTTCCTTCCATTTGCTTATGAACAACAGTCTTTCCCGCCAAGAAAGCAACAGCGGCTGTCGTTGCCCCCCGAGTGTCGTAACTTTTGTTGTACAAATGACGCCGTGTTCGTGGACTTTCAATAAATCTTTCAACACAGCTGCAATACAATACGCTCTGGACCTTGTCAATGGTTCTTTTTCGGGACATTCTGTTAGGGAAATCGCCATCTGGCTTCTTTTGGACTCCGGCCTCAACGCTCAAGTCAACTTTAGGGTAAAAACTAGAATAGTATGTCGACATTTAACTCATACGCTTTAATTTTTTTTTAACCTACTAAAACTATCAACTATGATTCGTCTCCGAGATGTTCGTATCGGGATATCTAAGTACACCTCTATCTGCCAAGTATAATGGCTTATAAGCGTTTACTTCATCGGCTTATTTGGGGCTTATTTTAAGGTACTTCGAATAATGAAAAAATACGTAGGACCCCCCGCCCCCCCTCCTACAGCTAGCTCTGAACCCCCACCTGTCCTTTTAAAATTACGAAGATATTATAATATTTTTTTTATTCTGGACATGGTCCAGAGCAGAGTTTTCTTCTTTCTGTCAAATATTTAAAATATATTGAGTAATATTTACCTAAAGGAGTTTAACTCAGGCCTATAGAGCTGAGATTGTTATACGCGGCTAACAGATATACGTGTGACAGATCTTATCCTTTTTCCTTCTTTGTGTGGCCGCTAGAATATGTAGGCTTATCGGGAGTCCGCTTTCTGGGTTTGAGCTCAGGCGACTTGAAAACATCAAGAGAGATAACGAGATCTTTTTGCCGATAAGGGTTTAGGCTCGAGCTTCACTCAGACAACACGAGCCGCGAAGCGGCGACAACGAGTAGTAAACGAACGAAGCTCGAGACTTTGGTACCCAGGGTAATAAGGGTTGAGAGATATATAGAGATTTGTAGAAAAGAGAGGTCCTTAGTGATAATGCAAAGAGGTTCTCAAAGTTTGCGTCGATTGGGAAAGGTGACATTTTTAGTTGTTTGCGCACGAAGCGTAGTTGTGTTAGGTAGTGAGGTGTGAGTTAGGTTACACATGTGACATGTAACTCCCGTAGATAGTTGGTTTAGTTAACATTTGACGCCGTAATAGTCTCTAACCAGCTCGCAACCTCACTTTTATGCTGCCTGACCCATTCCATATTTGTTTGTGCGCGCTCAACAACTTGTTTTAATAGGCTCGAGTCACCGCCTCCAATGAAATTGATCTTCTCAGCAAAGGACTTGAGCTGAAAAAGACCCAAAACAAATGAAAACACAAAAGGTGCTTATCACTTTTTTAACGACCACGTTTGCGTTAGCAGCTTTATGTAATAAATTTGTTTTCCCGAGACCGATCGCGAGCTTAAAACAGCAAGCAACCATTATTTAAAACTCCTAGTATGTTTATTCATGATTTCATGAATAACTCACCTGTTTAAGCTGGTATTCGTTGCAAAACACTTCAGACACAGACTGCATCACTTGGTGTAAAAACGCAATTCCAAATCTGAAGAAAAAATGCAAAATACATTCAACAGTTTGCTACATGATTGCGGACAAAGAAGTTGGTATGGTATAAATCAACTATTACGATTTGAACTTCTAGAAACTATTCATAATAAGATCGACCCAGCAGAATGTCGTTGTATTTCATAAGCTTGTCCTTTAACCCTGATTTGTTTTTGAGGGATCTACAGGGGACTACATTTTGCTTTTGTACTACGGTAATTTTCAAACTCAGACCTTTGATCAATATCTTGAAGTTGCAGAAACAATGGAAAAGGTGTCAATCATGTAATAACTTTATTTAACCTTATTTATGCTGTTGGGTTTGTTCATTTTTATACCTTTCCATAAGGAGCCGCCAGCGTGATGCCACGAAGTCGAATGCCATAAGTGGCCGCTGCTTGGACACGTGCTCGATGACGGTGGAAACATCAGAAGACTTAATCTTCGATGGGTCAAGAGAGAAGTCAAGGTACCTGACATTACAAAATGCCTCTACTAGTTTTGGCCTCCATTTACCTTCGTGAAGCTCTTTAGAAGCCATAAGTCGTTAGAAACTGGCTCTCGGTTAGGAGTTAGGGTTAGGGTTAGGGTTAGGGTTAGGGTTAGGGTTAGGGTTAGGGTTAGGAGTTAGGGTTAGGGTTATGGCTTAATCCCCCTTCTCCATTGTTGTCATTGAACAATCGCCAAATATTTTTTTGTTGGTATAATGCTTGGCAACTACTCTTCAAATGAGGAAGAGGAATAACTTGACTAATTACTGCTCATTTTTTTATTATAATTGAACCAACCTCCTCAAAATCCAGTTTTCTTTCGCTCCGGAGAGTCCGTATAGCAAGGGTGTTCTCTCTGTAGGGGTGATTACTTTATTTCGTGAGTAATTGAAAGCGAAGTCCCACTCATCAGGCCCTCCATGCTGGATGCCATAAAAATAAACCAAGGACCGGAAGTTGGGAGACACTCTAAATAAGGCAGCAAATCAAGAATGAGTATTTAAAATTGTTACGGCAAGAGAAGTTTAAAGAGGGAACTTTGTCTAAATGATCAAACTTAACAAAGAAAAAAAAAAGAAAAAAAAGAACAAGAACACAATCGGATACACATCTTCAAAATTGCTGCTGCTTGTCTATAGAAATACTACAAGTAAATACGCCCTATGTTAAACTGTCTAGAAATAAAAAGTACCACACGTTTCCTTAATACGTACCAAAATCGAGCTTTTCAAGAAGATTGATCAAGTCTCTGATTTGCATTCGAAGCAGTTTGTTAAAAGGAAATATGTGATTTGAAGCCCGTCTAAGAACAACCGAGCAAACAAAACGTTTCTGCGATACGGGGATTAAAAGAAGTTGATTAAACGCCGGAGCCTTGAAGCTTATTTGAGGGGATACGGTATGTGATACCGGTATGCTCAATATTATCACATAGTGTACCTTTTCTCGACAGTGTCATCCATCCAATCTCGGAACATCTTCTTGGCTTTTCGAGTACAGGACTCAACTTTTGCTTTACAATTCATCGATAGAATCATTCCGCGAGTTAATCTGTTGAGGTATATAAACCCATTACACGGAACATCCACAGGAATTGCTGAGGGGGAGGGGGTGAGGTTGGTGCGCAGCCATGGACTGATGGAAATGGAAAAATAACATTCCTGGCGATCCTTCCATAAGAAATAAAGACACGATTCTTTCTTTGGTGGCCAGGGGGGGGGGGGGGGGGGGGGGGGGGGGGGGGGGGGGGGGGGGGGGGGGGGGGGGGGGGGGGGGGGGGGTTCGCATGCGTGTATGTGTACGCGCAAACATTACACTGGGCTGTTAAGCTCACGTAAGCAGCCGTTCTCAGGAGTTCAACAAATTCGTCATATCTAGCTGTTGGCTTACGAGAATAGGTTTTTGTACTAGCCTATGACAATAGGATATCACGTGACCTTTTGGGTGGCAAATTCAAATGAAAATAAACACAGAAATGACTGCACCCGTCACGCCAGAATACATCGAAAAAATAAATCTTTAAATTAAAATAAACTTTTTCTGAAAAAAAAAAAAAATTCTGACTTTATTCGTAAGCGCTAAACATTGCTCTTTGTTGGTGTTATTTTGGCTCTAAAAGCCTGAGCGCGCGATAAAGTGGCCCTATTCAATCGGGATTTCAAAGCATTTGTCGGAAATAGAAGGGTCGCTTACAAAAGTGGTCGATAGGAAAGCTCTGGCAGTATCGCATACTTATCTAGATGGCTTCCTTTATCTATGAATGATAGCTTTCTGTAAATATTTCTACTGATGTAAGCAAGGTATTTCTGAAAAGGAAAAGACTTATTTATAATTTTAATATTCCATTTTAATTGACAAATATAGAGATAACAGCTAAAATACTATCTAAAAGAAAGAAAAAAAAAGAAAACATAAAAAGATAGATGAATTAAAAACAAGGACAAAAATAAACAGTAAACTAAAACAAAAACACAGCAGCAGCAAAAGAAACAACCACAATACAAAAAGCCGTAATAGCAACAATAAACAGTAAACTAAAACAAAAACAGGCAACAACCACAATACAAAAAGCAGTTACCACAACGACATAATCATCATCTTCAACAACAACATTGACAACAACATCAACAACAACGACGACGACAACAACAAAAGCGACAACAACAACAACATTAACAACAACATCATCAACAACAACAACAACAACGACGAAAACAACAACAACAACAACAACAACAACAACGACGACGACGACGACAGCAACAGCGACGACGACAACAACAACATTAACAACATCATCAACATCATCAACAACAACAACAACAACAACAACAACAACAAAAGCGACGACAGAATAGCTATTTCAATTAGAAGCCAGGCGGTAGCTGTTTACCTGCAAGTTGCTGTAAGCGTTTCCTGTGATCGGTAGCTTTATCTCGATGTAGTGCACACTGTCAGAAAGCGCTTTCCACGGGACGTAGGCCGTCTCGTTCACCATGTATTCCGTCAGAGAGAGCGCTTTTGCGTATGGTAAAAGCCCAACTCTAATACAAAGTCGTAATAACGATTTACAACAAAGCACTTGAAAAGTGTCTATTCTCAAAAACAGAAAGCAAACTCCAAAAGCACAATCTTCTTAAGAACCCATACCATGAGGCTACCACCAAAATGCCGTAGATGCCACGGGCCTAGCCCAGGTATTGATAATGGAAGAGCGCCGAGGCGCGTCAAAGTCCTAACTCAAGTATTAATAATGGAAGAGCGCCGAGGCGCGTCAAAGGCCTAACTCAAGTATTAATAATAGAAGAGCGCCGAGGGGCGTCAAGCAGTTCCCTAGGTGTAATCCACAACAATCTTGACACGTCATTCATGATTTCGTCTTTAATCTGGGGCGCATTTTAATGTTGTTAAGTACGCAAAGCCTATTTTATTTTCTAATAAATGCGTCGTAACCCGCATTGCTTTAGAAAATTAAGCTTAAATAAAACTAATCGAGTTTCGGAATGATCTTCCTTCTTAAAGTATAGAGCTCTTTTTGTCCTTCATAAAAATGAGCTGCGAAATAATCTGTGTATTGATTTACATAGGAATTATTATCCCGTACTTACCTCGCCAGGTAAAAAGCGTCCTTGATCGCTCCAGCCCGGTCTGCTGAGCTAAACACCTGGAAATAAAACCATAACACCAAAGTAGTCGTGATTTCGAACCAAAATTAATTTTGCATCAAACATTCCAGAACATATATCTTATCGACGGCAGCAAAACTCCCCAGTCTCTCACATGGAAACCTGATAAGACTGTCAAAAACTAGGCTGTGTGCGAAAGAAATGACAGACGGTCGACCCCCTTACAAATAGTGCCAGCATTACTGGCGCTGTTCGCACACCACATTAAGAATACTGGCGGATTCAGACTCAAACACTCAAACAATCTAGAAAATGAACACGAAATGAAGTGTACTAAAAAGTACATGCAATTCATCACAATGGGGGGAGGGGGGGGGTCCCGACTAGCCACTCAAACCACCCCCTCTGGGTCCTCGCTTGAACCAACACTTACATTGCATTGTCTCGTGTTCAGCAAGGTAGAAGTTGACGCTATTTTTCACGAGTGCACTTACCGTGTGGTTGGTCTTCAGCTGAGTGATAATTGCGTCCCAATTGCTGTTATCGTAGTTCACCAAGTAATAACCTCTGTGTTGGTAATTCCCCTTGAGCCATCCTCCTCCGTCCCACGCGATGAACTCTACGAGTTATATAAGTTACTTTCTACGCAGCATCCTCCAAGCCTGCTAGCCGGTTTTCATTCGGGATTATTCGGAAACGTGTTGTTTTCGAGTATTGGGAACCCTGTGGCCAGATGCCGAGGCGCGCTGTGGTAAGGGTGCCAATTCAAAAACAAAAACACTTCCGACTAGCCCGGAAGCAAAGAGAGCCGGATAGCAGGATAGCTTATCCCTAACGCTCTTTACGGGATTCCTGTGGTTTTCCGTAAAACAGGAGACTAGAGAGGATACAGAAAGCCAGCCCAGACGTTTTCGGGTAACATTATGTTATCAACCACAGGAAACCCAAACGGTTTAAGAAACTAAACACCAGGGGAAAGGCTAGTATCGACTTTCAAACTATAAAAACGCTCCTGTCAATCAACTTGCATGATCGCAGCCGTCTAAATATTCAAACTCCACCAACGGGCCCACCTACTGGTGCGTAGAGGTGCTTGGAGGCAGGGGGAGGGGGGCACGATAGAGCCCCTACTTATCTTTTCCTTATAGTTTGTGAAAATAATTTGGAGCGGGCCCTTGCCTCCAGTGCCCTAACCACAGCTACGGCCCTCTGCTATGCTCCGTACCGCTCCGCCCCTCCCTGACATTTGTTATTTACTTTTACAACTAGTCCTAATAGTACCTTGTTGCTTTAGAATCAGGGAGTGCTTGGTTTGCGGATTGTCTTGCTTGATGAAGGTGAACGGAATAATCCAGGAATTACTGAAAGGGATTGTTTCTCTCTCAATTCACGATAAAAAAACCTTCTAAGCGTCTGTAAAATTAATAGGTTTGGCGAAACTTGGCGTGGCCAGGAATTTTGAAGGGATGCGCATGATTATGCAAAATGTCTGAGACTTCGCCATTCTTCAATGTAGTTTCAGAAAATATCCATATCCCCCATCGAGGGAATTGGAAATTCCGGGGGGGGTTCAAACGGCCAGGAATTTCCAGAGGGGAAGGGAGGGGGTAAAATGCCCTTATTCCTTAACAGTTACTGTATTTCTTTCTTTCCAGGGTGTTGGAAAATTCCAGAAGGGTTGGGGGTCATACCTCCTACCCCCTCCATGGGGAAAGCAATACTCACTTAGACGTTAACTGAAGCTTGGAACTCACTCTTGTATCAAACAAGAACCGAGACTGAGTAACAGAAAAATGAGTCCCATTCTGCCTCTTGATGCTAACCACAGGGAACCCCATCTGGAGAGTCCACGTGTCCATTACGTTCTTCACGTCAACACAGCTATCTCGTCTACAGCTTTCCTGGGGATCGAACATAATATCATGTGAAAGTGTACGTCTGATGTTTCACCTTTTCATGGTTTAGCACATCATTAAACCGAATCGATTTCTTTGAAATATCGAAAAAAATCGATTGTCAATTTCTAACTTACTCTTTATTTCCAAGGAATCGGTTCGATTGTCCGCTTGTCATATAAGACAAAAAGTTGGACTGACCTGATATACGCAAAATAGAGTGATTTGCAACTACAGTATTTTATACCAAACTACAGTATTTTAGATTTTGTACCAAACCCCCAAAACTGCGATTTAATTTGCACGTGCGTCGCGCCTCGCCGATTGTTTATATCTAATTTTTACTTCAGGATTTGCAAACTAGAAGCATTGGCGAGTGTGTTCCCAAAGATCAGATTGATCGCACGCTTTGAAGAGGCTACTAAACGGGTTTCAATTTGAACGAGTTGTTTAAAACAATTACCCGCGAGAGGCCTTAATTAGCCTGAGTATCGTTATTATTTGTGTACCTCAGTCAGTGCATTCCACAGATCGTCTGTCTGCGCTGACCCGTACACATGCTCTTTGAGGTATTTCTAGAGAGATAACAATGCCAGATGTTTAACAATTTGCTCTGACCATGACGATGTATTAAATACATGGTGCAAAACTTCGATATTTCTGAATCTAACCTTCACTCCTGTGACGAATGTATCCGTACCAAGGAAGTCATCTAGCATTCTTAAAATACAGGCTCCCTGAAGAAAACGGGTAAGTCATTTGTGTCAATTCCTTTACCATGCCGAACTACCGACCAACCGACCGTCCAAATAGCCCCTTTGGGACCAACCGACCGGGCGACCAAATAGCACCTTTTGGGACCAACCGGACTAAACAGTCAAACCAAATAGCCCCTTTGGACTGACCGACCTATCAAATAGCCCATTCTAGACAACCAACTGACCAAATAGCCCCTTTTTGTCAAAAAACGACCAAATAGCCCCTTTTGAACCGACAGACCGTACACGTAGCCCCTTTTGGACAGACAGACCGATCACATAGCCCCTTTTTTGACAGACAGACCGACCACATAGCCCCTTTTTTCACAGACAGACAGACCGACCACATAGACCCTTTTGGGCAGACAGACCGACCACATAGCCCCTTTTGGGCAGACAGACCGACCACATAGCCCCTTTTTGACAGGCAGACCGACCACATTGCCTCTTTTGGACTGACTGAATCACCAACCGACCCACTGAATGACTTAACATAGCTCGACCAAACAACAAACTGGTTGACTTAAAGACAAAATACATAATTGACTTGACTACAGACCAAAGTGACTGGCTGGCTTGCAAACATTCGAATGGACAAACAAACTGGCTTACAATTTAACTAGCTTGATTAAACCTATGGCACCAATCCACTGTTCTTTGAAGTGAGCCCGGGATATATTGATAGAGGCCAGGTAACTTTTCCATCTAGGAAGAGAATGTGTTGTCGCGTTCAGAGGACCTGTTCTAAATTATGCCGTGGATTATAGACAGGCTACTCCTGTTTACCTTGTCATAAGTTATGGAGTCCAGAAGGTCGCCCATCTTGGCGGGATCACTGATTGGTCGAATGATAGGGTGAGATGACGTCATGCCGTCTAGTATTTGGGCGTTCGACAAAGTCTCGACGATGAACTGATTCATCTGAGAAAACATGATACGGGATATTGATTACCTGTATACAAAACAGATGGCACGAAAAATGTGCAGAAAGAATTTCAAATAAAAATACAAAAGCAATATGTTGGGGCTAATTTTATTGTACATAGTTTTTGAACTACAGGATCCGTTCCTGCCATTTCACCACCTTCCTTATGGGTCTAAGGAGTAACTATTCCTTTTTCGGTGCTAACTCTTACCAGATTCCACTCCGGCTCAACAGCATCAAGCCCAAGGTACCAGACGTAAGAGGCAAATCCTTCGTTCAACCACAGATCATCCCACCAAGTCATAGTGACTAAATTACCAAACCACTGGAATAGAATTTGAACAGGAAAATAAAATGTGGCGCAGTAACAAAACAAAGGGCTTAGAAATAAGGGGGAGAGGGGAGGGTGTCGACAGATATTACTTCATATGGCGAATCTCTGATTACGGAGAGAGGGTGTCGCTTAGATACGGCACCTCATCCCTACACTTCAAGGCTCACCTGGTTTGGGAACTGTGATAAAGAGGATTTAAACGTCTTTTATATGAACCTTTTCACGTTCCACAACTCACCTGGTGTGCAAGTTCATGTGATACAAGCTCCCCCACGTATTGTTTGTGAACCTCTGATGAAGTGTCTTCTCTCCACAGTAAGTTTTCCTCGCGGTACATTACCAAACCCCAGTTCTCCATCGCACGAAATACGAAATCGGGCAACGCGATCATATCTGCATAACAGAGAAAATGTGGATTTAATTAGGGTAGAAACATTCAAGAAAGGCATAGAGCACGCTTTAGAGCGGCAAATACTTTATGAATATTCGCAAGATTTTTCCACCTCTCTGAACATCTATCCGCGCACATACCCTTTCCCTTACGTAATTCTGGTTTTACATGGCCTTTCAGCTATCAATGGCTGGAATGATAAGCAATCACAACCTTAATAAGGTTCGTACTTACCTGCTTTAGGTAAAGGGTAGTCAATACCAAAATACTGGGCGTAGAATGGAAGGACTTTATCGGCGACCATTTGGGCGTAGCTTAGCTGGCCGGTCATGTGCGGTGCTGCGTAGAATGAGACCTGAGGCCAAAAAGTAAAATACCAAGAAAGGCCGGAGATAGAAAATTTTGTTCAGGGGGTGAGAGCCTTTGTCAGGGTTCAGACGCTATTTTTTTTTTCATATTTCTTCTGCAAAATTCCTGCTCTACTTAGGAGAAGCTGTCCCACTAATTTCCGTGCTATCTACGGACCTGCCATGATAGTGCTTCCCAAACTTCTAAATTTTGTAAAAAACGCGAAGCAGGGGGGCGCACATCCTCTCCTCTCGTAATTCGTCTCATTCAACATATTAAAATCGAACAATTAGAAATACTCTGTACTGCAGAGATACGTCTCAACCGAGTACTGCCTTTTGGTATTACGGTATTACGGTATTACGTCGACCATATCTACGTGCTTCGCTTACCTCTACTTTACCATCTGTAATCTGCGTTTTGTTTCTAAAGTCGACTATTGCTAAAGCTAGAAGGTACGTGGACATCTTAGGGGTCTGTTCGAACACGGTGCGCCTGCTATCGCCCTGTAGAAATGTGCTCTTGGCGGGCATGTTGGAGAGCGTGAGATACTCGGGCCTATCGTGAACGAGGGTGATGGTGAAAGTCGCTTTGAACTTGGGTTCGTCAAAACATGGGAGAACCTTACGCGCCTCAGTTGGGAACAGTTGAGATGCGACGTATCTGTTTAATTGAAGAACATTTAGATAAACAGTGTGAGATTTGGTACACTGTAAAGGAAACCCCCTAAATAAGACCACCTAGTTATTAAGGACAGTCTTAAAATTCGTCATTTATAGCACTATACATGTCCTGTAAACTCAAACTTGCTTAATAAGGGCACCGCGTTAATAAGGATGTTTTTGAATCCCTAAGGTGTCCGTATAAAGCGGGTTAAAAAAACGGGTTACAGAAAATGTACAGAGCTTTTTCATGGCGATTATCAAAACTGAGAGGGATTTCACAAATCAAAATATTATGTGATAAGTGACACGATCGGAATGACCAGCTTCATGACGGGTGATACATGACACTAAAAAAATCCATCAAGATGGAAGGAGAATCAGGACGTTACTGCGCGGTTCTCGATATTCGCCAAACTCTCGTCAACATCTTTCAACAGCTAAACCTCATCCTGCTTCAATTATTTAAACTAAAGAAATCACATTTGGTGCTTATTGTGTAGTTCCAGAAAATATCCATACCCCCCCCCCCCCTATTGAGGGGGTCGGAGATATGACCCCTCACCCCTCTGGAATTTCCAATCCCCCTGGAAAAAAGATAAATACAGTAACTGTCAAGGAAAAAGGGCATGGAAATTCCTGGGCGTATGAACCCCCACTCCCCCGGAATTTGGAATTTCCAATCCCCTCAATGGGGGTGGTGGTGGGGGGGGGGGAGGGTTATGGATATTTTCTGGAACTACACATTGGTTAAGGCGGGGTGATTGAAACTAGAGCGCGTACCCAGAATTGCCTGGGTGGAGGGGAAAGGGGGGAGGGGGGCGCAGTCATAGGTATCATATGGAAAAAGAATAGTATTCGATGATCCTTCAATAAGAAATGATCCACTTTTTGGTAGTTAAGGGGGGTGCGAGTGCAACCTGTGGCCGCGCCTGAAACAATTTCAGTGCTGCCCTAGAAAGCGATTTAGCTGTTTGAAATAGTCGACGATAGCCCGTTCGCAGAACATTGAAAACCACCGTCAATAGGTCGGTTTCTATAACCTACATGGATTTTCCACCCGATTGTTGTTTGTACTCATCTTGATATAAACCAACCAAGTCATTAGTCACCAGGCCTCTGTACCATATCTTGATGTCTCCCGAGCCGGAAAGGAACCAGGACTTTAGTACAATGACGTACAATTGAGTCTCTTTGTACCAAAAGTGACGGGCTATCTCAGCTTTTCCTGTCACAAAACATTTAAAGAGAGTCGAACAGCCGATAAAAATGATGCTTTGTGTGACTCGGGATAAAGTGGGAGTGTAAAATGGAGGCATTATGAACCTTCTTTGATAAAGAATCGAAAGTCCATTATAAAAACGTGTGTGTTTTAGGGTAGTAAGAGTTTGTAAGGCATTGGTTGTAAGAAAAATATATTTCTCCCTAAAGTTCCAGGAGGTTTTTTCAGCCGGAACCTGGGTTGGGACCCAGGCCTCAGCTGTTAAAAATAGGCTAAGTAACTCCTGGCTAAAGAAGAGCTCATGACCTTATGTGACGGTGTGACAGCATCACTTCATTGATATCGATGGATGTCTGAGAGTACCTGAGCCGTCGTACTTTGTTACGGATACCGCTGAGATATTCAAGTGCTTGCAGTGTAACATAAGGTGCTTGGTTGCCCTAGCAATTCGGACAAAGATTTCCACGCGACCATGTGTACATTTGTCAGCCAAGCTAACACTCAAGTCCACATTATAGTGATAGGGTATGACCTCATCAGACAAGCGCAGGCTGGTCCAAGGTCCCGGACCTGCCGTCGAATGGACCGTGCTTGTCGACACCACTCCCTTGGGTGTGCTCATGGAGTCTGTAAAAATAAACAGCCAAGGGTAGAGATATAAGTACACTCGTTCGCAGCCACTAGCGGTAGGAGAGTCACACAACGCCCGGGAGCGCTGTGTGACTCCCAGCTGCTGGGGGCTGGGAAGGAGTCTAATATATAAGCCAAGCAGGGTATTTTGGAAGTGATGTCTTATACAACTGTATCATAGGTTGTGGGGAGTATTTACAATATGGAAATGTCCTATGTATAGGCAAGGGGGCTTACATTTGACAAAACCTTTATCAAAGGTTTCTATCTATGATATATTTAGAGTGGGGAGTGGGGATGTCCGTTGCCTGTGAGTGGTACCCCAATAACTCAAATCCTCAATAAAACTTAGACTTCTTCGCAGCCGTGGTATTGAATCCTGTTCCTAACCAGGCCCCTACCAGGAATTTTTCCTGGCGGAAGGGAGGGCGTGAGTTTTCTGATAAAAATATGACCACCGCCTGCACCCCCCTGGGTACGGGTCTGCTATGTAATTACTTTTGAGGCAAGCTATTCCTAAGTTATAAAAAAACATAAACAAATGCAAGCTGATAAAACCTACCTTTGTTCCGCACAGAGAGCCCATAAAGTATCACAAAAAGTAGAAACAGGATCGCAAAGAGGAAAAGCGCCACTGTCAGGACATTAAGCTTGACTCTAGTGATATACACTCCGCCAACATAACTCCTCTTTCTCCTTTTCGAATGTACTTTTGAGTCAACAGTGCCCAAACGAATTTGCTCGTGTTCTTCTCTATGGCCGCTCAAATTCGCCATGTTATGAGCTGTCCACGCTGTAAACTTTTAGGTGCTCTCTCTAGGATACAGGATACATAGAGGATTACTATGAAAACCAAAGGAGGGGGGAAAACACTTCAACAAGAACGGGAAAATTTGATTCATTTCACTTACCACTTGAGAACCCAATGACAAATTTGATTCATTTCCTTTCACCTTGCTTCCATGCCTAAGTTGGTAAATGTCCTTTAGAATACACTGAAAACAGTCAATAAGCTCCTGATAATCTACCACATGACAACATCGTAGTGTTTTGAAGTACTTTCATGCGAGTTCAAAGACACGGATTTTGAAAATGCTTTCTTAATCGGAATTGGCGTTGCGATGAATATAGTCTAAACTTCGCCAAGTCATAGCATTGGTCATTTCCATTCGATCACAAGATATCCCTTGGTTGAGCAGTAACTTCGTCTCTTTCTCCCTGGCAGCAGTGATAAATACAACAAGAGCGGGGTGAGAGATTCGCATCTGCCGCTTGATACCAAACAGTCACGCAGTCACATAATAACAAGTAGTATACGTGACATCCGACATTTGCTGCCGCCCAAAAGAGGCATGCCAGAAAGATTTACTCGAAAGATATAGATATTTCTATATTATTCTCAAACACGAACAGATATTTTTTTCTTCGTGGTTGGATAGTATAAACGAAATATCCAATACGGAATGATAAAGCACCGTTGTCGAGACAAACTGTTGTTTCAGGAATTTGTTTCAGGAATATATATATATATATATATATATATATATATATATATATATATATATATATATATATATATATATATATATATATATATATATATATATATATATCTATTATCACCTTATTCCTCAGGGAATCCAGTACATCCCCCTTCACTACAAAAATGTCACTCCGCTGACCGAAAATTGGAGTCCACTATAAACACGATGTCGAGGCTCGACTGGCTATGTCTTTTCTTCTCCACGTCAACACAAGTTCTTTAGAACTATGCGTGTTCTTATTTTTGGGCTTGCAAAAAGATAGCCACTGCAAGGAAAACAAATGATATTACTGATGAATCTATAGCGTAGCCTGGACTATTTATTTGAGTTGTCAATCTTGAGTCGCTATGCTAAACCGAAGACACAGGCCTTTGTTACAGGCCGTGATATTTCTTGGTTTGATTGGGGCACTTGGATATTCGGTGTTCTTGTACAATACGCTCAACCTTAAATTAGAAAAATCTGATCAGCAAATTAGGAAGTTTACCAAGCAACAGAAGTCCTTATCCTCACAGCTGCAAGGTAAATTATTTTACGAATTTTATATGAACAATAATTGCGTTTCTAAGGAAAACTTGTGTTTTTTTTTTCTTTTAATTTGCTTATTTTATTCATTATCGCGACTCAATCCAAATTCATTTGCATTTTTAGTTGTAATTCCACTCATTTTCCACGTTGCGATGGATCAAATCATTTAAGAAATTGTTACAATAGCTACAAAAAAGAACATATCACCTGTACACCCATGCATGCATTCATCCATATGATATTACATTTATATAAATTAAGCTTAAAGTCCATATAACCTTTCAGAGTTGATAGACTTTGTCAATTCTTTATATTTTCATCTTCCAAATGGTATGTGGTTCGTATGGACCCTATAAAACATGTGTTAGCGTGAATAACTCAAATCTGTAATATTGAGGTATTTTGGTCAACCTTCTGAAAAAAGGCTGTGAACTGAAAGGCCCGGGTCCAGTCATTTGTGACTTAGATCGAGATGTCAACCATGAGAAAACATATGCGCGCCCTAAACCGGTTCCTGTCTTCATGTCTTCTTAGTTATTGCTTAAGAACGTTGTGTGGTTACAACTTTTACCATCATCTTTATATCTTAACCTGGTAGTCAAATGATTACTTAACTCCAGGGAACAAATCTGCAAAATTTAGCAGATATTTTTTAGTCTTTGAATTGTTTTTGCATTGTGCGCGTGCGCTGCATTCGCTGTTTTTGAAACCTACAACAAAATGATATTTACTTTTATCACATACAATTCTCTACTTTAAATTATTTTTTACTTCATTGTGAGTAGCATTGCAATAGAAAACAATTCGCCAATATTTTGTGGTATTGCCGTCTCTGAATTTTAACAGATTTAAGGAAAATAGGTTGTTTCAGATTTCCCCGCCAAAACTTTATTATTCACTCGATTCAATCTCCTTTCGTGCGGCCAGGAAAATTTTCCAAGATCTGTAGAAAATTCAAATTTCAATAAAATTCAATTCCCTTTTCAGAATTTGAAAGTTTATCTATGCTTTGTTTTGGCTAGATTGATATAAGTAAAAGGTTTTAAGAACTTTAAGTTAAGTATACTTAACTTTAGGTACCCATTTCAAAAAACGGCAAATGCCAATTGACAAATGGCAGTTCTATGACAGAAAGAACCCATGGATCCCAAAATATTTCCTAAATTAAGAAAAAAATAAACACAAGATATGCCACTAACTATGAAATGTAATTAATATATGGTTCTGAAGTCGCTTTAGTTTATTTACAACCTTAATTTTTACAAATAATTTTTACCCATAAGCACCTTTAGGTCGTAGAACTGCAATTTGGCCACTGCCATTCGCCGTTTGCAATGACAACCTTTTTTGAAATAGGTGTACAGCTAATATTATAAAATGCAATAAAAGAAAAAGGCAACTTGCACTAGCTTAAATTGGAAATCCAAGCCAAAATATACACAGAAATGACTGCATCTGTCACGCCAGAGAATGACAAAAAAATAAAGTATTTAAATAAAAGTAAGTTCTTTCTGACAAAGAAACTTTCTGGCTTATTCGTAAGCGGTAAATAGGTTGCTTTTTGTTGTTGCTATTTTGTCACTTAAAACCCTGAGTGTGCAAGAGTTTGACACCCAAAAGTTATGTCATCCGTTAGAACAAGTCGCCTATTGCTGAGAATAACATGTTTTTTGTGTGTGTTTTCATCATGCATTACTTTATACTGATATTGAATTTTAAATTATATAAGCTGACAATAACATGTTTTTTTTTATATTTTGATCATGCATTACTTTATACTGATATTGCATTTTGAATAAATAAGTAATATGATAAAGTGCTTTTTAGTAAAAGTTATGCTTTTATGCTTTAGTTGTCTATGAGCACCGGGCAAAACTTGAAAAGAGTTTTGAAAAAGAAAAATCTGAGCACAAGAAGACGAAGGCTGGTATGTATACTACACATGTCTAAATTTGTGCATTTTACCTATGTAAGATACCTCATTATTTCTTGAGAGATGTAAGTTGCATAAATTACATTTCCTAGCTGTCTTTTGTAAGGATTGATTGGCTCATTTTACAGGTTCTTAGCAAGGTAATATACAAAAAATATATTCCAACTGTGCTCTTCCTATTAGCATCAGCCACAGCCAGATGGCAGATGCAATTTATTATACCACATTTGGAAAATAGAATGAAAACTATTTGTTGGTGAAGACTAAAATACTGCACAAAGATGTATGAAAATTGTTGTTAAACCTTTCTTTTAAATCAATGGTAGTTTTAATTGTAATTCAGAAGTGGTTCTTTTGCTCTCGGGAAGGGGATTTTAATAGCACCCTCTGCATCACTTTATCCCTGGAACAGGCCTGTCCTCGGCATAAATTCGTTGGTGTTTCTGCAAAATAGCCTGTATTTTCTATGGAAAGCTTCTTTTTTATATTATACTTGCATGTAATTGTGGGCAGTAAGGGGAATTAAATGTGCATCATTGCAGGTAATTTGGTTGTCTTACAGCTTTATTGTATTCATTTTACAGAACTGACTAGCAATAAAAAAGAATTTTTATTCAATGTTACAAGAGCGAAGGTATGTCAATTCTTTTGCTTGAATCAAAGTGTTTTGTGCTTCTTTTATTGAACTTAATTTTTTTTTAAATTTTTGTTTTTGTAGCATGAGACTCGCAACAGGTTCAACTCCTTAGAAACACAACATAGGATGTTAAAGGTACTGTTTGTTAATTATGATGCATTACATCATACAGGCATTTGACCAATTAATGCTGAGTTACAATTTTAAGACGTTTGATTGATTATAATGCTGAATTAATTATAAAGGCATTTGACGGATATTGATGAATTTACAGGACTCATAAGAAGTATTTAATGATGAAATAATCTTACCCAGGACTGATTAAGATGATTTAATTTGTTAACAGGCTCAGCATGAAGAGCTAGAACTAGAGTATAATCGATTGCAGCAGCAGCATTCACGACTGAGCTCTGAGCATCAGGAGGTGCATCGACAACAAATGCAGAGCTTCAACAGCCTCAAAGAGCAAAAGAAAATGGAGATCATAAACCTGGAAGGTAATGTTGTTTATAAACCTGGAAGGTACTGTTTCTTAGATTGGGAAGGTACTGTTTCTTACATTGGACGCTTGGGTGACCTGTATATAAACAAGTGTGTCTAGGGCTGGACACAATCCCCCACCCACACCCCTAGCACACATAACATATATTCTCTAATACCTAATTTTGCTCAAGAAAGCATAAGATAAGAGAGGGACACTTTGGTATTACCCACGCGCCATGTTGATTTCTAATCTGGTTATTTTTAGTAACCACCACCCCACCAGTGTGCGTGAGGATTTGCTCCTTTTATTTTGTCCTAATCCCCCCTGGATTGTGTGTTGTTGTTTAGCCAACTCGATAGGGATAAAAAGCGATCATGTAAAATAACTTAAGTCTAACTCAAGAAAGCAAGATTTGCAATATACTCACAGAAAGCTAAATCCCTGAATAGTTTGACTATTTTGTTTGTCTGAGCGGGGAAGTCAAGTCAAGAAGAAAGAAAATAGCGATAAAATGGATGTGATAAAATGGATGCAATAACACGCTTTTAATTCAAATCCCAACTCTAGATTGTATGATATACTTAATAGTTATAGAAATGTCTAGAAACAACATTAAAGAAGTACAGTAATATCTTCCTGTTTAATTTCTCACTATTAGAGAGGCTCTGATACTTCAGCTTGCTTGCTTTGATCATCACAAAAATGCATTCCCTCGCTACAAGGATAGTTTGATCATGTATTTTTCTTGGATTCCTTTTAAATTTACCGGGGAATATTCACAAAAATCAATATCATATTTCTAACTTACAGATTTCCATTAGGAAGAAGTAGCAAGTTAGAGCGGAAGCGGTGTTTGAAGCACGAGGTTTTCGCTCTTGATTTTTAATGAAGTCTCTTTTTTTACATGTTTTCTAAATCTTTCAATTCTCGAAATACTACATCCCCTTAATAAACCGCAACTGCCTGTATCTTAGATGCTAGAATAAAATTTTCAATGTTATTAGTGCAATTAGGGTGTTTTTTTTTTTCAAGTCACAAAACAGCGGCAAACAACAAAGATGTAAATGCCAAAGCGCGGGGGTAGTGTGAGTAAAAATCCTCACGCGCAGTGGTGGTTATTAAAAATAGCCAGATTGGGAATCCACATGGCCCATGGTAATACAAAAGTGTCCCTCTCTTATCTTTATGCTCTCTTGTTTTGCTATATGCTGAAAAATATAGCGAAATCATCTTTGATTTTGCCCCAACATTTTAATTTTTAAGGATTCTGTTCTGTATTTTCTGATGCTAACTGTTTTTTTTTTATGTAACCAGAACAAATTAAGACTTTTAAGGAGCAGGCAGCTTCCTTGAGAGTGAGGTTGAGTGAAGTTGAGCAAGATGCTGCATATTATAAGGTCAGGTTGATCTAATCCTTTATTTCCAAGTAGCCAAGGCTTCGCCACAGAATCTGTCTAGCTCTATAGCTTCTGCCAACACTTTCTCCAGAGTTTTCCCCAAAGACTTTAAAGAGGGTGTGAAAGGCAATGTGGGAACACCCCCTCACCCTTTTCCCTGGGTCCCAAAGATAAAGTTTTGAGGTTTTTGGGGCTGGTACAGTATGTGCAGGGTGGGTCCAAAAATCACCCTTCCACAAGATAAAGATCTTTTGTAATAACTTGATTATGTTATTTGCTATTTGCAGGGATTACATAACAAAGGCCTGCTTGATATCCAACGTCAACAAACAACAATTATATCCTTAAACCAGCGCTTACGTGAACTCAAGGTGATATCTTATTAATTTACATTGCAGTGTGTGATAATAATACAATGCAATGCACATAGTTGACAATGAGTGTTTTTTGTGTGTCCTTTATTGGTGTTCTGACATGCAAAAAGCTAGAATACAATAATCTTTTTCCATGCATTGTGTGCCAAACAATACAAAACTAAGGCCCTCTGGGGGCGGCTCTGATAAAAACAGACAGGGCTGATCATCAGCAAAATCGATTTTAATCCTAAGGGATATCACTTTGGGTGTGGTCAACAGAAATTCTTACCCCTAAGAGATAGCAAATTGGGTGTGGTCGAAGGAATTGCAAAAAAACGTTTTAACCCCCTTAGTAATACAGGGCTTCTGAAATTACGCACTTGTGTGGAAGTGCGTAATTTGGCTTTTTCCACGTAATCCGCGTAATCCACAAATTTCCACGTAACCCCGCGTAATTTGGCTAAATTTTGAAACGCACAACATTTAAGTGCACAGCTGATGTGTTCTTTTAGGGTTGTTACATCTATTTCTTGTAAAAAAGAGATATATTTTTGCGTAAGAGTGCGATATTTCAAACTGAATTTCGAAAACAAATAAAACGACTAGGCGTTCTTTGCTAAACCGCGAAGGCCTAGGACTAATAATAAAATATCTTTTTAAATATGCTGGTGGCTAGGAGCCAATGAAAACTTGCCTAAGATTAACCTTTTCAAGTTATTTCGTGCTTTCCTTCGGTACAAAATGTAGTTTGGGCGTAACAGTTGATATTCCGTGTAATTTAGCACGTAATTCAGTAAAAAAATCCCGCAAAATTTGGATTTTTAAAGAAAAATGTATTGCAAAATGATTTATTTCAAGCGTAATTTAGCGGGTAATTTAGCAAAAAATCCTGGGTAATTTTGAGTTTTTTTCCGCGTAATTCCAGAAGCCCCTGGTAATAGTAATTGGTTGAATTTTATACCCTAAGAGATATGACAATCACCCCCGTCTACTTTTCTGGAAAGTCCCCCCCCCCCCCCCCCCCCCCCCGGGGTTCTAAGGTTCTATTTGTATTAGTTGGTTTGTATTTTAGTAGCCTCTCCTCCTTCAGGACTGAAGCTTATCCTTATTTCTTGATTTCAGAAACACCAAAAGAGCTCTATAGGAGAAGACGGTGAGAGCCCTTAGAAGAGTATAATTTCCTGATTGCACCTGTCCTGGCAGAAACTTCTTTTATTTCTGACAGAAACTTCTTTCCTTTCAGTGTCAGTAGAGCACATGCAACCCAATGCTCACAGGCTCGGCCCTGCTGACACTAGACCTGGTGTGGCTCACCCTAGACCTCCCCAGCTTCCACAGGTATCCCATAGATCGACAAAAGCTAATACCATACCTACAAAAGAGGGGGAAGAAGAAGAAGAAGACAGAGATGACGATGCCGAACAAGAGAAAAAACTGTAAGTGTTTGTGTCCAGCTCTATCTGCATTTTTAGTTTGAAGAAGGTTGCTTATAACTGTCAAATTTACATCAGAAAAGTTCATTATTATGTTATGACTGACTGCTATGTAACTCTAATTATGTTTTTTTTTAACTTTGATCTCTTTGCAGGCAAAACAAACAAAGCAATAACAGGAATACTGCACCCACCAAAATTCCATTGCATAGGGACACAGGTAACAGACTCGAGAAATAAAATCATTTTAGATCTTCTCTGTCTTAACCTTGTTTTTTTTTTATCCCTTCATAGCAATTTTAAAATCTGCTGTGGCACAGAGGCATCAGATGCCCAATGATCAGTCACATGATAACCTGTCACGTGATAGAGTCATTCACCCAAAAAGCATAGCTAACATTACAACTACCGTGAGTAGAAGCCATTTTGAAACAGTGTTGCATATTAGTATGCAACACCGTGTGCTCTAAAAATGCTTTGTTGCCTTTGTTATTTTTGTCCATCTGTCTGATTTGCAAGACTTTGTTGGTTTGTTTCTGTTTTTAATGTTTCAAACACTTATCATTTTTAAATATATAACTTTCCCTGCATTTTTGTAATGATAGAAATATAATAACAGTTGTTTAAATATGGATTGAATTTATCTGTGATTCAAGCAGATTTAGTTCTCTACCGAAATGAATATCTCATTTGCGTAGGTTTTCATTACCTACAAAATCATTTTAGATAAATGGTAGTTCCTATTGTTGAAAATATAAACACTAAACTTTCAGAACACTGAAGACTCTGTTAGACAAGTTCTACCAAGTACTCCAAAGCCAGTTAATGTCATCGTAAGTACTCATTAGTGAGTGGTCATTATACCCTTAGGGTGAGTTGAGGTGGCTGGGGTGATGATCTTGGGGGAATGGGCTCGGGAAAAAGAATTAACCATCCAAAGAAGGGGTTATGTTGTTGGGAAAAGGCTGTTAAGCAAAGCCTAAACTCCAGCTATAACTTTGATTTTTTTAAGCTGGCCTCCATATAAATGTTGCTTATTGTAAACCCTCTATAAAAAAGATTATTGTATTGTACAGTATTGTCATTGAGAAACAAGGGTACTGCTTTTATATTTAGTTTCTTATTCCTCGGAAATAAACAGTGATAGTAACTAATTATGATTGTTTTTTTTATGTTGAAAGTTCAACATCATTAACTAAATTCTATTTGGTTATATTGTTTTGATGTGTTGAACCACATTTTATAGATACCAACTTTACATGTCCTGTTTAAGAAACCCTGGAATTTAGCCTGGAATGCTTCTCATTTGGAGGGTGTTTAGGTAAGGTTCTTATACGCAGGTTATTTTATGTACTATATTTTATATTCTTATATCAGGCTAAGACGTCATTGGTGCACGAGTCTGAGGGAGAACCTCGAGCGGATGCTGACGATGAGACTCAGGCAGAAGAAGCCAACGTAAAGCGATACCTCAACCAGAGCCTGGAAGCGAAATTGCACCAAATAGCCAATCAGGACCAGTCTCGGACTATCAACCGAGAAAATATTATGCCTCAGAGGCCCCAGCAGCGACCGTTGATGCACGCCACTTTTCAAAATGCAAACACGTTTCCACGCGTTAGGGAAAGTGAGCAATGGGCACCTGTCCCGCTTGGAGGAGATGTGGAGAGGCCTCAAGGAGGAGAGGTAGAGAAGCCCAAATTGGACAGGCAAGATCAGCTGAATAGGCTTAAATTACTCAATCCTGCACGTATGCCACATGACTCTGAACAGAAAAACCTTAAACTTGTCGATGAAAAAACACACAAGGTCGGACAGCCAAAAGAGAACTATAAATATGATAATATTAAGTTAAAGGAAACTTATGACTCTAAGCCAAAAGTGGTCGAAACATTGGAAGAGGCTGGACCCAAACGGACAAAAGGCGGTGAGCAGTACAGGCGACCGATTCAGAGGCCTGGAGCAGTTGTGAAGAGAAAGGCTTCCGAGGAGGATAATGAGAATATTGAGCCGAATGAAAGCGATAGTCAGCGGAAAACCAGTGAAGAGCATGCGCAGGAGGAAGGTGAGGTCTTTACTCCATGCTATAATGTAATTCATCTATTTGCTTGGAAACTGCCTTACTCGTAGATTATGACCGAAGCATTAGCTTGTTTGAATTTCCTTGTGTTATTTTTCGGCAAATTCTGTATCAAAAACTACATACAATGCCTGATGCTATTGAAGTTTTGAAAATATTGTGTTAGGGTATGTAGTACAGAAAGTAACTGCAAAAATACGGAACATAAGAGCAGAATAAGTGATTTGAAATGTAATTAAACATCAAAAGTTTTTTTATTTTTTTAAGACATTAACAATTAGGACCCATTTCCTTTTGTTTTAACAGATAATGATAACGAGGAAGGAGAAGAGGACCCTGACGAAAACCTCTCACAAACCAAACAGGGGGAGGGCAGGCCACTGGACCAGCCTCGTCCGAATGTAGGACGCTCCTTCGGACAGTCGGACAAGAAAATAAAGAGGCCAAACGCCGCAGCTGACAATGGCGACGAGGAGGATGGCAATAACTCGGATTCACGAGATAAAACGAAACGAGTGGTAAACCTAAGGGGACTACGCTGAGTGAGATATAGGCGTGTTTTGCAAATAAGACCCCCTCCCACAAAGAAACTTTAAGAGTTCGGAATATAGAGATCAAACAAAGCGAATCGTAAAACCTAAGGGAATTACCCAGAGAAAGAGGCGTGTTGTACGATTAATAAGACCTTCCGCCAAAAAACACTACAAGTCGCTAGCCAATTTGAAATTAGCGCTCTACTAAAATTCCTCAGACCGAATTTTAAGAAGAACTGTATGGAACTGTATTTTATATATAGGTGCCCCCTTCTTTGGGTCCCCACCCCCTTCTCGAGAAATCTTGGATCCTCCCTTTGTGTGCGCTTTCAGAGCGCCGCTTTCCGTGGAAGATTTCGAAGATGTGTCACTGTACCTGCAACTCATAGGTGATAGTACCCTGAAGAGATTCGACGTTATTATGCTATCTGGCTTGGTTTTAGCATGTATGTATTTGAATTGGTTGCAAGAGATGAAAAGTATAGCAATAGACCTCGTAAAAAGGATATGCTAGATAGATAATTAGCACGATACCGTTACTTTATTTTGGCAATACATGTTCATACACACCTCTTGCCTATAAAATAAAATAGTGTAAAGCGACAACATTGTCCGAAAAATACTAGCAACAACGTTCATATGTGATACCCGTTGTTGGCTGGTGTATCGCAACATTCACACTAAGCTTCTCCCACAATGTTGGACGACGTTGCGATTTTGGCTTTAGAATAGTGTTCTATTGCGAAGCTACTTCGTTTGATAGAAATCAATAACTCTTAATCCGTGAATCTTAAAAGTTGTTGCAACGTGTGGCTAAACCTTACCTATCTGATAGGAAACATAACTTATTACTGTGCCAAGCATGGGTGTAATTTGTTTAAGGCACGCAATATACGAATAAATAGAGATGTTTGTATTCCAGACTATGCTATTATTTAATGTAGTGAATGTAGAGTAATCGTTGGTCCTATTAGGGCGGCACGGAGATATAAAGGTGTTCCCGTACCACAAGAGGTGCGATTTACGTGTGCCATTGTTCCTTTCAAGCTTTTAGCGCGCGAATACCAAAGTGCGCGCGCCATATTACATAATAAACAACTCTTACATCACCGACTCTTAAATTCCAACATGAGAAAAATGTAGGAACGTATCGAGACCAAAAACCACATTGTTTTAAAATTCAACATGACAAATCACTCATGTAATAGCATGATAACAATAGCAGATGACGTCATCATCGCCGTGTTTCGCTTCTTGGACATGCGCAGTTTGTTGAGCGCTTCTCTGGTATGCAGAAGATGGTATCTACTTACCCAAGATTCCTCTCTCTGGACAGACCTAGATCTTGCGCAATACAGCACTAAGCTACAACCAGCCGCAATACACAGGTTACTGAGCCAATCATTCGCTCCCCTAGGTCGCAGACTCTCTTTAGCTACATGTGCAGTGAATTCAGAGACGCTTGTTTGCGTGAGACAAAGGTGCCATAGCTTGCACATTCTCAACCTAAATGACGCTGTTGTTCACAGTACCAGCTCGGGTCACGGTAGCGAGGGGGTAAGGGAGCATCTGCGCTCGCTAAGAATGCTGGATATGCGGAACAGCCGTGGAAGCATGGACGAGATAAAACATTTCTTGCGAAGCGCCGAGAATCTGGAAGGCTTAGGTACGGTATCATTAGCTTTTTGTTAGTCGTTTGGTAAGTATAAAACAAAATATATATTAAATAAACTTTTTATTCAAACATATCTGTTCTTTGTGCCGCATGACTTGTTCTTCTGTTAACTGGAAAGAACTTAAATCTACTATATATGGTAAGAATTATCATGATGAAAAGGAGCTAGATATCTGCTATGAAGTCATGCGTTCATAAAAAAATGGAAGTTTTATACAGTTTACTTAAAATTTCAGTAAGAAATGCAATAATTCACAGTGAACCTTTCTTTGCAGGATTGCATTCCACGTTTCGGTCTTCCTTGGCTCACCAGGTCTTCAGCTCGAAACCTCACCTACGTGTATTGGACTGCGGACGCTGCGACGCCATCGACGATTTTTCAGTCACTACTATCGCTACAAACTGTCACGAGCTAGAATACCTCTCCCTCTCTCGCTGTTACAATTACCTCGGCAACTCCTTGCCAATACTGTTGCGCAACTGTCGCCACTTGACGACTTTGTTGCTGAATGGTACGCGCGTTAGTGGTGACGCAGTAGTCGAAGCACATTGGAGTAACACGGTCATCGAAGCGCTAGACCTCAGACACTGCGCACACCTAGACGACCTCGCTATCACCACAGTTTTAATACTCCTACCACGCCTACGCTACCTTAGATGCCCGCTGTCAGACGAGAACTGTAAGTTGATGCAGTATCGCGGTTTCCCGGATGCGGAAGTCCTCCAAATCCTGAGGCGTTATCCAATCACAATAGACACTCTATGCTCCCTCCTGATTGGCTGCGATCAAGTGCGTCACTTAGACGTCTCATCTATACCTTTCGCGCAGGAGCACTTTGATGTGTTTCTGACACGAATGCAGTCGCTTAGATCTCTGTGTTTGGCGGCTAACGATAGCAGTGGTACTGACCGCATAGTGCGCAAAATAGCGCAACACAGCAGACATTTGGAGTCGCTTTGGATCGTGTATTATCACTCTTGCCGCCAGCAGAACATGATGCGCGCCTTTAGCAACCTTATACAGAGATGCTGTTCCTTACACACCGTGAACTTGACAGGACTTTACGTCAATGACTTGCTCTGTGAACTGCAGCAGCATAAGAAAGAGAATTGGCCTCATCGCCACATACGCTTTTTACAGAACGAGGACTTTGTGTTGCCGCAGCCAAAGCTTTGCCTAGATTCGCTTATGAAATTTTGACATTTAGCAGGTTATTAGCTTTAGACTTTAATTCAATTTAGTTTTCAGATTTACAAAGATTTCGAATTATTGCCAATAAATTCGAACTGATGTACAGTACAACAATCCCTGTTTATGGTTTACCAGATTTTAGTTTGCTTCCCAAGCGAATTTGTTGAACTGAGAGTAATTGATAATGGAAGGAAAGGTAGGGTCCCAATGTATACATAACTATAGTTCCATTTTGGAACGTGAGGTTTCGCTACGCTCTTGAAGTTGAACACTCCATTTTTAGGAAGAAGTTATCAAAACACACTTTAGAAAGCTTCCGGCTCTTAGTGATAGAAGCATAGAGAGCACGAATATCAACACTCAATTGCTCCAAGAGGACGTGTTCCGTAACAATGGTATTATGATGAAGATCAGAATGCAGCATCTGTAAATTCAGCAGGTGGAATGAAACGCACATTGGATGGCCTTCCTGCTTTGGTTATTGAACTAGCTCCTGTGTAGTGTAGCTAGGTAGCTTAGGGTGGGCACAGGGGGAGAATGGGGGGTGTATTCCTCTCGACCGCGCCAAAAAGAGTTATTTTCCTATATCAAAAATTCGCCAAATCTTGTTCTTTTTGCATATGATACACTACGCCATACGGGATAATGTTTTCCATATCGTAAGAGCTAAGCTCGCAGGCCATAAAATGCTGGAAATATTCGAGGGTCCATAAGTTCACATATACGGCCAACGAAAAAAAAAATCTCATCCTCCTTAGTATTATGTACACATCTGGGCACATCTGAAATTTTACAAAGAGAACAAGGACCATTATCTCTTGAAAATATTTGTACCGGTTACCATGGAAAAAGTTAAATGATTGACAGACGTCTTTTTCACTCATATTCGCAGATTGTAATTTCATGGATTTAAGAAAAAAAAATGATAAATGGAACTGTGATAACATTGATAAAAAACATGGGTAGAACTTGAGATCAAGGTTTCTATTACACATAAAAATATTAGTTTTTAATCAAGATTTCTAATCTAATTATGATGTTTTATTTGTGCAGTTTTAATATTCCAAATGGCTTTTAACGATGCCAAGTGTCATGTTTGAACATGTTTGAACTTAACACCATCTATTAAAAACCTCGCTAATGAAGGACCACGTTAGGTGGCTGGCGACCACTTTTTCCTCATTATAATTGCTAGATAAATCTGTAGTCTTCTACTGGCCAAAATACATCCGTCGCCAGATAAAATAGAGAGATTGGAAGTTGAATTCGGTTAATTGTTGCTGAACTTATCACAAATATCCAAACAAAACTGGCGAAATTAAAACAAGTACACGACAGTTTGTTTGTGCATTAAGAAGTGCACAAAATATGATCCCGCCTGTGAACACGTATCTGACGTTTACAGTGGAAAAAAGCCTTGGGGCTAGTGATACGAGCATCTTAATGGGATTGAACACGACAAGGGACATCAGATCAGGGATTCAAGTTTTATCCAATGGTCGAGAAAAGAATGAATTGACTTAAAGTTGACATCAACAGGTAAAGGGAAAGGAAGAGAATGGAATAGATATTATACTCAGGTCAATGGAACACCGCTCAATTATTGTCACATTGTTGGAACAAAGCCCTCTAATACTGTCAATTTCTTTTGCATACGGAAATGACCAGTGATACAATACTCAAAATTTGCGAATTCTGGGAGGAAATTAAGAAAAGCAGAAGAGAGAGAGAGAAAGCATTGCCTGGGTCAACACGACGGTAAGCCGGCGACTTCTGTCTATGACATGAGGCTAACAACTTAATAATCGACTGGGTTCCCATTACGGAATCGCAAATGGTGTCGTTTCTCGTATGCTTCTTGATCCCTGTAATTGAACCAGCTGGCTTGTTTTCTTACCCTTTTTTCCATCTTTTTTGATTGACTCCATTAAGAATCAAATGAAGCGTTTTGATATATGATATGTTCTTACGCGCGTGTTTCATAGCTTATGATTTTATTTTTCCGTTTTTTTTTTTTAATAATCTTTAGATTTAAAAGGTCAAATTTCGAATTCTAGCGCACACCTGGAGACTACTCCGCGCCAAGTCGGGGTTTCTATCGCTGGAGGGCAAAAACCAGTGTGTGTACCTTGTCCTTTGCGTCACTCGATTTAGATAAACCATTCGCTATTCAGATTGACAGCTACCTTCCTTCCCTCACGAGACACCGAAGCTGATAGGCATATCATACGATATCTCGACTCACAAACACTAGACGTAGAAAAACAAGCGGGCACAGGAATCTGAAAGTGATATTTAACCTTTGTAATACTATACAGTGTCTTCAAAAGCCATCAGAAGACACTCCATAGTAAAAGTCTACTTTTATGGAGGTATGAAAACATCCTTTTAGTATCTTAATATTTTATCTATAGGTCTAAAGTTTTCCTTTATTTAAAAAGGTCTGGTCATATTCTGTTGTGTTTATCATATGCAAGGTCTTGGTCTATGTGCGTCGCTGAGTTAAGGGGTTGAGTACATGCAAGAAGGGAAACGTATGAACGTTTGAATCTTGTTGGAAGTCGCATGCCTTAGGCAGTTATTACTGTCGCTTTTTAAAATTATTCGATGCATTTCGTTTATCACTCAGTTTCGGTCCATCTCGCAAAGGGGGGAGAACAAACCGCAATTTCGAATGACAAGTTTCGAATTCTCATTTCCCGGTCGGATAGATTTCAAGACTATGCCACGCCAGAATTATTGAAAAGGTATGAGAAAATAGCAAAACCAAAATAAGAGAAAATAGTCATACACTGTTAGTTTCAGAGAGTAGTTTTAACTCCAAAAGGGGAGTAAAAAAACGAGGTACAAAATGACTCCCTTTTTGGAGTAATTTTTTACTCCCTTTTTTCTACTCTCTCAAGGGAGTAGATTTTACCCCTGTAGGGGAGTAACTAAAGGGAGTGATTTACTAGGTTGCTTGCTATTACTCCATTAAAGGAGTACAATTTACCCTCAAAATGGAGTTATTTTTTACTCCTTTTTTTCCTACTCTCTCAGGGGAGTAGATTTTACCCACTTTAGGGGGTAGCTAAGTGGAGTAATTTACTAGGTTGCTTGTAGTTACTCCATTAAAAGAGTACAATTCACCCTCAAAATGGGAGTCAATTTTTACTCCCTATTTTGTTATTTCCCCCTACTAATTGGGTAACTAAAGGGATGATTTCAACCCCCTCCCCCCTATTTTTACAAAATGGCCGTTTAAACTCCACCTACTTCATGGGTTAATACTGGAGAAAGTAGAGTAATTTAGAAACACCAAGGAAAAGACGTTATTATGAATTTGACAAATCATTTAATTAAACAATTCAGTCTAAAAAATAACAAAAATATAAGTTGAAAAAATGTTTGAAAAATAATAGTCATTTGACATAAGGTATCCAGGACAAAATTACTAACAAGTGTCCCAACATAACAAAGCTGAAACAAACATAACACAATATTATTTTTCTATAACAACTTTAACAGCTTTTGAACATTACCCTTTTTGGCGTCATTACGGTTTTCCAAAAGAACTGCCTCCTCCTCCATCTTTGTATATTCAGATAAGAAGCTAGAAGCCTAATGCCTCTATATGCACCATTTAAATTTGAATCTGGTAGGCTAGCTTGAAAAGATAACTAGGTTCTTCATATGCAGGGTTTACTGTGATCAGAATATACGGACAAAAACCAACTACAGTAACATTAGATATTCAAAATAAATATCTGGACAAATTTTAGGTGCAAGACTGATTACTAGGTTTTTACTAAGCTAAGTTATTCAATTTTGTGCTTCAAGTAACAGTTTATAAAGCATAGGCGCTTTAGATGTAAGTACGGTGATTAGTGAATAACTTAAGTTTACAAAGTTATTATTCGTTTCTTGCGATTTACGCATTGACACATTCCTTATACCTCAAACTTCTTTCTTTTCTGGCTTTCAACTCGAGCACATTTTACTATCTCTATCATAATGTCCTGCGAAGATAATAAGAGAAACACATAAGAAGGTAGTATTGCTTTGGAAGATAACAAAGAATCACAAAACATATCAGTCTAGTTCGAGAAATCCGCCCACGAACGATGATTTGATGCTGAAGTTGGTCGCAAAAATCACATTTAGTATTGAACCTATCGCATTATAAAGCCCGTTACACACTAACCTTTAACTTCACTCCATGTTCTGCCATCAAATCCTCAAAAAAGGTGGATTACGCGTAGAAAAGACGGAAATGGCTATCTGTTTGGAGGTTATTATTATAATGGCTTTCGTTCGACCGTTATGGTTTTGCGCCTTGGGCCCAAGCCCCTCTCGGCCACTAAAGCGAGGGACGCCCGGTACATTTTGGTTTTACGGGCCCTGGTGAGCCTTCTTCTATCTGCAAAGCGGGACATTTTTTTTTGTAATCTCAAGTAGCATTTCTATTAGAAACAATATATATTATTTTATAATGTTCAAATCGGATCTAAGAATTTTATACAATTATCACCCTACCTATCTTTCTTTTAAATGCAGTACTATTTATTCTGAGCGAATTTTGAAAGTACACCACATAAAACTCATGTTCGAGTCCAAGCCTGTCTTTGATTACATTTCTTATTGTTATAGTATAGCTGACAATATATGCAAGTATGGCGAGGCCTGTTATTGTATTGAAAATGTTCTTTTTGGATTTCCTAAGAGTTCCTAAATTGTAGAACTTCAAATCTTCTTTCTAAGATTTTCTTATCCAAATTATTTCAGTTTTCTGGTCTACTGCTTATACTAGGAAATCCTAGGAATTTTTAGGAAGTTTAATCATATTTTGTTGTTTTGATCGAACTTAGGAAATCTTAGGAAACTCCTAGGCACAGGGTAGAGTTTTTTGTCTCAATACCAATAAATACGATAAATTATTATTTTTATCTTTTGTCTTATATAATAAAGACTATCGTTTTCCTTCTTAAATTCAGCTAATTCAGAGTAAAAAAAACAACTCTCTTTATTTTATATATTTGGAGTGTTTTGTTACTGCTCTAAAAAGATACAGCTGGAGTAAAAACTACTCTTTCAACACGAGATGGCTGGAGTAGTTTTTACTCTTCAAAATCTACCCCCTAAAAGGAGTACTTTTTTACTCCATTTTTTGACCATCTGGAGTAAAAATAACTCTTTTCACTTCAGATAGTTGGAGTAGCTTTTACTCTGCTAAAATTACTCCCAGAAAAGAGTACTTTTTACTCCATTATTTGACCAACAAGAGTGAAAATTACTCTTTTTCTAATAAAAATTCGATACTAATTCTCAGCAGAGTAAAACTTACTCCGTTAAGGGAGTAAACAAAAAAAAATACTCCTCAGTGGAGTAGTTTTTACTCCAATAAAGGAGTTCAAATTACTCCTTTAAAAGTACTCCATCGCAAAGAGTAGTTTTTACTCTCTGAGTGGAGTAAAAATAACTCCCTGAAACTAACAGTGTAAAAACGAAATAAGGGTGAAGTAAGAGATGGAGAAGAAGAAGAAAGAAGTATGAAGAAAAGGGCAAAACGGCATGCTTATCAATCATGCCCCCTCCCCTCCCCCTACTTATGGAAGTGTTAATGATTGACTATTTGATATCTTACGTCCCGGTAACCAGATTTAAAATATTTACCACCCTATTCATTGCTACGCGACCACAGCCGTCAATCAAATGGAGCCAGCACCGTAGGGCGAACGAGACGAGAGCAAGTAAATTACTCTCAAATGAAGAGCAAGTGGGTAAATTGCAAACATTTCAAACAGCCGGCTTTTCGGTGCCGGCTTCATTAGCCAATTGCCGATCGAGCTCCGGTGGTCGCCTAGCAATGCATAGAGTGGTAACAAGCCAGCAACAAGCATCTTGACAAAAAGAAAAACATAGCTGAGTCCTTAAAAACACGAGTAGCCAGTATAATAAAGTGAAAGCATCAGTAACCTCCTTGCAAGTTGTCAAATGGTCCGTCTATAAAAGAGAGCCGGAGATTCATGGAGACTGCAACGGAAATGTGAGAGCCGTGAGAGGCCTAGATCAAGCTGAGTACAGCAAAAGACGCTGCGCAAAATCTTATTTTTTTTCGCGTTCTCGATCAAGACCGCGATTTCCTTAGGTTAAAAGCAGCAAGCACCGAGTAGTAGATCGCAGAGGCCTTCCTTTACTTGGTTTCAAAAGTTAGTCAGCCCAACTTATATTTTTTTAAAGAACTCAATCAAAAATAACATTTCGTGGGGGTGCAACCCCCCCCCCCATATTTTTTTTCATTCTCTGTCAGCCGCAATTTTGTCATCCAGGCAAAGTGCCAAGTGTGAAAGATCATCCGTCTCCATGCCCGATATTTTCGATTGAATTTGCTTGAGTATTAAACGTGGTTTTAATATGGTTATTTCGAAAATTTAGAACATTATGTGCCTTCCAATATATCAATATCGGAACCTACTCTGTTCCTGTCGATAAGCCGCCCCCCTTCCCCCCCCCCCCCCCCTCCCATTCAATGTTGTTCGGAAATCAACCTTCTCTACAATTCAATGTATATTTCCACGTGCAACATTGAGCGTGGGGGGAGGGGAGGGTAGAAATATTTTTATGTCGAAGAAAATTTTTGCCTCGCAACTGCATAGAAATTGTTCCATCGTCCCATTGTTTTTGTCCCGGATTGTAGCAACTTATCTGACTTGTGAAAAATGTTCATTGTGAAAATGGAACTATGAGAAACTATTATGACTTTTTACAATCGACCGGGACACCCCCCCCCCCCCCCCCTAAATACCCCCATTCCTATTTTATCAGGATACGGGATATTAGTATTTGTGTGGAAAGGCTTTCGGGATTCCAAGTCCTAATGACCTTTATGTTGACCTGGGAGAGCTTCTCCGGGCGTTATGGACATACGTCACGACAGGCCTGATAAGGCTAGTAGTTTGTCTAAACGCGATTTTCACGCAAAATTGCCAGACCGAAACGTTTTTAGATTTAGATTAACAAACAGGATTGCAATAAAAGAAAAAAAAGAAAAAAAAATGGGAATAATGGGATTTTAGTATTTTTAGACCCTACGTGAATATCATGGCGTTCCCTTGCCGTTAGTGTGAATTCAAAGTAGGTGATTTCTTACAAACTTATACTATGATCACAAATTTCCATCCGTCTACTTGGCAGTCATACAACTTATTAAAGAACAAGGTTTCATTTAGTGACTAAGCATGACATATTAGGTTCGCAAACGTCTAAAGTACATGCTACTCCTTTGATGCGCCGCGGGAGAGTCTACGAGAGGAGATATAAGAGTATTCTTATTTTCACTTTCGGCAACGCAAACTGTTTTCCAAGTAGATAATACAATATTTTAGGGACATTGCTGATTAAGGCGGCTTAAGGTGGCTGGATATATGAGCCATACATGCGGTATGTAAGGTGTCGCAGGCTTATTATTTTCGCAAAACTAATTGATTCCTTTTGGCCTGCTGCACTGTGTGTAATGTGTCAATAACAGGGGGATGCGTATTGGCAAAGAACATAATTATATTTACAATAACACGGGCGAACAATATTTTTTTTTGCAGTTCAGCAGGGGAAACACTTGCTTTTTAGTTATAAGCTAAGTCTAAGATTAGAAAGTCAAATGTTCCTCTTTTGAAAGATCGAAGAGATGAAAAAAGGTTAGTAGCGGTTATATTCATATGTGGCTTATATAACGTTTCCAGCCATCAACCTTTTAATTATCCTGGCCAACATTTTTTCCTAAAAGATACTTGTCTTTCTCTCGTAACTGAAGCCCTGGAAGATCTCTAAACATAAAAGAATAGTCTATTTACTATGCAACATCTTTCGAGAGGTAGCGGTCATTGTTTTTTTATTCAAAAAGACGATTAAAGTACTGCGGCATTTGAATTTAAAATTAATTTTTAACCAAAAGAGTTCACCTTTTCAAGCCGTTTTAGTATTTCTCTACGGTATCTGGCACAAATCATCAGTTGCATTGATAAAAAAAGACCCGCTGATGACATAATCTGCAAAGTGACAGCCAGCTGACGTCTTGGTGACAGTGGCAGCAAACTATATCTTACGTAAATTAAGGTACACGGCTTTTATTACGAAAACCTAGTACCACCTTTTGGTTTCAACTGCCATTTGGCATTTCCCATTCGCAGTCTGCATCTGAACAAATGGGTGAGGCGGCGGATAAGCCCCGCCCCCCCCCCACTTTTCAGATTGGTGGCATCAAAATACCCAATATATATTAATACGTATTGAATAAATAGAGAGAAAAGGGATTCATCACGCTATTTTTTCATGAAGTATTAACAAAGTTGTAGAAGTCTAAAAATGTCAAAATCTTCTCAGGAGAGCATGCCCCTGTGCCCCCTTTATAGAATTGTTTTCAGTCGCTCAATGTCGTCTCCTGAGTTTTGTCTGAGCACCCCCGGCCCCCCTCCCGCAAACTTTTACGTTAGCTCCGCCGCCCCAAGTAAATCACAAGCACTATTCACTAACTAGCTATAGCTTGACGACTATCGTTTCGTTTCTTTCCAGATTTTACAATCAGCATGACATATCACTTGATTTTCCTTATATGGTGTCTATCGACTCTCGTTCCAAGTCTTCAGAGCCTCCAGCCTAATGAGTTTAAAGGTAAAAATGTGTTCAAAGCTGGAGACGTCATCATCGGAGCGCTTTTGCCGATACACGAGCGAGGCGACGACAGCGCTTGTGGCTCAATCTATCCTCTCGCACTCGGGTACGCCGAGACACTTATCTACACCTTCGACCTAATCAATAATAGCTCGGAGCTGTCGCCAGGGGTAACGCTTGGCTATGACATTCGTGACTACTGTGATAGCCCGACGTTAGCAATGAAACAAACCTATGACTTTGTCCAACAAAATTTTATCCTCGACGCCAACAATGCTAACGCATGTGGGAGGAACACTAGCAGTACGCCGAGCTCAGCAGTTACGTCACCTGATGCGCGCGCACCTGTAGTGGCTGTGATTGGCGCATACGACTCTGGGACTACGGTACTGATCGCAGAGTTACTTCAAGTGGTGGAGATCCCCCTCATCAGTCCGTTTTCATCCAGCGAACAGCTAAATAATGAGTTCTACAAGGCTTTCTTTCGGACAATTCCTCCGGATGGACAGCAGGCGAGGACAATATCGGATATCATAGAGTATTTTAACTGGACTTATGTGGCGCCTCTGGCAGTGGATAGCTCGTATGGACGTTACGGAGTGGACGCTTTGATTGCGCAGTCGCAGAAGAGGAGCACCTTCTGCATGCGTCCGACCGCGTTCTTTCCGAGGTCTGGGTATCAGGAGAGAATGGAGACTATTGTCGAGCAGCTTAAGAAATTACCCCTGATCAAGGTAAATGCTGGCATGATCAAAAACTTGGGTTGGGTAAGAAAGTCGCACTTGCGGTCATTCAGTGATTGAATCTACAATACGTATTTAGCCCTGTGTCGAAGAAACTTCTTCAATTTCGCGCAGACTACATACACCAAACTGTAATAGCAATCTCTAGCCTCCCATTCATTACTAGTTATTGTGTGAAAGCAGATAGCTAGCAATCTCTACCCTCCCATTCATTGCTAGTTATTGTGTGAAAGCAGATAGCTAGCAATCTCTACTCTGACATTCATTGCTAGTTATTGTGTGAAAGCAGAAAGCTAGCAATCACTACTCTGACATTCATTGCTAGTTATTGTGTGAAAGCAGATAGCTAGCAATCTCTACCCTCCCATTCATTGCTAGTTATTGTGTGAAAGCAGAAAGCTAGCAATCTCTACTCTGACATTCATTGCTAGTTATTGTGTGAAAGCAGATAGCTAGCAATCTCTACCCTCCCATTCATTACTAGTTATTGTGTGAAAGCAGAAAGCTAGCAATCTCTACTCTCCCATTCATTGCTAGTTATTGTGTGAAAGCAGAAAGCTAGCAATCTCTACTCTGACATTCATTGTTAGTTATTGTGTGAAAGCAGAAAGCTAGCAATCTCTACTCTGACATTCATTGCTAGTTATTGTGTGAAAGCAGATAGCTAGCAACCTCTACCCTCCCATTCATTGCTAGTTATTGTGTGAAAGCAGAAAGCTAGCAATCTCTACTCTGACATTCATTGCTAGTTATTGTGTGAAAGCAGAAAGCTAGCAATCTCTACTCTGACATTCATTGCTAGTTATTGTGTGGAAGCAGAAAGCTAGCAATCTCTACCCTCCCATTCATTACTAGTTATTGTGTGAAAGCAGAAAGCTAGCAATCTCTACCCTCCCATTCATTGCTAGTTATTGTGTGAAAGCAGATAGCTGATAAATTTGGTCAAAAATGTGCGCGGCGGCCACACCCCGAAAGTGATAATGGGAAAAGCACCCACCCTCCCCCCTTAAAATACTTTTTTGAATGCTTTGAGCTTTTAATTTGAGTGACAGTACATGCCTTGAAATTGATTTTTATTCTTTAAAGTTTGATACTGTGATTTGGAACTATTCGCCGCTTAGATAATCACACTGTATTCTTCCTTATAAATTTAGAAATCTGCCCGACCCCATAATGTTTCCTTTTCGCATCAGGTGATTGTTCTGTGGGCCAATAACGACCAATCCCTGGCGCTTCTTAAAGCAGCAATGAACCAGAACCTACATGACCGCATCTGGATCATAAGTGACGACCTCGCCACGTCTGCTGGGGAAATAGTCTTTCATGACGTCAGCGTTAAAGGAACCTTCTTGGGCGTGGCCCATCATTACCATAGCAACGAGGTGCTGAAGGATTATCTGGAGATGTTGTCAAGAACGGGTCCTCGGCATGGTTGGTGGAATGAATACGTACAAAAGGAGTTTAACTGCACGTGGGATTCGCGATCAGGTAATGACCTGCGGCATTGCGGGAACCAGAGTATGGAAATGTCCGCATCAAACTTGAGCGATATGTACAACGCCTTCACGGCATACGTAGTCGACGCTGCATACGTTGTTGCAAAGGCATTGAAAGCTATGCACGGCTGCAACAGCAGTCTCCATAACTGCCCCACCCTCACCCCCCACGTAAGCCCTGCCGACCTCGTGCATTACATCCAGAACGTCAGCCTGCAAGGTATGACGGGAAGAGTAGCGTTTGACGCCCAAGGAAATCCCAAATCTTCTGCTTATGACATCATAAGTTATCTTCCTGATACGGACAGAGGTCGGTACAGCAAGAATATTGTTGGAAAATGGTCGGAACGAGAAGGGCTTAAGGTCAACACGACTATGATACAATGGCCAGGCGGAGAGAGAAATACACCCTTGTCGTATTGTAAAGATAGGTGTCCCCCCGGGTACTGGCAGACCCGGATGAAGAACTGTTGTTGGGAGTGTACAGAGTGCCCGCAGGGGACCATAAGCCCGAGGTATGCAGCACCTTCTTGTAGCAACTGCACTGGTGGACGAACCCCTAACGCAGCCAGGACCATGTGTATTTCAGAGAAGATGGCCGACAATCAGCTGTCCAGTGCGGTGGGCGTGGTCATTATCGTTCTGTCAGGTATGTCATAGAAAGGGGGCCACCGATAGGCGAGCCTGTTAGCCGTTGAATCACGAAACAATCTTCTCGCACGAGAGGGGCGACTTCGAGGATTCGCATTAGAGGACTGGCTCGGAGGGTCAGCAATCAGTAGATCTTGCGGAATTCCTTTTTCTTATCGAATTCTCGTTGTCGATTGCTCGTAATTTTGAGGACTTGTTGATAATTCTGACGTTTCTCTTTTCAGCGGTTGGCATCGTGACAGCATGCGTCGATTTAGTGTTGATCATTCAGTTTTACAGAACACCGCTAATCAAAGCGTCGAATCGCGAGCTCAGCGTTGTCTTACTGGCTTTGATAATCATCATCTTCGTCCTGTCAATCATACACATCGCCACACCCACCGAGGCAATCTGCAGCCTGATCCAGTTGTGGCGATACGCGGTGCACTCAGCGAGCGTAGCCATCTTGTTCATTAAGACAATCCGTCTCGCTGGGGCCTTCCAGCTTCACCTGACAGGCGTCCCTCGCTGCTGCAAGCGATTCTTCATTGATGCCAGACTACAGATTGTGATGCTTGTTCTAATCAGCACGTGTCCAATACTTTTAGCGCTAGCATGGAAGGTGTTAGACCCACCTTTTGTCGTTAAGGACGTTATAGCTAAGGCATCATATATAAGTGTGGACTTCCACTGTAAGCCATACAGCAGAATGACAGGGCAAAGCCTTCAAGTCACTTCCCTCTCCTACCTTATCTTACTAACTCTCCTTTGCGTGTACTACTCCTTCAAGGCAAGGAACCTACCCGCGAACTTCAACGAGACGCGCTACATCGGTCTATCACTGTACATATTATTGCTCTCATGGGTGACCTACTACCCAATCAACAGTGCCCTTGAGGGCTGGTATGTTTCAACTATCTCCAGTATGACGGCCCTATTGAGCGGATATGGACTGCTAGGGTGTATATTTGTACCCAAGATGTACATAATCATATTCCAGCCTGATATGAATACGAACGAGTTCGTAAGAGCAGAGCTGCGCTCGGCGAACCGCACTATGAACTCTGTCTCAGTGCAAAGCAGTACACAGCCAATCTAGCCAATTACGCTGAATTGTCTTCAACCTTCTTTTTTCCACTTTTTTCCTATACAATCGTTCTGACCTCTGTCACGCTATGCGCCTGTGTGACAGAGGTCAGGACGACTGCATAGGGGATTACTACCCTTGGCACCTCTCTCTACCTCTGGTACCCGGGGTAGATTACTTTCTTTTGAACACAAAGTATATCTCTTTGTATTTTTTGGGGGGGGCAGCGGATTGTTTTCTTTTCGTCAAAGGTAAGTATTCATTATACACCTAAACGACATTAAACGTTGTCAGTTCAAATGTGGGTGGGGATGTCAATTGGCAATCTAAGACCAATCACTGCTTATGGGTACAATTATTTTTATACTGGCACATGTTAAATTCTACTGCACCTTGCCTACGAAGAACCTGGCACACCCCAATAATTTTAGCATGCACATTATCGTGTAAATAGCGTACTAGATCTTCTATCGCGGAGCCAACCGTTTGCTGTCGCAACGTGGTTAAGTCATTAGTCCCTATTTCTAAAATGACCACATCAGGCGAAAAATCCTGTACCAATTGCAAGTCATATCACGAACTTTCTCTACCGCACGACCGCCAAAGCCGTGTAGTTGTGTAGTAGTAGCCGTTGTAGTTGGTGTAAATGTTCATGGCCCTTTTTCTGCAAAAATGTAGCAAGGCGCCGAATAAAAGAATGACCCAAAACGAGTATACAAGGGTGTGACAGCAATAAAGACAAATAAGTGACTGAGAACAGGATAATAGAGAACTTGCCTGAAATGACGAAAGAAACGATTCAGTGACCACGATGTTCTTGCTACTGTGTCTCACAGAAGAAAGGGCGAGTTTCACGCGACCCCGGCTTTTCATGTGAGCTCGTCCTGTCATCGCTATTCCGGTGCGGTAAACGAACATGAACCCACCGCTCTTACCACAGGCATCGCTCTGTGATAACATTCCCGTGTGATAAGATACACGCTGGATTTACAATTACACAAATTTCTACGTCCCAGCATAAACGCTATTATGTCTTCGTACATAATCGTGTATGTAAGAATAAAGATAAGTAATATAATCGCAGAAATTATCCACATTTTCCTACATTCAGTAGAAAATTAACTGATTCCATGGTATTTTCTGATAGAACGGCCATTTCACAATTGGTATTTCCATTCGCACTTACAACGTATTTTGAAATGTGTGTATGCTACGCAAACTTTGACCGCGATTGAATGTATAAACATTTTTTTTCCAAGACTCGAACCATATAAGGGAATTTCTAAACAAGAATATAAGCTCTCAAAGTCACTCGCGCCTTAGGAGCAGGTACCTTTCCTAAAAAGGTGTAACCGTCCTGTATGTTTGTTGTGGTCATGAGCGAGTTATAAAGTAATATTCATTCGCACGAGTTGGTTAGGTAAAATGAAACCACAATAGAGCGAGGATTTTTTTAGGGAATTTAATCAAACCAGTCATGTTATAACCTAACTAAGCATTATACTAACATTATATGCAATATGTACAATACAATATATTCCTTATACTATGTACAATTCTTCAAATGTTCAGAGGATTCGCAAATAAATATATCAAATATTATTTCAATAATACACCATTGGAAGCCATCGAATCCCAGCTTTTTCTCCCGGTTGTAAAAGCTAAGGTTTGTATTGGTAGGCTTAGTGTTACGCACATCAAGTGTTATAACAGAAAGGGAGAATTTTCCCCTGTCTGCAGTTAGACTATATGGATCGGACATCGCTCTAAGCCTTGAATGAATGCTCGTTCAAGCTTGATAATGGGGAGAGGTTCGAGAGAGGCTCTTTGTTGAGACTATATTTGGCGCATCACTTGTTCGGTAGGTTTTGCGTTTTGCAGAATCTAGCGTTAGAGCAGGGAGGGGTATGAGGACAGGGTGCTTCTTGCCTTGTCTGTAACTGGACGAAACAAGCCTACAACACGCTCGCCCTGTTTTTATGTAAAATCCAGCGTCATCACGGGTAAAGGGGGTTCTTTGCCATCCTTTGTCGTCTTGACAAATCTGGATAGGGTATTCGGGCGGGCCACCTTCGCTTGCTTGACAGGTTTGTTGGGTTTCACAAACTTGGTGGAGTGACCACCTAGCCCGTCATATCCGGTTCTAAAGGCAGATGAAGAGCCCGTTTCCCTCTCCCCTAGGGGCCGTTTGCGCGCTTGGGGGAGGAGAGGGTTGGATAGTTTTTTCACCGCGGGCTTGGTGGAAAAAGACGTTGTCTTGACTAAGGTGAGTCCCATTCTAAAACAAACAGAACAAAATGTTTTCTTCTAAACTTTTAGTAGTTGGACAAAATGGCAATGCTCAATCATACTATAACAGAGCTACGGCAATGAATATTACGAGATAAAGAGAAGAGTGGTTTAAAAAAGCCCGTGGAATTAATACACTTATATACAATGAGTAAAGTATGCCTAAAAACGCCTGCCAGGGAGGCTACTAGTGTGTTGGCTCGACTACTATTTGACTATTACACTTTGTTTCACGGGCTTATTAAACTACTCTAATAGTTAAAGAACACCAGATAAAGAGGCAAGTAGAGCAAATGTTTCACAGGGCTTTAGAAAGCAGTCGACTTAAAGGCATTTTACGCACTCTTAATACTGGGGCTTTCTTTGTTCCTATTTTTATAGTTGTAAATATTGACTGCTTGGTGTATTTCCAAAAACTCGTAAAAAAAAAACTTGATAAGGGAATATAATTTAAGAATATTTAAAAAAGAGTCTCGATCATGAAATAAGAGATTAAAGTATCGGGCATTGACTCACTCTTTGGCGGCATTTTCCAATTCTGGGTCCATCTTAACTCCCCCGGACGAAGGCTGGTTCGACGCCAACGGCTGGTTCTCATCATATTCCTCAGGGGGGGTTAGGCGAGGTCTCTTGAACTCCATGGGAGCCGGACTGTGAAGAGCACAAATTGTTGTGGAATGTTGTAGCGTTTACTTACATTACGCTGATCCATAAAATATGTGCATAGCATAGGACACAAGTGTCAATGTGAAGCCTTCCATCCGGTATAGGGGAGGCCATTTGTTTCAAACAAACGTGACGTAGTCTCCTTTGCAGCCGTCCGCGTTTGTCAGTCGCGACTGACAAACGCGGACGGCTGCAAAGGAGAACATACGTCACGTTCAGGCGAGGACATCCGTTCGATACAGATGGGGGTTATTTGAACAAAAAATGCATTACAGTACATTGAGACGGTAACCCCCTTCCGGTATTTAGGAGGTCATTTTGCAAACAAACATATTACTGTACCTTGGGTCAGGGACTTCCGTTAGATATATGGGAGGCAATTTTGCAAACTAATGCCTCACATTGAGACGGGAACCTCCAAACAGTATATGCGAGTATTTACGATATGCCAAATCGTGTATGGAAGTTCTACTGAGTTTGCCAAACGTGTCTCAAGCAGGTTTATTTGCTTTCAAACATCATTCAAGATATGCTCGAGGATCCTTTCCTTCTTCGGCAATAAAAAATCACGTCAGAAAGGAAACGCCGTAGAACAGCACTATAGGACCTTGTTCTGCGGCGTGATACTCACCAGTGCATTCATGGATAAGAAAGCACAGAAAGAGCCTTGGAATTAAAAAGGTCGGATTGCTTCTTCTCAAAAAGACCTAAAGAAGCTTCAGTAGCACCATTCCTAAAAAGCAGTATCGCCGCAGTCGACAATCTTCCAACTATGGTAAGGATCAAAGTTGGTGGGGAAAGAGGTTTAGAGGAGGGGGAAGGGCGTGGTCATGCTGATACTAAAGAAAACGAATCAATCTTTCCAGCCAAGACCCTAATTACTCGCTAACCTTTCCCTCATGAGTCGGGTTATGGCGCTGCTTCGGGGACTCGGCGAGTTGAACGCTTGCTCTAGTTTGCTCAGCTTTTTCTTTAGACTCTGTCGTAGGAAAAAGTGAGTGAGCAACCTCCCCGATTCTGTTACCACACGACTACTAGCAAGACGTGGGAAATATCTTCAATAACAAGATGGACAATGGTGACAACTCTACTAGGTGATCGAAGAAAAACTTCAGAGCATGGCGCTAAGTTCAAACCAGTTTTGATTGAAATACTGTATCACTTTGAAATACTGTATAACCTTTATAATCAGATATAAATAAAAAAATACAGGCAATATTACAGTGCAAACGCCCACAGCCTAAATAGGTGGAAAACGATTGAAATCTATAAGAAAGAGGGCACTCACACTTAGGTTAAGCTTTTAAATTCCTATAATTGTCTTTTAATTACAGACCCGGTCTACCCAGGTTTATTTCTTGTAAACAGGCCACTAATAAAATACAAAAAAAATCGACAAATAGATTGGGGAGGGAAGGGTGCATACTTACTGCGCTTTCCTTCTCGACTCTCGTGAGATCACTCTCAGCCATGCACAATTGATCGGTGACACGCTTGATCTCAACTTCCTTTGTGGACAGCTACAAACGAATAAGAATAGAAAACCATGCATAGTTACTTTCCTTAACTACAAGGTCAATTTGTAAAAGGCCTTCCGTCACACACAAATGTCACATACATGTACACTGTAATGGGATTCGAGAAAACATCCATTCCCAAGTACCCATTGTTGGAGTTTGGAATTCCCAGGGAATGAGGGCATCTTCAAGTTATTATTTCCAACCCCTTTCATTATTTCCAATACCTTTTATTATTTCCAATAACTTCTAGGAATCGGAAAGGGATCGGATATCTTTCTATAAGAAATTTTATATAGTACGCCATAAAAAAAAAACTACGCCCAAAATATTTCCCTCACTTTTCTCTGCCTTATTAGGGGCCCTGTGTTCAGAGTGTTTGGTGGGAAATTCATGCGAGTTCGCCAACTACTTATAAAAAATTTTCCAACACGTTGTATGGGCATTGAAAAGCACGAATCCTTGCTTCATCGGCCCGGTCTTGGTGGTATTTTTGGGATTGGGTTCCATACTTCTTTCTAAGAATTGCAGCTTCTCTTTGCCTGATCATTTCAAATTGGAAACCTTCCCCGATACCCCTATTAGTTAGGGATTGTGATTCGTGTGGTTTTTTAGTTTTCTAGTTGCTCCTTTTGTCCGTGAGAGATGGCACACACTTTTTCCTTAGCGTATTAGATATAAGATGGTGTCAGTAACGTAGCAGGTTATCCATAAGGCGAAACTTTACTGTAGCTCATACCTCATTTCTGAGTCTGGTGATCTCACGCTCTTGCATCTCTTTGTGATCTCGTGCACGGTTCCGACTTTCTTTGATCTTCTCCAGCTCTCTATGCGAAGCAAGTAACATAATTTACAAAATGTTATGCTTATTTTTGTATTGGAGCTCAATTCTGTAGTTAACCCTTTATTATGAAGAACAAAATGTTATGATTATTATTCGTTTTGGAGCTCAAACGTGTAGTTCAACACTTTGTTACAATGACGGTTTGATGGGAGTGGAGCGAAATAGTTTTTGTTTCGATCCTTCCCAGTCTGCATACTTTTTCCGATGTCAAGTTAACGAAGAGCTACATCTGTGGTATGTATAGCCCACCTTTTTAGAATGACTAACTGAGTGACAAGTTCTTGTACCGAGCGACTGCCCTCCATGCCATCTCCGATCCTATTCAACATGTCTTCAGCATCATGGCGTGTGCCTTCGACCAGATGCTTTAATCTGAAGGTGTAAAACAAAGACATTAAAATCCAACAATGATGACAGGAAAAGGGCAGAACAATCCTTGCTGGTACTGTATAATATATATCTTCATCTTTTTTTATCAAACTGGAAGCTGGCAAAATTGTTATTCCAACTTCATGTCTTACTTATTTTAACATTAAAACTGTTTGGCCCTGTTCTGTAAAGTACAGAGTAAAATAAAGCTAATGCTAACAATAAAGTTATTTCTATACACTAAAAAGGGCATATACAGTACTGTATGTATTGTACAGTGTAAGATCTTTAGATACCCAGGGCCTGACATCCTTGACTCAACACTTTATAACTCGCTAGGATCTTCTCATCCACTGGAATGCCGAGCAGAGAACAAGGGTTTCAACTTTAAGCACTCCAGCAACAAAGTGATATGCTTTTCCTGTTGTATACTGACGCCCCCATGTTCTACACCCTGACCCCACGAGGATCACATGAATGAGCAAATTTTTGTCCATAAGTAGTAGAAAAACATTTCTTTATTACCTTGTCTGTTCAACCAAAAACCCTTGTCTGTAACCTTATAAAAATGAACAACCTCTTTAAAGGCAATCTGTTAGTGACAGATCATGTCATTGGCTTATAAACGAGATCTTTTAAAGACAAGATAGTGAGTGCTAGCCCTTACAGATTAAAGTACAACCTTTTGAACTTGTTCAGCTCCTGTCTGCATGTAATCGCCTCTTGTTTAGCCTGGGCACACTCTCCTTCCTGTTGCTTTAGGTATGCCATTTGTTTCTGAACAATCAACCAGACACAAAAATTGGCAGTACTCTAAATTAAATACATACACTGTGTTCCATGTCTGTACTACTGTAGATAACAACTTTAACATTTTAGCAAACTAAAGTTTCTCTGCTCACTTTATTATAGATTGTGTGTACAGTAGTTATCTAAAATGCTGCATTTGGCACAAGTACCTGATATAGTGCAGTTTCTATGCAAACTAACAAAATACTTATGTGCATATTAGCTAGTTAAGTTAAAGCATTTGGTTAGAGATTTTTTGGTTTTTAGATAATATGAGGTACAGTACACCAAATGCTACCCAGCAAGCAGAACTTTTTTTCTGTTCGTTTCTATCAGTTCACTTATCCGTGTTTGGACTATGTTCTTTTGCATTATGATATGTACATGTTGTTATGTTGGGCTTAAAAGAGTGCATGTGCCACCATTGTTACAGTATGTTGTGTTATGTTACTAGTGTGCACCAGGCATTAGAACAGAGATGGGACACATATAAGTGAACTGATAGAAACAAACAGTAAGAAAGATCTGCTAGCAGGTAACCAAATGCAGGTCTACCATTTAAAACAATACTTATATATTATTCTTGAAAAAGGCCATACCCTAAGAGAGGTGCTGACTGCAAGTGCATTGTTGAGTTTCTTCTCTGATGAGTTACATTTTTCTTTGTAGTCTTCCATTTTCTCTTCGAGTCTCTTGATCTCTGAAGAAAGGTACTCCTTTTGACGCTCTAAAATAGAGATCAAAATATGACAATAATATAATACTGATCAGTATGTAATTGATATAAGATAACCATACAGATTTCAGAAAATTTACTGTATACTGTGTACAATAATAATAAATACAAAAAGCCCAAATAATTGTGTTCGTGAACCAGAAGAATGGGCAGACTGAGTCTTCCCTGAAGAAGTCTTATTAAAGACGAAAATTTGGCAGAGTCGAATTCCAGTTTTTGGTGTACTGTGTATAGGACTTATACACAGTGCATATCTCGCGACAATTTGTTGAGAGAGCTACTAGCGGTTGTGGGTTGGGTGTGACATACAGGTGTATTTTGATAATTCTAGAGCAATAAAACATTCCTCATGTCTAGAACTGGACTATTTACATACACTCACAGCTGGGCTAGATTTTAACATTTCGCTACTCTAGCTCACTTGATTAAAAAAAATATTATAATAATTGAGAAGAAAAATAAGGCAGGACCCACATTAAGGTGCTAGCTTATACCTGATAACAGTTGTGGTTACCTCAGGTAACAGGGAAAAAATCCAAAATCTTCCAGTATCAACCCATTAATAAAAAAATACACAGGCACAAAAATCAGAGGCACAGGAGATGTGTTTTTAGTGGTGAGTCAGACCTTTTGTGTGCACAACAACTGCTTCTTGTCACAATTGGTCACTTACCCTTTTCCTTATTCATAGATCTTTGTTGCTCAAGCTGATCCTACAAAAAAGAATATAACATTACTTAACAAAACCCTCTCTTCATGGCAAGCTTGCATAACAATAGCTGTAGATAGTTTATAAAACCCGAGCTGGGTCCCCAGTTTTCTTAATGTAACTTGCATCATCCCCCCTAGTTTTTCAATATCCGTTATGGCCCTGTATACGTACCATAAGTACTGATGTATCAACAGATGATGACTGAATATCACTGTCATTAGGCTCATCCATAAAGAGTGTAATAGCTTTGGTTACTTTATGTCTGCACTTTGGACATGTCTTGTTCCTATTGAGCCAGGAGGAAAGGCTGAAAGGAAGGATACGCCTATGTTTGTACTCACTCCAGATTGTTGATCTGTGATGTATTGGGAAAAAAGGGAACACCTATGTCTCTACTCACTCTAGAATTTTGATAGGTGATGTATGGGGAAAAAGGGTATAGTGCAGTACTCTCTCCAGAAGGTTATAAATCAATCAATCAATCTTTATTGAATTTTTTAATGTATATACAATAAGGGAAAAGCCGAACCCAGAGGCTTTTAAGGCTTGGTCAGCAAAGTATGTAACATATGATAGGACTTTACAATTTTATCACACATATACACACATAGTGTATACATAAATAGGTAATGTATGGGGAGCATGCTATAACCAAATGATCCTTTCACCTCAAATATCTTTCACATGAAAGGATTATTAGGTTATAGCATCTCTCCCAGACATAACCTATCTATAACCTTCTGGAGAGAGTAATACACTGTACCCTTTTTCCGTATACATCACCTATTAACATTCTAGAGTGAGCAGAGTCATGGGTGTACAAACAACCCAAAAATATAAAAGACTCTTTCCTACTTTCCTAGGCTGTCAGGGCCCAGAATTCTGAGAAGAGAACCCTATGGGTTTTTCAGACACACAACTCCTCCCCCCTCCCCCGATTACAATGTGTGACAGTCGAGAAGGGACAACAAAGCTTATACAAGAATATAACAGCCTGTGCCTTAAATAATAATATCATATACAGCAATGGTAAAAATCATAGTTTTGTCAACGAATACTACTTTCCCTTACCATGTCTGATGGAACACATGACCACCTAAGGAGAATTGAGTAAAGGAAGAAGCACATGACCACCTAAGGAGAATTGAGTAAAGGAAGAAGATGCTTTTAGTGGCAGCGAAGTATTATCATTTAAATTCGAGGCTGGTTGAAAGTGATCAAGTCTGGATGTAATCATTTGCCTTTCCGTGATCCATCAAGTAACCAGCGAACACAACACCTCAGATAGATCATTTCTAACCGTCAAACTTAATGAATACTATTAAATAAGTTACTTTGCAGTGGGCAAATAAGTTAAAGGTTAGTTCCAACGAAAGCGTGTTATTGTTTGTGTTCTGAAATCGCGAGCATCAGTAATTGAAGTTGAAAGGATACACTGCCCCGTGCTAGCTTCATGCCCTGTTAAAATCAAATCCTGGCAAATCGTGCAAAATGCACGAATCATCTTGACATAAGTAGACAGATTCTGACTTTTATCAGCTCAAACAACCTTTTTCCGCCATTTTGAATCAAAATTCGCGCCGTAAAATGCGCATGACAAATGCATAAAGCCACTGAACAAAAATGTGGGGGCTCAGGTCAAACTGAGAACCGCTGTTTGCCTGCCGGCTCAGCTCAGGTGAAAGTTCCACACGTGCAGTACGTTTCTTCGTTGTTTTCGTTCGGGTTTTTAAATTTTACAAGGTTTGATCGTGGTTATGGGGAGAAAGAAGGATACCGGTGAGATGGTGAAGAAGGGTCCGGGAAGAAAGGCGAAAAAGCAGCAAGCGCCGAAAATGGCTGAGCTTTTAGGTAAGAATAATACTGTAATGTAACTGAGATTCGTGAGGAAGAATGTTTGTTGTGAATCAGGAAAACCGTATCAGGAACTACTAAATACAGGATAGTGTTTGGTAAGTTAGTTACTTACTTACTAAATACTATCCTCGAAATCATGTTTGCCTTTTAATTCCTGGTGGCATAGCTACGACTTGTTTGTGTTTGAATGTTTTTGGTTGAACATGAATTACAGTAAGTAAAAACTTACTTGCTTATCACACCACACAAATTCCTGGTGGCATAGCTACGACTTGTTTGTGTTTGAATGTTTTTGGTTGAACATGAATTACAGTAAGTAAAAACTTACTTGCTTATCACACCACACAAATGGTGCTGTTTATTATACTTTCCTCATATCTAATCCTTGTTGTTTGTTTGTTTAAATGGAGGCAATCCTCTCCTGCACCGTTAGTAGAACTGTTTGCTTAGAAGGATTGTTGCCAGGCAGCAGTTCAACAACTGCTTTGATAGAATACCCATTCCCCTCTATTATTGTTAGTGTTGTTTTCTTGTTTCTTTCTTACTGTTTGATGATTTGAGTCCCTCCTGGCGACTCAAAATAATTAATTAGTGCCTATGGCACTGAAACAAGCACCTTTTGGACCTTTTGTCCTTTCCCTTTTTCTTACACCACTTAGGGAGTGTTCATTAAATACACAGAGGGGGGGAGGGAAGATATTGAGGGGTGCTCCCAAAATCTTTAACCACCAAAAGGGGGGGCTCCAAGAAAAAAAGGTCTTCTTAAGGGGGATTCTGAATTTTTTAGGAGCCATACTTTCCAGCTTTAATATTTCACTGATATGATCTAGTTTGTATCACAAATACAGATTGAATATTAGGCCAAATGACCAATAATTACTTTTTTAATACTTTTATCTTTATAAACCAAAATAAAGATACTTCCAGGTTTCAGTATATAACTGTGGGATTTACCAATACAGTTGATTATCAGTTAACAGGAACAAATGTAAATAAATGTTGTGGTTGGAAATTTATCTTTGTTGGAAATTTTCCTCAACTAGTTGGAAATTTTTCAACCGGTTGGTAATTTTACAACCAGCTGGAAATTTTCAAACCAGTGGAAATTTTTCAAATTGTGGTTATCTGTCATTCTAAAAGGGATTATATTTTTGGGGACTCATTAATCAAGTGTAGTAGCAACAATAATAGTTGCGCAGGTGCCGATCATGGCGGCCACGATGGTTTTTGCTCTGTGTTTAATTTTGTGTATGATCGGTACTGTTCCTCATGAAAATCTCTCAATCAATGAAATAGATTTGTCTTCGCCGAAACGCCCAAGCCAACACCAGTTCGGGTTTTTTTTGCACTGTTTTCAAGCCTTTGCCAGTCTTATGCGCTTGACGCCATCAGGATTTCACCGATCGACGCGTTCCGTCACCAAGATATCAAAACATGGCTACACATCCCTAGCAATCCCAGGACATGATCCTCCGATCGATGTTACAATATTTATGGACATTTCTATAAACCCTGGCTCAGAAATTCACTTAGATTATTCTTTGAGACCTGCTATGGATTTGCATACAGCTTCGTACACTAAAACAACACCAACATTCTCTCTACAGTCCCTCTACAGTATTCACTGCCAAATGAGAACAAGGAATCTGTTTCTGAAACCTGTTGATATCTCATTATTTCGCACACTAAAGCACCTGGGTATATTCAGATTCAGAGGGAAAAGAGCTGGAAAGAGGAAGAGATCTGAAGCTAATTTACAACTTGAGTTACAACTTCATGTCAACACCGCGATCTCAAGTGATCCTGGGCACAACCATTATATTGTTCATGGAACTAAGCTTTGCGAGAACAATAGCCAACACCTACCTGTGTTAATCACCACACGCCATGATTATTCGACCAGCGCCAACACTCATAATGCCAGGAACTCATCTAATCTCTTAAAAATAAATACTGGAAAAATTACACCGGACAGTGCGCCTCGATTACATTTAGCTACTTGGAATATTCGTGCCATGAACAGGAAAGCTGCATCTATCTGTGATCTTCTCACATCCAAAAGAATTGATGTCTTAGCCCTTGTGGAGACTTGGCTGACTGCTGAAAACAACTCTAAATCTACCGTGGTTGATGACACAGGTACCAGGTCGCCTGTTCCTAACTGCTCAGATCCCACTGTTGCCGATGTAATAAACACTCTACGGGACTTCCACTTCATTCACCTACCGCGTGCTAGACAAGGTGGCGGCATTGGTTTCTTTCTTAGAAAGGCTTTAAATGTTAAACCTAATACGTCGACTGTATTTAAGGCTTTGGAATATGTTGATCTCTTTATCACTGCATCGAGCTCATCGATGGGTCTAGTCACCGTTTATAGACCTCCACCGTCTAAAGTAAACAAGCTTACTACTCGAATGTTCTTTGATGATTTCTCTGTTCTTCTTGAACACCTTGCAATGGATCCTGGGAAATTAATTATAACAGGTGACTTTAATTTTCACATTGATGACCCTGGTGACGCTGATGCTGTCAGACTGTTGGATATGCTCGATGCAGCTGGATTTGAGCAAAAGGTAGTAGGTCCTACGCACAGAAAAGACCACACCCTTGACGTAGTTGTTGTGCGGGACGGCGACTTGTCAGTGCGCGGACGTCCTGAAATCACTGCATTCCCTTACTATGTATCTGACCATAGTACCATTATTTGTGATATTGACATGCCAAAGCCATGTGCCTCCAAGAAAATACTGCATCAGCGTCCGTTACCGAAAATTAACTTGGACTATTGGTGCAACGACATCAGGAATTCTGCCATCTACAGTTCTGCTCCGAGTGATGACTCTGACTGCAACGTCTTATGTGACCAGTATAACACTGTGCTGAACATGCTCCTGTTCACACTTTTTCAGTTACACTGCGACCCTATTCACCTTGGTATGATGATAGTCTTAGGTTATTGAAAAGACAGAAACGCAAAGCAGAACGGAGATACGTTTCATCGAGATTAGAAATCCACCACCAGATGTACGAAGAGAAGTGTAGAGCTTACAGCACTGCACTGAATGTAGCTAAGCCGAACTTCTACAAGGATCAAATATCTGGTTCCAATCAGACGCAGTTATTTCGTTTAATTGATGGCCTTTTCAGGGTGAAGCCGGTTCTGTTGCTACCATCATATGAATCACCTCAAGCTCTTGCAGAAGATTTTATCTCATTTTTCACTACCAAGATTCAGGATTTAAAAGACAACCTACGATCATCGCCCCTGTTAACGATGGAGATGTCAGTGATGCCAGCTCAGCCACAATGTGTTGCGTCATTCCCTGAGTTCTCTGCTGTATCAGTGAGTTATATACGTGATCTTTCACAACAATCCAAGCCTAAATCGTGCATATTAGATCCTGTGCAGACAAGTGTACTAAAACAAGCCATTGATGCTATTGCCCCAGCCATCACTTCCATTGTCAACGCATCTTTGTCATCTGGTGTTTTCCCTACCTCTCTCAAGGGTGGAGTGATCAACCCTTCCATCAAGAAGCATATCCAAGCTACCGACCAATTACAAATGTTGCCTTCCTATCAAAAACACTTGAATGTGTCGCTGCTAACCAGACGATGAACTATTTCATCCCCAACGGCTTACTGGCTAAATTACAATCTGCTTACCCCCCTTCCACAGCACAGAGACTGCTCTTCTTCGCGTCTTTAATGACATTCTGACCGCTATTGACTGCCAACAGGAAGTAGTATTTGTTCTCCTTGACCTGTCGGCTGCGTTTGACACTATAGAACACTCGGCTCTGTTGTCGCGTCTGCAACATCGTTATGGAATTAATGAGATGGCACTCCAGTGGTTCAAATCATATCTAACTGGCAGAACTTAACAAGTCCTTATAGACGGTGTTCTATCCTCCAGCCAACCACTGCGTTATGGCGTTCCTCAAGGTTCTGTACTCGGCCCGTTGTTGTTCTCTTTGTTTTTCGTGCCTATCGAAGATGTTGTTCGTGCACATGGTCTTGGTGTGATGATGTATGCTGATGACACGCAGTTGTATGTGTCCATTTGCCCGTCTGAAGATCGGTCTTCAGTTCTATCAAGGCTTGAAGTCTGTGTCAAGGATATCCTTACTGGTGTACATCAAATGGCCCCGCATGTAACCCCGATTAAACGGGTACTATACATATCTCATCTCGATTCACGTCAACAAACATAATTCCTGAAATCGACGTTGATGGACATCTCATCAAACCAGCCAAGGCAGCACGCGACCTCGGAGTAATCATCGATTCGAATTTATCTATGACAAAACATGTCAACAGCATCTGCAAATCAGCCTACCATTCTATAAGGAACATTGGCAGAATCTGGAAATACCTTGACCGCGATAACTGCGAGCAGCTCGTTCATGCTTTCATAAGATCAAAACTAGATGCCTGTAATAGTCTTCTGTCTGGACTCCAAGAAAAAGAAATCGCCAAACTACAGCGTGTTCGGAACTCGGCCGCAAGACTAATCGTTGGTGCTAAGAAGAGGGACGCCATTACACCCATTCTCAAGGAACTTCACTGGCTACCTGTCGCTACTAGAATAGACTTCAAAATTCTTACAATCACACATAAAGCTCTCCACAACCAGGCTCCTGAATACATCACTGAACTCCTAACACCGTATACGCCATCTCAATCCCTTAGATCCGCTAACAAGAACCTTCTCGTCATTCCTAAATCATGAACAAAAACTTATGGGCACAGATCTTTTTCAAACTCTGCAGCTAAATTATGGAACTCCCTTACACATTAGAAACGCCGACTGTCTCAGCAAATTTAAATCGCCTTCAAAGACGTACTTTTTTTGTAGGCTCTACAACAATTGATTAGTTTTTAACCATTAGAAATATTCTCATAAGTATTAGTATTAAGATATATATATATATATATATACGCCATTACACCCATTCTCAAGGAACTTCACTGGCTACCTGTCGCTACTAGAATAGACTTCAAAATTCTTACAATCACACATAAAGCTCTCCACAACCAGGCTCCTGAATACATCACTGAACTCCTAACACCGTATACGCCATCTCAATCCCTTAGATCTGCTAACAAGAACCTTCTCGTCATTCCTAAATCATGAACAAAAACTTATGGGGACAGATCTTTTTCAAACTCTGCAGCTAAATTATGGAACTCCCTTACACATTAGAAACGCCGACTGTCTCAGCAAATTTAAATCGCCTTCAAAGACGTACTTTTTTTGTAGGCTCTACAACAATTGATTAGTTTTTAACCATTAGAAATATTCTCATAAGTATTAGTATTAAGATATATATATATATATATATATATATATATATATATATATATATATATATATATACATCAGTTATAATGCGTGAGTGCAGGCGTTCATATAACAGTGCTCAATACATAGGTGTAGAGCAGGATAAATCTTACTGTAGTTTGTAGGAAAAAAACACGCGAACTACCGTTTCATCTCTACAAGCCTGTTTCGAGGTTGCCCACTCATCAGGAGATTTATAAAGAATATATTACTACCATCACTTATATACTATCTATGTATAAAATTAACATAAAAATAGGGCGCCCGCTTTTGTGTACCTGGCGGCTTCGGAGGAGTCTAAAATTACGCACTTTTGTCGAACGTAACTCAAGATAGGTGCGAAAGCGGGTATTGAACGACTGACATGTAAGACTGCACAATAATTAGAGCAATAATAGTGTTCTTCTATTTCTCTTGAATAATTATTTTTTGTTCTCTTCGTGGCGTCGTAATTACTCGATTTTGTGTAACATTTTCTCTTCTAAAGAAGCCGATGTTTATGAAATGTACAGCTGGAACAAGAACCTATAGAAAATGTTTTTAATTAGTTAGACATTTCGATTGTGCTAAAGGTCATTACTCGGAAAATATGATAGTAATTAGTTCTCCATATCGATTGTTCTAAAAGTCATTACTAGAACGAGGAAAGTTACATTGTACTAAAAGCCATTGCGTATTGTACGAATAAAGAATGCTATTCAGCTCTCATGTTCGTGTTCAGAAATAATGGGATTTTCGACAAAGAAAAGGTATAAAAACAGCGAGTTTGTCATTGAACAAAACATCATCATGCCAGAGGAAGTTGTGCCGTGTGTTGACCGCGCTTTATTCCTAGAGAAGATTACGGAATTGAAGCTCTAAACCAAAAGTAAAAAAATCAGAAATCAATTTTCACATTGAAGATGGTTTGTATGAAAAAGCAAAACAATTTTTAAAGCAAAACAAGAGCGCATTAGTGATGATCCAATAGTTCTGTTGTCTGCCGACGAAAATACTATAAAATGGAAGAAATGGTCCTATGCCAACGGGAAGGTATGGTCAAGTGACGGGAAGGAGGTTGCTTGCAAGGCCAACATCTATGATGCATTGACTTTGGCCCATACCAGAATAGCACATCGAGGAATGGAAAAGACGTGGAAATGGGTGAAAAACAATTACAGCGAGATCAACCAAACGATAGTAAACTGCTATGTGCAAATGTGTCGGATTCACACAGAGCAGAAGCCCATTACAGACCGCGTAAAAGAAGTGAAGCAGCCCCTCCAGTCTGAAAGGTTTTTAAACCTCGTTGAAATGGACTTGATGGATTTTCGCAATTGCCCCTGTTCATGCTCAAAAGTTTATAAATGGGTAGCAAATATAATTGACCACCACACAAATGTTTGTTACATGCAGCCTATCTACTCGAAGACTGATGAAGAAGTTCTTAGCGTGCTATCCACTTTTTGCACCCTATATGGCTATCCCAAGAAATTGATCACGGACAATGGGCTAGAGTTGAAGAATCGGCTTGTTGAAGCATTTGCAGAGAAAAACGGAATTCAAATCAGTCATGGCTCACCTCGTACGCCTACAACTCAAGGTCTTGTTGAGAGAAGTAACCGAACCTTTAAAGAAGATCTAAGAGCAATTCTTCAAAGTGAGGCCAACAAAGAACTGAAGAGATGGTGTGAAAGCACATCGCAAGCGTCATATACGATGAACATCACACATCACAGGGAAATCAACGAGACACCTTAAGAGGCTGTGTTCGGTTTTAAAGCCAACAGGGAACATAGAAATGTGGCTGACAATGAAGATGAGATGCCAGGAGCCAAACGTCAGAAGCGAATTGAAAGGCAAGAAGCATACAACCAGAAAATGGTAAAACAAACCAAGAAAGACAAAGCAAAAGTTCAAGAAGGATGATATTGTGGCCATTCAAATTGAGAGCCTGACAAAACCTCTTGTCTTCACCCACATATGCTCATTGGAAAAGAAGTGTCTGTCGAAGAGAGTAATTACTGCACAGTTGTTACTAAACATGGGCGCATCAAAGGGACAATTGCTCCAAATCGGTTGAACCACTGCACGTCATCAGTACCTCCACGATTTGACAATGATCGCCAAATCACGTTTACAGAAGCTTGTAAGAAATGTGCCTAAATTAATTAATTAAATAAAAATATCTTCCACACAGTTTTGTTACGTAAAGTTTATTTTAACAAAGTCTTACCCAACCATACCCTAACCCTAACCAAAAGATACTTGAAGTTCATTTTGACAAAGACTTACCCAACCATTCCCTAACCCTAACCCCAACATACTTATCAAAAAAGAATGCCTGGTACTTCTGAGGTCTTCCAGATTTTGCACTGGTTGGAGAATTTCCAACTGGTTGTAAAATTTCTAACTAGTTGAAAAATTTCCAACTGGTTGGTAAAAATTCCAACCAAAATGAATTTCCAACCACAACATACAGTAAACTTCTAAACAGTAGTGGAGCACAAATCCACAAAACGATATACTGTACATACAATGTTTTATACGTTGGACATTATACTTTTACACTGAAAAATTTTCTTATTAAAAACAATTACAGTATATACAAATGTATACTCCTTCACATTCCCATCCAAATCTTCCCTACCCCTAGGTGTATTTAATGAACACTCACTTGGCTCAGCAATACTTGGTGACAAAAACATTGCAACATTTCACCCTTGGCAGGCTTCTAAATATTACAGTGAACAAAATGTTTTGGTTAGCACCTGGAGTTTTAAAGTCTCTAAGAGATTTAATACTTTTTTAGGGAACAAACTAGGTGGGAACGAGAAAAAGAATAGAAACAAGAAAAGGTAATTATCTCAAATTTGACACTGCACTTGATATTCATAAGTTATGTCTACTGTTTTTTATATTATGCCAAACATTGAGTCTGTTTTTTTATTCCTTGCAGGAAATTAAAAGATATTGGTGGTTCAGAAAGTAAGTCAATCCGGAAAATTATTAATGTTGTAATATTAATGTTTGATTTTGAGTTGACTAACTTTATCTTGCTATATGTTTTTTTTTATTAGAAGAAAATAGGGTTAAAACTGCATCATTTATCAGGGTGAGTTTGCTTTTGAGAGCTTGTTTTTATTTTCCTTATAATAGCAATTGTTTTATCTAACAGCTGTTTTTGGTTTTGTTAAGGAAAAGAAGCAAAGACTTGATAAATCTAAACCAAAGTAAGTACATAATAAATACCTTCATGGGGCATGCTTAGGTGTGGAGATGATGAAATGGTAGCCATTATTGCTTGTTTATGTCTTTTCTTTTTCATCATTATTGTTATTAGAAAACAAAGTGCGTGTACCAGCGATTCAACTTGAAAATTGCTGTTTGATTATTCATACATACATCTTTTTGCTTCAATTTCTATGTCGAGAGAAGTTTAGAGATCAAAGTGCAAAATTTCTTATTAAGTTTTCGAGCAATGATACACTAAGATTTATTCATTTCCAAAATTGCATCACTTTTATTGTATGGTACAGTGCAATACATAAAGAAAATTTAATGTGACACTTTTCATCCCTACTTTGCTGTAAGTTTCTGGTATGTTGCTGTCATTATTGTTATTTGTTTTCACTCCAAAAAAAGGTTAACTTGTGAACTGCAGCGATGAGCAAAATTGTCTTACGTACATGTAAACTTATAAACTCTCGTCCAGGTTCATTGTTGGTGGTTCAGTGGGATCAAAACAATACCCAATAGGCCATTCCAGCTATAAGCATATGCTCTCACTCGACATGGAAAATTACCTCAACTATGCAAGTGCATTGTTAGGTGCATGTTTACAGTAAATAGGCATGTGCTGTATTCTGGTAGTTGAGAGCAAGCTCATAGCTGGAATAATGGCCTATTGGAAGTCTTCCCTCTCATTTCTTGTGTTTAAAACACTGGCTACAGCCCTATTTTGGTTATATGTTTCTTAGGAAGAAAACTCAACAGAAACCAGTTTCTGATTCTGAGGATGATGATGATGAGTTTGATGATGGTGATGATATGGAAGATGAACCTAGCAAAATGCTATTTGGTGACAGTAGCGGTGAGTAAGGGAAAAATACTTTTTATCCATTAACAGGGGGTTTTGTTTTGTTTACCAAAGAATTACAAGCTAGATTTCAAGGTTTGACACAGTGTTCTGCTATAAAAGGGAAAGGTCCTCCCGCCCCCGGGCTCAAGAACAATCAGTTATCAATCAGCCATCAATGGAACAACATGTCAGGACAATTGCTCTGAGGGCTAAATTCAAATTTCATATTCTAACCAAAATCAATATCATTCCTAGAGATGTCCATCTAAAAATGTGCATATCTATTGTCAAATAATGCTATACAAAGCTGTGTGTGCTCTAAAATTCTAGCATTTTCATCAATGATTTATGCAGGTGCGCTTGATTATGGATATCACAAAAATTAAAAATTTTGCAGCCAAAATGTAAGTGGACAGCAAATACCTAATTTAACAATATCTTAACACAACTGTCTTGTTACCTGTGCAAAAATAGTTTTATTCCAGCCAACTGATGCTCAGAGATGAGCAATTTTACAGGAGGCTTATAATTTGTGACTGCTAGCCTTGCAGTGTTTTGATTATAATTGCAAATTCAAGCCCAGGGGTGGGGGGAGCTTTCCCTTTTATAGCCGAACCTTGTGTTTAAGGTAGAGGTATATTTATAGATCTATATTCAGGGCTTCTGGTATTACGCAAAAAAAAACTCAAAATTATGCGGGATTCTTTGCTAAATTACGCGCTAAAATATGCGGAAAATCAATCATTATTCACTAAATTACACTGGATTTTGCAATACATTTTCCTTAAAAAATCAAAATTTTGCAGGATTCTTTACTGAATTACACGCTAAATTACACGGAATATCAACTATTAGCCCAAACTACATTTTGTAAGGAAAGCATGAAATAACTTGAAAAGGTTTATTTTTGCGCGAAAAAATCTTAGGCGAGTTTTCATTGGCTCCTAGCCACCAGCCAATTAAAAAAGGTATTTTATTATTGGTCCTAGGCCTTCGTGGTTTAGCAAAGAACGCCTAGTCATTTTATTAGTTTTCAAAATTCAGTTCGAAATATTGCACTCTTACGAAGAATATCTGGGTTTTTTACGAGAAATGGAAGAGCCCTAAAAGAACACATCAGCTGTGCACTTAAATGTTTTGTCTTTCAAAATTTAGCCAAATTACGCGGTAATTTGTGGATTTGTGGAGAAAGCCAAATTATGCGCTTCCGCAGAAGCGTGTTATTCCAGAAGCCCTGTATATTGAAAAAGAGAGCCAAAATAGTAACAGTACAAAAGAGAGAAAATACATTGTAGCTTTTTATTTGAGACTGTGCATGCAGCTGAGCTCACCCAAAACGACAACACAAAGGTCACATCTGATTGGCTAATCTGTGTCTTAAAATAGCCCGATTGAAAAAAACGCAGGGACACCTAGTATTATAAGAATGTGTTTGATTGCTTGGCATTTCCCTTATTCTTTACTGACGTTTTTGAATTTTTCTCTCACCACGATTTTCAACTGCTAAACTAATTCCTGGCTTCTGACACTCAAAATTTTAACTCTCATTTTGTGCTCCATGATTGGTAAAATACTTTGATGGAATGGTGTGATTGCAAGCCATTTAAGTGTTGACCAATTTAAAACCATCTATGTTTTTGATTGGCAGTAGTAATTTGCACTTTGTTTTTTGCTAATCCTGATTTCTTATAAATGCAGATGAAGAAATTGATTTCAGTGCAAAGTCTAAATCAAAGTAAGTACCCCTTAAAGTGTCTTAGGCTCCCTTAGTTTTTATTGTCTGACAACTTTAATTTGATTTGTGTGGCTACATTTTCAAATTGATAACATTTGTACATTCTCCACAGAAAAAGAAAATGAAAAACTTTGAACCCTGTAAAAAAGACTGAATTTTATCTGTTATAATTTCACACTTTGTATAATTGGTTAAGGCTACTTACAATGAATCCCCATCTAATCCTATTTTTTCGCATCCCTTCCATCGCTTCTATGGTATCATTCATGTTACCCAGTGTTCATATACTGTATGGTGTATTTCTGTTTGATTAGGCCTTTTAGTGATGACAATGCAGAATGGCTCAAGCTGGCTGATGGTGGAGATAAGTCAGATTCTGATATGGTAAATAAATAAATAGATAAATGACAAATGGATGGATAAGTAGATGAATGACAAAATAAATACATGGTTGAATAAATGTACATATTATGTAATTTACCTTCAAGTGTTCAAATCTATGTTTATCCAACAAGTGTGGTGAGTGGTTTAAAGTGTCAATTATTCATACTGTTAATTATGTATAAGCAACTAAAATAATCAATTTTTGAAATGCTTTGACAATTGTTTCCAAATAACAAAGAAAAAAATGATGTAAAAAGAACTGAAATACTATATTTCTCAGTGGCAAAAATACAGTACTTTTATGCCACTGTATGTGTACAGTATATGATAATAAGAAAGCGAGAAATGTATGTAGAGTGTTTATGTTTTTATTTTTCTAATTACAGCCTGATGAATTTGAGGATGATGATAATAAAGATAGCAATCATGATGATGAATCAGGAAGTGATCAAGAGGCTGAAAGTGACGACGAGGTATGATATTGCACCTCATTTACAGATAGCTCTTACTTGATACCACATCTACGGCATACAGTAGAATTTATAAGAAAAAGGAAACAATATTTCATTGTATAGGGATTCTTTTGTAAAGCAAGAGAGTGTACTGTATGAACAAGACACCTTTAATGAATAGACATTTTTTTAAATTAATGCAACCCAAATAACCGCTGCTGCTGGATAAAAAAATTGTTAGACAAGCTGCATGTAGAAAAGCACTGTAAATACAGTATGCTGACTCTGCATGCAAAGATTAAATTGTTGGTCATCGTAACAACTGAAGGGCTTGCTGTGATCAATTGTCCTTTGCATGTAGTTGTAGGTTAATCTATTTTTTAACTAGATGCTTCCGGTTGAGAAGAAAGCCAAGAAGCTGGACAAGAAAAAAGCTCGTGACAAGTAAGTTGTCTCGATTTGCCCCAATAAGAACCAAAGTACTGAAATCATTAATGACAACTAGTATGGGATGTACTATATTTTATGTTTTATGGTGCTAATATAAGTATGTTTGGCCTACAAATGTTTTTCTCAGAAAACTTGCTGATGAAGAAATGAAGACCAACATCTCTTCAACAGAAGTGTTTGTTTTGCCAAGCGGTCAAGAAATAGAGAAAGAAGGTGAGACAAGTTACAGTACAATGCTTTAATCTATAAAAAGAAATAAAATAAGATAAGGTAAATTTTGGCATCCAATACAACAATGAAGTCGAATAACTAACACAACTCAGATAGGAATACGAAAATCTTGATTTAGCTTTGTAAGATAGCATGATTGCCAAAAAAAAACACACACACACACTTTGATTGCATTATGTTTTTTTTTTCTTGTCCCTATTGTAGCCAATGAACCACCAGAACTGGCACTGATCAACCAGCGAATCCGAGAAAACATCCAGGCATTAAGCAACTTTAGCAAAGCAAGAGAGCCTGGGAGGTGAGTTGCAAGGCCTGAGCCAAGGATCAGGCACTGAGACAAATCAGATTCCTGCCACTGTCAGCTTTGTACAATAGGTCGATTTTCCTATAAGATGGTCTGTACAGTATGTTTGTTACACATTCCATCGATCCACAATGCTAGTTGTACCTCGTAGCTCAGTCAAAAACAGTTTTATTAACATTCTATTTCATCAATTATAAATGTATTTTGTGGACCTGTGTTTAACAGAAGTAAATGTTCTCAAGAATAGTACTTTCTTTCTGAAGTTTTCTCTTTTTTTTTCAGGTCTCGCAAAGAGTACCTTTCTCTGCTTTTGAAAGACTTGTGTACATACTACAGCTATGGGGAGTTTCTCATGGAAAAGTTTTTGGAGATGTTCCAATTGAATGAGGTTTGTCTAATTTTTTTTCTTGAGAGCTGTGTCATGTGTACTACTGTACATATGATGCAGAATTTGTGGTTTAATTATCTATTATGTGTGTGGGTTAAGTATTATGATTTACTTGAATAGTATATGGTTTGTCTTGTTCAAAAGGTATATTTGGAGCAGTGATACTACCAGGGGATTCACAGCTACCAGGCTACCTCTGTTATGTGTTAATAAAATCATCCATATAATTTAAAGTTTTACATCCTTGGCCATTTTTCAGCTGATTGAGTTTCTTGAGGCCAATGAAGTCCATCGACCTGTGACCATTCGAACAAATTCGCTGAAAACAAGAAGAAGAGACTTGGCCCAGGTAAAACTTGAAAAATAAAGAGGGTACTGTATACAGCACTGTGTACTCTCTTCCTTATCTTTCTGTGAAGTTCTTTTTGCTGGTACTGTCGTGTAAGTTTACAGGATGTTCTCCAAAATATCCCCAAGTTTAGAGCCACATCTGCCAAAGCAGTTAGAGGCTAATTTTCACAATTTCTTTTTAATATTACTTACATTTATATTGTTTACAGGCTTTGATTAATCGTGGAGTAAACTTGGATCCGGTTGGGAAGTGGTCAAAAGTTGGTTTGGTTGTTTATGACTCTTCAGTTCCTATTGGTAAGTATTCTACATACATAACAAAATTATAGGTGTAATAATATACAGTGTACAAAGTTGCAGACTTTGTAGTCATTGTCTGATGGACTCCTTTCTTCACAAGATTTTCAAAAGAAAACTCAAGCATGAAATGGCTATATATTGTTTGTTTCATGTGCCAGGTGCCACGCCCGAGTACCTGGCTGGGCACTACATGATCCAAGGGTCTTCGTCAATGCTGCCCGTAATGGCCCTGGCACCTCAGGAGAAGGAGCGGGTCCTGGACATGTGTGCTGCACCTGGTGGCAAGACCACATATCTAGGTAAGGGTCCTTTGGGGTGAAGTCATAGTTTACAGCTTACAGGATACTCTTTACTCTAAACTCCTTTCTGGGCAAATGTTATAACATATCAGTGCCCTGCATTGTAAAGATACCTAACTGTTCCTATTACCTTCCGCAGCTGCACTGATGAAGAACACTGGTATTGTTGTGGCCAACGATGCTAAGAAGGAGAGAACGAAAGCTCTTGTAGCGAATATTCACAGATTAGGTACACACTTGTTGTTATATATGCTATTAAAGGCTGATTCACAGGTGCCAATTTATTGGGTCAATCATATGTACGTTCATTTGGCAGGCTCGATTAGGGGAGATATTCTTAGAAGTATATTCAATTTGCTCTTGCCTTGGCTCTGTTTAATACTCTTCTTAAAATGGGGAGAAATTGCATAAGGGTCCCCGCACCCCCACGACCCCAAGAGCCTGTTTTGTGACGGCCAAATCTGACACTACATAAAATATTTTCTGGGTGCATTGCCCCGTTTTTTTTTCTCGAAGCAGGGGCCAAGAAAATTCTAGTTTCTACTGTAAATGCTTTTTGGCCGACAATGGTCCAACCAAATTGAAGCCTTTAGTGATGTTGGCACTGATGTTAAACGGTTTGTTACCAGGTGTCACCAATACTGTTGTTTGCAACTACGACGGCCGGGCATTCCCAAAGGTACGTGCTTACTAACCTCCCAAAGGTACGTGCTTACTAACCTGGGATTGACGCCAAAGGTCGTGCTTACTAACCTCCCAAAAGTACGTGCTTACTATCGTGGGATAGACGTCAAAGGTACGTGCTTACTAACCTGGGATTGACGCCAAAGGTCGTGCTTACTAACCTCCCAAAAGTACGTGCTTACTATCGTGGGATAGACGTCAAAGGTACGTGCTTACTAACCTGGGATTGACGCTTGTGGACAACGTAGTATTGGGGCGGCCTTGCATGGACTTGCAATACCATATGCAATATCTAACTCGGGGATTTATAGGAAAGATTTTGATTTAATACACATGAAAAATGGACTTTCGTTAGACTCCAAGGAAGGAAAGAAAGGTTGGCGTTTATAATTTTGTCATCACAGCTACGCAGGCTACCAAAACATGAAACTACATCGCAAGACAAACGATCAAGTTTTTAAAGTAGATAATGTAATTGGTATGCAATTACAAAGGAAACCCGTCGATTGGTCTTTTTCTTTTTTTGCTGTTTTTCATAAAAAGACATTGCCGGAAGCAGCATTTGAAAAAATATTCATACGTTAGCTTAAAATGCATAAGCTTTATTTGCTCGATTTATTTTCTCCCTAGATGAAGTACCATCGAGTTCTTTTGTCCCAGTTCTTAAATTTGTATCCATTTCTTAATTGTAAAACATGTAAACCTTGTGGTATTATTCTCTTGATCAGGTAATGGGTGGGTTTGATCGCACTCTGCTGGACGCACCGTGTAGCGGCACAGGCGTCATATCCAAGGATCCCTCAGTTAAGACCAACAAGGTACGTGAGAGTACAGTGGAGCCCCGTAAAGCGGGCACCATGTGCACCCTGTCTGGTACACCAGAATATTATGGAACCTCATTATTGAGGACACCATAAGGTCCCTGTATGGAACACCTCAATACTGTGGAACCACATTATTAACAACGATACACGATACACAGGCCATGTCATGTATTTACTGTAGCTACTGATCCTGGTTGCTTTAGTGTGCGTTAAAAAAATCGTGAATGGAAATGCGTTTGTTTCTTGCAGACAGAAAAAGACATCCTTCGCTGCTCCCACGTGCAAAAGGAATTGATTCTTGCCGCCATCGACTCAGTGGATGCTAAGTCGCCGACTGGAGGATACATCGTCTACTCTACTTGCTCAATCATGGTATGGTTTGGCGCCTCGTTAGAACCGAATTTATATAAAAACTAAACAAAAATTTACCATGCCAAACCCTCCACCTATTTCGCCCCCTGCCCTTTTTGTTCCTACTGTAGTTTAGCTTGTCTCAAATTTGCTCAAGATAGCCGAGTTTAATCTGTTCACTCCTATACCGGTCAAAATCGGCCAAATAGACCAAATGTTTCAGATGCGTTTACCATTGACCCATAGTAAAGTACCTTTTTAGCATTATATAATATTTTGTTTGTCGCACATGGTGCAGCTGCTATGTGATTGACATTCCCATTGTTACCTCACAAGATGGAAGAGGACGAATTGGTTCATTGTTTTACTTGTCGCATACCATGTAGCTGCTATGTGATAGACATTTCCATTGTTTCGTTAGGTGGAAGAGGACGAATGGGTTGTCGATTATGCCCTCAGCAAGCGTCACGTGAAGCTGGTGCCAACTGGACTGGACTTTGGCCGGGAAGGGTTTTCCAAGTAAGTCCTGGGCCTAGTGTCTTGAGTAAGCTGTGCTGTGGTTCGCCATGTGCCACGGTAGTCTGATTGAATCTTCTGTGTTTTTTATCCGCCCACATATAATGTTTATTTGGCAATTCTTAAAAACGATAGACTAGTTCCAGTACCTCTCTGTTAAACCAGCGTTTTTTTCTCAATTATTTTTCAAATTTTTAATACGGAATCCCGTGTGGATCATTGAGTAGAGTTTTGGGCTAAATAATGCCGCGGAAACAAATCACGAGAAACTTTCATAAGGGGGAAGGGAAGGATGAGAAGGAAAGGAAAATAAATTGATATTCTTTACTTGATTCGAAACTCTTGTTCGTGCTTCTCTCTCTTTCCTTGATCCCATGGGTACAATTATTTACTAGCGAAGAAAACTTACTCCTGTTTAGGTTATAAAAACTGCGTCACATATCTTTTCGTAGCATCAAGTTGGTATACAAATAAAACTTCAGATCTAACGCTGCCGCTTGTGCCAACTAGAATTTAAATGTTAATGCTGTCTGCCTTTGTTTTTATCTATCGAGGCGTAATGCATGCTTGTTCTTGTTAACCAAAATGTGACATAACTGGGGATTTTGTTTTTGGCTGAGCTCAAAGCTATCTTATCGAGATCGTATCTTTAGTTAGTTAATCCTGAAGAATATTGGCATTGTTCGAATATTTGTCAGTACAATATTCGGGCATTCGATCTAAGATCGCATCAAACAAGCAGTTAACGAAAGTGTTTTCTCCTTTCTCTCCTGAGGAAGTCACTGGTCTGACGAGAACGCCCTCAAGTTGATATTTCTGTTGACCATGGTCTGACCATGGTCTGACCATGGTCTGATCTCTCATAGTTTTTGTCTCGTGCGTACCGAATCATAAATTAGTGATTGTCCTCTCTTATCTTAAACCCCCTGGTTTGACGAGATCACCTCGCTGGTACCCACAGAAATGACATTGCCTCCCGCGAATAAATGGGGAATCCTTAGTGTTACTGTACAAGTTCCGGCCTATCTGCGCAATCAAATGAATTGAGTTTAGTATTGTGCGTTCTCCTGGCCCCCACAGCACTTGAAAAACAGTTCTTTGTACGCTATTATTTTTCGTAAGAGATTTTACAAGTTTTTTTTTTTTTTTGCGCTAGGATCACGCGGCTGGTGGCTAGTTTCGTTACATTTTGTCACCAATAAACCTATGGAAAATCCTTAATATCACCTCAAAGGATGTGTTTTTTTCCTATTAAAAAAGAAAATGTTTTTATTAATAGAGAATGTATTTTAGATTCAATCACAGATAAACCAAGCCAATCGTTCACAATAAATAGTCGTGTTCGTGAACCAGAAGAATAAATACAATAAACCAAAAACTGGTATTCGACTTTGCCAAATTTTTTGTCTATAATAAGACGTCTGCCCTGAAAAAGTCATTATAGACGAAAATTTGGCAGAGTCGAATGCCAGTTTTTAGTGTGTTATGGTCTTTTAATGATACTGTTCACAATGAATAAAGTTTCTTTTGTTTTCGCATAAAAAACACTCTAAGATTAAAATATACAAATCTTGAGAAGGCATGTGTTATTCTTTGCGGGAGTACGTCTTTTATGTTATACAGACATTTCCTGACTGGTGTGAGCTCAAAAGGTACCTTACCTATCAGTTAGGACAAGGAATGCCTAAGCATGAACACAATTTTCTAAATAACTTATAGCTTTATATTTGAGCACAAAGCGAAAAATTTAAAAGTTGAATATCAGTGGAGGCGATAACCTCCTTGGTCGTATTGATGTTATTTATTCTCTTCACCAGGTTCCGCGGACGTCATTTCCACCCCTCCCTCAAGCTGACGCGTCGGTTTTATGCGCATGCGCATAATATGGATGGCTTTTTTGTCGCTAAACTGAAGAAATTCTCCAACAAAATCCCCGGAGAAGAAGGTGGGTAAAAATCGAGTTCGTTTAAAAATATTTTACCTATGTAAGGAAACCATGTGGTGTGAAAACAAAAAATAGTATTGAGAAGACTTTGCCGAAATTTGTGGTTTCAAATCTGGTCAGTTTTCATTTTTTGCCGAAATTTGTGGTTTCAAATCTGGTCAGGTTTCATACTTTGCTCATGTGATTTCACTCGGTTTTGAATTATAGGCTTTGCCTGAAAGCCATCGATCACAAATGAACGTGAACCATTTTACTATGCCGCTATACAAAACCAATCAATCAAGTGTCTCTTTGAAATCTTAATCACCGTTTGAAACATTCCCCGAAAACCAATGGTTGTGGATCATCCAATAGTTGTGATTCTGAATAATTCGTGTGATCCGCCGGTTTGTTTGCGAAAATAATTCCTGTTCATTAAAAAAGAAAGTACGTTTTATTTACACAGCGATTATTATGATTAGCTTAATTCCGTTTGTTTTGCTCAAGTCAATATGGTTTCATTATGCAAAACCTCTCACCGTTATACTATATCCTATTGACCCAACTTTGAGCCCAGACGTCACTGTCAATTCTTGTAATTCCCACAGGAAAAATGCCTGAAAAACATCTTTGTGGAGTTGTCCTTGTGTGATGTGATGGGCATTTCCCACATTCACAGCTCATAAATCCTTACAGAGAATGAGATCCCACACTAATTGTCAATTATGTTTACCGTAAATTTCACGGCTGTCTTCTAAGATTTTTCTTCTTCTTCGACCTCGGCTCTGAGAAGTTGCCCAGCGAAAATGTTCTTACTCTGATTACGTTGCTCCTGCATTAGCAGCTAACGTGAAAAAGGAATTCATAAAAGAAAATTTCATTTTTTACTGGTAATTTAACCTCGATTCACGGGAAATCATTTCTTTTATAGTTTTCAGTTTGTTTCATCTCGCTGCATGAAGTATCAAACTGAGAGTTTCCCACACACAAAAAAAAACTTGACTTTGCCTATGAAAAAAAAACTATATTTATTCCGCTTCCGATAATGTAGGCCAAGAAGATTCAGTTTTTATTGAATTAAAAGCAATTCTTTTTTAATACCATTTCCTTCGTTAATGATTTGCGCCATTTGCGTTAATTACAGGGGTATTGTCACTTAATCTGTCGTTTGGCTTGAAGGCAAAACTTTTAATAACCTCCTATTCACTCATGAGCTGAGAAAATCCACGCGATAAGACTCCTCACAGCATTCTCTTTTTTCTACATGCTTTCCCTCCTTATCTTAATCCTTCGTAAATCCGCCTTCTTGATGGCTCTGCCCTACGATAGATCCCCTTGTCCCCGCACGCGTCCCTCTCTCTGACCCAATTCGATTCAAGGCCAACAAAAGTACAACAGAAAATAAATTTATTGTGATATTTTAAGTTGTCAACGACAAGTAAAACCGTACAAAAGTCGTCGCCTGGGGCAGGCATCCTAACAAACACAAATTAGAAAATAGACGCTTTAAAACAAATCCCTTTCCGTTTTTGGGCCTAAGTGAGGAAGTAATATTTGCCCGTTCACGCTGCGAATGATCAAAGTGTCGTGCAAAAAGCGTTTAAATGTATCTATTTGGGCTCCAACCCTTTTAAATGATCCCGCCCAATTCATGCGGTTTCATTTCTGGGTGTTTCTCTTTCTGCACACCGCCGCTAAAAGTGTTTTGTCTGCAAAAGCGTCGAACGTCGCTTGGTTTGCGTCCGCTGCGAGCTCACCATAGTGCCGTTTGTACTCATTTGTTTAAATAAGAGCCGCGAATTACTTTGATGAAAACGTCAGATGTGACATTATGTGATTATACAACTCGGTGTCGACAGCTCGGCAGATATAATTGAGTCCAATATAGGATTCAGCCGCTCGTTTGGCGCGTCCTGCTGATTACGTCGCGGCAAAGACGATCCTCGCTATTCTTAACTCGGCGCTGCTCGCATTTGACCAGAAGCGCTAGGAAATCCCCTCTACAAGCTTTACCAACTTGGGCCTGAAACAAAGCGTCCATTAGCAGCTACGATTACCGCTTCCCCTAGCAAGGAGATTTTAATTTGCATCGATCTTTTGGTAACTGAAGTGACTTTCATTTGAGAGGAAGCGAGATAACTGTTCTATTGACTGTGAGGAAGCGAGCTCCGGTTTTTATGAATCTTTGAATTTACAAATCACGCTCTGTCGATGCCTGGCATGAGAAGCAAGTCGTGATGATATACACGGAAAATAGCCCAGTTTGCACGTGAGTGGTACAAAGAACGAGGAAAGTTCACTGTCGACTAATCTACTTTTTAATCTTTGAACGTGTGTTATCGTCTCTGGTCTTGATGAATTCATCGTACGCCAACAGCAGCAGTGAAAGCGATCCCTTCGCGCCTTCCGCCAGCAGTGAGCATTCCCTCCTGTGGATTATCCATCTCTGCGTCAGCGTGCTCATTTTCGTGGTCTCGGCAGTCGGTAATATAATCATGCTACTCATCGTCCATGGGGGTAGGCGCATCCCTCCTTCGCACTCCTCTCATGGCCACGCCCGAGGCACTCCATACGAGCTCTTCATCGCCAACCTCTGCTACACGGATTTGGCGTTTGTGTTCTGCTACCTGATTGCTAAATACGCGGGCATCCCGCGCTCTCTGCTCTTCTGCGCGCTATTTCAACCGCTGATCAACTCCACCATGGTCGCTAGCATCATGACGCTCACCGCCATGGCCATGTTCCGCCGCAGGCTCGTAATGCACCCCTACCGCCCCAAGCCCACCCGCCGCACTGTCCAGCTAAGTATAGCCGGGCTGTGGGGCATATCCATACTGTGTATGGCACCTCTAATGGCCGTTAGCCGTGTATCGCCGGACGGGATGGAATGCGTGGAGCACTGGCCAAAGTACGTGCTTAATAAAGTCTACACAGTCGTGCTGGTCGTTATTCAATACGCGGTACCGCTCACCATCATCATCGTTTCGTACTCACAGATCGTGCGCTACTTGCGCCAGCACAGACCTCCAGGCAGCCGTAACCATGGGCATGAGGTTGCTGAACGGGAGGTGATAAGGGCCTTCACGGCCATCGCTGTGTTATACACGGTGTTGAATCTCCCGGGTCAGATCGCCTGGCTTCAGCTTGTGTTCGGGTCGCTTGACTCTGCCGAGATCTGGTTCACGTTCTCGGATCTCTGTCTTGTTGCTCACAGCTGCGCGAACCCCTTTGTGTACGGGACGGTCACGCGCAGGTTTCGCTCGGGATTCGTGTACTATTTGTCCCGCATATTTTGCTGGGGCAAGCTAGCGCAACTACGCAGGGGCCATAGAGACTCGATACATGGAAACGTCGGATGCGTTCTTGTTAATGAAAGCGGGATAGCATTGGAAAACGTATCGTGTTCTTTAGTCCCGGAGCCAAAGGAGAGCACACAGGAAAAATCAATAGAGGTTAACTTATCCGACAGTCTGTGATATATCCGTGGATATATCTTACACTATAACGATACCTGTGTGCCGGTATCGGTACCTGTCGAGGAAGAATGTACCAAAGACTCATTGTATTGTTAAAAGTTATGGTGTATTAAAAATTGATCATTTAAGTCCCTAGATCAGAGTTCAGTGACAATGTTTTTTGTTTTATTTTAGTTATTAAAAACTCTTATTTCTAGAAATACGACTTTCCCTGTATTATTTTATACTTCAGAAATAGAATATAGCCGTTTTTAATGTAGGATGGGTTGAAATTGATCATTTAAGTCCCTAGATCAGACTTCAGTGACAATGTTTTTTGTTTTATTTTAGATATTAAAAACTCTTATTTCTAGAAATACGACTTTCCCTGTATTATTTTATACTTCAGAAATAGAATATAGCCGTTTTTATTGTAGGATGGGTTGAAATTGATCATTTAAGTCCCTAGATCAGACTTCAGTGACAATGTTTTTTGTTTTATTTTAGTTATTAAAAACTCTTATTTCTAGAAATACGACTTTCCCTGTATTATTTTATACTTCAGAAATAGAATATAGCCGTTTTTATTGTAGGATGGGTTGAAATTCAGGGGGATTGAAGCGGATTTAATTCAATACAAAAGACATATATTACAGTTGTATACGCTTTCATAGCCTACAAAGCAATGCGTCACACCAGTCAGGGTTTCCCTGGATCCCACTGGCGTGTTGTTGTTTATTTGGTTGTTGTATTTTTTATGTTTTTTTTTAATTTGAATGTGGAAACAATCTTAACATTTTGTAAAATAGAATCACTCAACAATATTTATAATTAACAAATGGAGCCGAAATTTCACAGCGGTTCCAGCGGGTATTTTCCTTCCTAAGTACATCTCGACATTAAACCATACAAAGTAGTGCTTTTATACCAGGTTCCCTTTTCAGAAATATGCAGTTTGTGTGCGACACTTCTCCTCCATTAGATTCTTCGAGATAACGACTTAAAGAGACGCAGTCAGCCTCTCCTTTTTTTGTTTTCTTTAGCTTCATTTATGGGTGAAATTACAAAATAACTATCCAAAAACATACTTTCATGTTTAGCTTACTAAACTTAATAGTTTAAAATGTCTAGAGTGTAGATAGATGCATGCAAATTGATTTTTTGTTGAAAAAAAGAATAATGGCTGTTGACAGAGCTTCTTAAAAGCAGCCTCTTCAAGAATCTGTATCGCTTTTAATACATATGTAAAATTTGAAATTATATTCATTTCTCTAATCGCACTTTTGGAAATACGCGTAAGGTAGAGTTTCCTGTTAGGCAAGGACTGGTTACTGGCGCTAATTCATATTATCACAGTCTATAATGATAGTATAGGACTGTAAGCATACAAAAGGCGCAAATGGATAAATCAGCTTGTCTGTGCGGCCAGACGTACGATTATTTCTCGATCGTCGCGAAGGGTTCCATTAGATTTCACGGTATCTGTATCTTTCAAATGAAATGTAGCCATTTTTATGTCGCTTCTTATAAATTATCATTGGGTTTGGAAGGACACATTAAGCTATCATCGTCTATGATAGCCCCAGGCTTATTTTCTTCTTATTTTTATTTTTATTTTTTAAATGTAATGAGAAGTGCGCTTTAAAATTGGCCCGCGATACATCTAAAAAGATGCTCAGTTCACTCAATATTGAATTCTCCATGGTTCAAGGGACTTTAGGGTTGGGTCACATTTGTATTGTGTGTAATGCGAAGGGAAGGGAGGGGGGGAGGGTAATCAGCTGGGGTAACTTTCTGTGGCCAGCCAATATCTACAAACGCATCCTGACTATGTGACGCTGACAATGGAAAGTTTGTCTTGACTGTAATGCATAATATAGTCCGAGATACAAAAATGTTGAACTATATACCGATAAAAGCGCACTAACGGTTGTGTGATGACCGGTTTTCTTAAGTATAGGTTTATTTCGAGAGCTTGTATTTATATTCGGGCAGCTTGTTTTCGAATTTTTGCGGTACAACCCAAAGGTGAACGTTCTTAGAATGCGCCGACAACAGCGGTTGACCAAGCGGTTACGCTATACCACATACTGGCAACTGTCGCGTTTTCCATCCTAGATTCTGCTAAATCCTTAAAAGCAAATGAGGAAATCCTTAAACGCCTAATTTTAATTTTTTTTTTTAAATTAATTGTTTGGTTTTTTTTCATAAAATTCTCAATTTGGGAGGCGCACTTTTCGCGTTCGCGTTTTAGCTGGAATGGCCTGGCTATGGCTAGCGAGTTTTTCGTGACAACGCCTTCTTTTTCCTATCTGTCAAATCCATCTTTCATCAACAAAACGTTGTTTTTTCATTCGATATTGGAGGAGAGTGGGATTAAATTTCGAAATAACCATTTAAGATAAATTTTTCATTCATCAATCGAAAATATAATATACAAGCTTCCCCGATTCAGCCGATCAAAATGCTTCTTCACACTTGGTATTTTGCTAGGATGACAAAATACCGTATATCTCAAATCTTTCACATCACCTTTCTTTCGCAAAACATTTCTCACTTTGTGGGTGGGGTGGGGGGGGGGGTGTAGAAAACTCGCAGGAAATCGCGCAGGCGCATAACTTACAAAAAGCAAAAACGTTATATTTAATAACCAGTATCAACTATGGAAAAAATATCCAATTCAACGCCTCTGACTACAAGAATATCTGACACAAACGTATTGTCTTACAATATAAAATTTTCTTTTTTTTCTTCTTCTTTTTGTAAAATATCATTACAATTAATAATTTATGCTTATGCAATAAAAAGAAGTCGCTGGTTTTAATGTTTAATTTGATTCAAATGGATTCTACTCCTCCAATGAGCATCTTACTTGAATTGATTTTTGCGGTAGTAACAGATTCGAAGCAGAGTTTACATATAGCAACCTCGGATGACTTCTCGGTTGATTTTAAAACTTGGAACAGGCTAAGTCACGTGGCACGGAGAGGACCACAGGGATCCTGGAACTAAGTTACGTCTTATATTAAGATACTGACAAACAACCACTAAGCACATGTATTCGTGAGATGACGTCTGATACTGAAAAAAAACCTTTTTTTTCTGCTTTACAACCGTGAGTTTGTGATTGATGGTCAAAGGCACTAAGGACTCGTAATTACAGTTCCAACCTCGGTTTCAGGCAAACGATTCGCAAATACAGCGAAATCATGAAAATTGATGAATATTGAATTGTTTCATAAAATTCCCCTGAAACCAAGGCTCACCTTGGCTCACACTGAGCTATCCGTGTTGAATCTCTTTGGAAATTTAAACCTAGCGTGTGAACCTTTGTGCGCGCGTCATGAGAACATTCATTTATATGCTAAACGGACTGTTTTTAATATCGCCAAGTAAATGAAACTTCAACGTGACATTTAATTAAGCAAATAATACCCTTTCTTTAAAGCGACATATGGAAACATCTGACTAGACTACACCTTGAATCTTCATAGTATTTACTGCCTAGTTTTATAGAAACTCGTTGGTTAGGCCCATTGTGGATTGTGCGAAGTTGCTCCAACACTGTTGGTTTTAGGCCATGAATCGCACAATGTTTGATGTAAATGTGGCTATAAATCGGATTGACCTAGAACAGGTACAATCTACCAGTCAAGCTGTAAGTGTCACTTTTCTGGTGTTAGCTCTCCTTGGTAACTCTCTGGTGTTGCTCGTCATCTACGGACACAAAACCAATCGCGAAAGAAGCATATTTGATGTCGCAATCGTTAACCTAAGTATCGCCAACTTGTCTTTTGTCGTTACGAGTCTATTTGCTTTCCACTCTCGACTGACAAAGTCTCGTGCATACTGCGTTGTTTTCTTTACATTGAACACTTCATCTCTTAACGTGAGTATGTTTATCTTAAGCACAATGGCCGAATTGCGTAGGAAGGTTGTCCTGAACCCTTTCCGTCCTAAGCCCTCGTCCCGCTCCATCAAGCTCGTCCTGTGCGGGTTATGGTTGCTGGCTCTTGGTATGTCATGCCCTGTCGGACTCGTCATTCAAGCTTCAAGTGATCAGTGCTACGAGCAGTGGCCGTCACCGATTCTCAATCAGGTGTACACCGTCGGATTAACAGTGGCCGTGTACATTGTACCAATAGCTCTATTAATCAACGCGTACACCCGCATCGTGCTATACACGAAAAAACACGCGCAGGGCATGAGGAACATGCGTGTCACGCGAGCTCGTGATGACCGCGAGATGATGAAGGCTTCGTTGATCATCATGGCGATATACACCATACTGACGTTGCCTAACCATCTCGGATGGCTTCTACGCGTGTTCAACGTTCGCATCGCTAACAAACTGATCCTTTACTCCTGGCCGCTTGTCAACGTGCAGTCCATGTGTGATCCCTTCGTTTACGGTGTGATCATGGCGCGCTTTCGACGCGGTTTTGCACGTTACTTTTCTTTCGGCTTATGGAGGCATCGCATGAGACTGGCCCCGGCCAATCCTAGTAACATGAGTATCCAAGGTGTTAGGTGGAATCCGAGCTATCGGGCTGAATCCGAGGTCTAAAGTGATAGTCTAGGTATTTATAGTTGAGGTTACGATGGTAGAATATATTTGACTAGATGATAACCAAGGGCATTGAATGTCTGACCTGTTGGAATGGGTCTTAGATGACAACTTACAGCATTGAATGTCTGACCTGTTGGAATGGGTCTTAAATGTTAGAATAGATCTTAGATGGGGTCGTAGATAGTAGAATAGATCTTAGATGACAACTTACAGCATTGAATGTCTGACCTGGTAGAATATGTCTTAAATGTTAGAATAGATCTTAGATGACAACCAAGGGCATTGAATGTCTGACCTGTTGGAATTGGTCGCTGTTTTTTTTTTTTTTTTTTTTTTTTTGGGGGGGGGGGGGTGGGGTAATTTTAAACCTTTTTTATTATTAGTTTTTTATCTGTATGTTTCTTCTTTTCCCGTCCTTTTGTCTGCTCGCAGCTTTTGTTTAATCACGAAAACGGCCGCAATCTTTGCGGCGTCCCTCAAACAAGATCTAAATCGAAGATGGCGGCCGATCACTAGACCAATTTAGTCTTAGACACCGTTTACAAGCAGGCTTTTTCTCTGTCTGCTTAGCAGGTAAATTAGAAAAAGAACATATGTGTGTGTGTGTGTGCACAATTTGTGTCAACGTTGCACGACCTTATGATACCTTTTGGTCAGCTTATATGTAACAGAAATGTTACATATTCAACGTCAACTCAACGTCTTTTTCCGATAGGACAAAAAAATACTCTTAAAGTTTAAATGGAATACTTATAAACTTATGAATGTACATGTTGCTGATCTAATTGTGTCCGTGGATAAGTAATATATACGTGACAGCCTTTTTTTGGGTAGCAAACCCCATAAACGCGGTCCGTCGGAGGTATGCAAATTTTTTATGCGCATCATCACTTTTAAACAGCAAAATAGTTGCACATTTTTATTTTTCGGCATCTGCACTTGCAATTTTACACGTGTGACAAAGTTTGAATCCTAGTAAACCTGCTAGCGTTTGAACAACTATAAAGTTGCCTCCATTTGCGCTATCTGCACAAGCAAATAAAAATTGTTACCGAAATTGCTGGCCATCTACACGGCCAACTATAAAAAAAAGTAAACTAAAAATTGCTCGTGTACATGAAGTGTAGGAACCCTGGTTTCGAGCGACCGAAATGAATATTTAAATAGCGACCTAAACCCACTCGTTTCCATCATTTGAAACTTTTATTATTTTGCATAACTATAATTAAATGAATGAATGAATAAAATAAATGAAAGAACTACAAGTCGGATCGAGATTCCCTTATGTAATGCAAAACAAAGTCATCATTTCATTATGTCATTATGATAATAAGGTCTGGAAGCTTGACACGGTGGTTTGTTATTGGTTCTTTGTGTGTGATAAGTGTCAGACATACCCCTATATCTATCCTCAAAAACTACTATGTTTTTCAGGTCCAGCTCCCCTTCTTCCAAAGCCAGCGGACGAGGATGACGAAGGGTCTGGAAACGAAGAAAGCACAGAAACTCCAGGCGGGACATCACCAAAGGAAACAAACATAACAACTGATAAATCACCTAGCTCCTCGCCCAAGAAAACGAGGCCCAAGTCCAACAAGCAGAAAAAGAAATCCGGAAAAAAGACTAAGACAAATTAGTTGCTGTCTGGTAGAATTAAAGTGAGCATTACTGTAATGGGAGACCGTTTTATTAAAGGGGTCGACCATGTGAGAAAAAGGGGAGATCCATTTGGTGCTACAAGGGGTCGACCATGTAAGAAAAAGGGGAGATCCATTTGGTGCTACAAGGGGTGGGCCATGTAAGAAAAAGGGGAGATCCATTTGGTGCTACAAGGGGTGGACCATGTAAGAAAAAGGGGAGATCCATTTGGTACTACAAGGGGTCGACCATGTAAGAAAAAGGGGAGATCCATTTGGTGCTACAAGGGGTGGACCATGTGAGAAAAAGGGGAGATCCATTTGTTACTACAAGGGGTGGACCGTGTAAGAAAAAGGGGAGATCCATTTGGTACTACAAGGGGTGGACCATGTGAGAAAAAGGGGAGATCCATTTGGTGCTACAAGGGGTGGACCATGTAAGAAAAAGGGGAGATCCATTTGGTGCTACAAGGGGTGGACCATGTGAGAAAAAGGGGAGATCCATTTGGTGCTACAAGGGGTCGACCATGTAAGAAAAAGGGGAGATCCATTTGGTGCTACAAGGGGTGGACCATGTGAGAAAAAGGGGAGATCCATTTGGTGCTACAAGGGGTGGACCATGTGAGAAAAAGGGGAGATCCATTTGGTGCTACAAGGGGTGGACCATGTGAGAAAAAGGGGAGATCCATTTGGTACTACAAGGGGTCGACCATGTAAGAAAAAGGGGAGATCCATTTGGTGCTACAAGGGGTGGACCATGTGAGAAAAAGGGGAGATCCATTTGGTGCTACAAGGGGTCGACCATGTAAGAAAAAGGGGAGATCCATTTGGTGCTACAAGGGGTGGACCATGTGAGAAAAAGGGGAGATCCATTTGGTACTACAAGGGGTCGACCATGTAAGAAAAAGGGGAGATCCATTTGGTGCTACAAGGGGTGGACCATGTGAGAAAAAGGGGAGATCCATTTGGTGCTACAAGGGGTCGACCATGTAAGAAAAAGGGGAGATCCATTTGGTGCTACAAGGGGTGGACCATGTAAGAAAAAGGGGAGATCCATTTGGTACTACAAGGGGTCGACCATGTAAGAAAAAGGGGAGATCCATTTGGTGCTACAAGGGGTGGATCATGTGAGAAAAAGGGGAGATCCATTTGTTACTACAAGGGGTCGACCATGTAAGAAAAAGGGGAGATCCATTTGGTGCTACAAGGGGTGGACCATGTGAGAAAAAGGGGAGATCCATTTGGTGCTACAAGGGGTGGACCATGTGAGAAAAAGGGGAGATCCATTTGGTGCTACAAGGGGTGGACCATGTGAGAAAAAGGGGAGATCCATTTGGTACTACAAGGGGTCGACCATGTAAGAAAAAGAGGAGATCCATTTGGTGCTACAAGGGGTGGACCATGTGAGAAAAAGGGGAGATCCATTTGGTGCTACAAGGGGTGGACCATGTGAGAAAAAGGGGAGATCCATTTGGTGCTACAAGGGGTGGACCATGTGAGAAAAAGGGGAGATCCATTTGGTACTACAAGGGGTCGACCATGTAAGAAAAAGGGGAGATCCATTTGGTGCTACAAGGGGTGGACCATGTGAGAAAAAGGGGAGATCCATTTGTTACTACAAGGGGTCGACCATGTAAGAAAAAGGGGAGATCCATTTGGTGCTACAAGGGGTGGACCATGTAAGAAAAAGGGGAGATCCATTTGGTGCTACAAGGGGTGGACCATGTGAGAAAAAGGGGAGATCCATTTGGTGCTACATAGGGGTGGACCATGTAAGAAAAAGGGGAGATCCATTTGGTGCTACAAGGGGTGGACCATGTGAGAAAAAGGGGAGATCCATTTGGTGCTACAAGGGGTGGACCATGTGAGAAAAAGGGGAGATCCATTTGGTGCTACAAGGGGTGGACCATGTAAGAAAAAGGGGAGATCCATTTGGTGCTACAAGGGGGTGGACCATGTAAGAAAAAGGGGAGATCCATTTGGTGCTACAAGGGGTGGACCATGTGAGAAAAAGGGGAGATCCATTTGGTGCTACATAGGGGTGGACCATGTAAGAAAAAGGGGAGATCCATTTGGTGCTACAAGGGGTGGGCCATGTAAGAAAAAGGGGAGATCCATTTGGTGCTACAAGGGGTGGACCATGTAAGAAAAAGGGGAGATCCATTTGGTACTACAAGGGGTGGACCATGTAAGAAAAAGGGGAGATCCATTTGGTACTACAAGGGGTGGACCATGTAAGAAAAAGGGAAGATCCATTTGGTGCTACATAGGGGTGGACCATGTAAGAAAAAGGGGAGATCCATTTGGTACTACAAGGGGTGGACCATGTAAGAAAAAGGGGAGATCCATTTGGTACTACAAGGGGTGGACCATGTGAGAAAAAGGGGAGATCCATTTGGTGCTACAAGGGGTGGACCATGTGAGAAAAAGTGGAGATCCATTTGGTACTAGGGGTGGACCATGTGAAAAAAGGGGAGATCCATTTGGTACTACAAGGGGTGGACCATGTAAGAAAAAGGGGAGATCCATTTGGTACTACAAGGGGTGGACCATGTAAGAAAAAGGGGAGATCCATTTGGTACTACAAGGGGTGGACCGTGTAAGAAAAAGGGGAGATCCATTTGGTGCTACAAGGGGTGGACCATGTGAGAAAAAGGGGAGATCCATTTGGTACTACAAGGGGTGGACCATGTAAGAAAAAGGGGAGATCCATTTGGTACTACAAGGGGTGGACCGTGTAAGAAAAAGGGGAGATCCATTTGGTACTACAAGGGGTGGACCATGTAAGAAAAAGGGGAGATCCATTTGGTACTACAAGGGGTGGACCATGTAAGAAAGAATGGGCAGTGCACTTCATAGAACAAGGGAGAGCTATGTGAGGAAAAAGAACGGTCCATTTAAAAGAAAAAGAGCTGGATCATGTGGCTCAAAATGGGCGATACAATTGATGTATTATCTTAGTATGGACTATGGGACAAAAGTGGGGTCAATTTAAAAAAAAACAGGCAGTGGCGCTCTGCCTCACTTTCTGTGTATTTAAGCTGCCAGCAAACAGCGCCAACTTCGATTATTGCTAGAGCAGCGCCTAGCATAACTACAAAGCATAGAGAATGTTTGCTGAGCTTGACATGAGCTTTATCATTCTGCAATGGGTCCCAAAATGCTAGATTGTTGGCTGAGCGTGACATAAGCTTTAGCATTCTGCAATTGTACTCATGGTGTTAGAATGTTGGTTGGGTTTGACATGAGTTTTATCATTCTGTAATTGGTCCTTTAATGTTAGAATGTTGGCTGTGCTTGACATAAGCTTGAGCATTCTGCAATTGGTCTCATGATGTTAGAATGTTGGCTGAGCTTGACATTGGCTAAGCTTGACATTGATTATGTTATTGCGGTTCATTTTTTGTATCAAATTTTGATTTTATTTAGCTCGTTCATACTATTTTTTTTTACTTTTACGAGTCTTGAAAAGGAAAAATACCACAGATTACAACAGTTTTCGAATCTAGTGTAAACTTAATATAACGAAATAGAAGGGAATAAAGAAAATAATCGTAATCGATAATGTTGTTAAATCGAGATTATTTTCCTCGACTTTTAATGGTTTGCGGAGCTGAAATGAATATCTTTATACCCAGAGTATCGATAAATCAAGGTTCCTCTGTAATTGTACTTTTTTCTCGGAGACAAGAAGTAAGAAGTATACGGTTGACTAACGTCAGCACCTGTACATTTTTTGTTATTATTTTCCTATTATTAGTCTATTTTGAAAACCAGAGCTTTGAAAAAAGAACCCAAAGAACAACAGACTTTGTTACAAATCTGATAGTAAAAACATCTTATTTTAGTTAGCCCTTCTAACTATGCCAACGCCCTACCCCTCCTTGCCAACAATTCTTCGTTTGTGTTTTAAGTAATGTCTGTAACAATCCATGCGAAAATATGCAAAATCCCAATGTCTATGACATACAGCTTTCCCAACAGTGTTTCCTCATTATTTTCGTACAGGAAGTACTTGCCTTTAAGCCAGTTAGGCTCGACTTATGCGTCGCACTCCTGCCGTGCCGAATCTAATTTTTTGCAATGCGCATTTAAACAGTTCGACGTCTAAAAGTTTAACACGGCTGTCACAACTTTTACTACTGTCAGCCTAGTAAGCGCGACTTATTTAGTGCGACCTCCAAAATCAACGTTGAACCCAATGTATTTCTGTCGATACAAATAGACAATTATATTCGGCACGGCAGCGACGTATTAATCGGGAATTAAGCCCGGGATTACCCCTTTTTTTTCAAACAATCTCCTTAAAAGGCAAAAAAAGTTTGACATATTAGGCCTTAATTGCTGTTTTAGTAAAATTAGTTGGCGGCCTTTAGCTGAAAACGGCCCAAATAATTTTTTTAGGAAATTACGCATAATTTCCTAATTTTAGCATATTTTTTCGAAAATTACGTGAAATGTTCTTGCTGATATTATTATATCTGATTGCTAGTTTTCTGTGGTAAACCAATAAGGGAAGCAATAGTTTATATACTCTTATTAGTGTTACAAGGTTTCCTTAAAATTAATTTTCTTTTAATCCGCATTATATGTTTAATCATCCTAGAAATAAAAAGTATGCATTTTGTAATTTATGCAAAAAATTTTACTAATATTTAATATTGCCCAGCTCTGTAATAAGCTCTAGGTAAGAATCTAGTGTTCACTTTAAAAGCTAAATAGGTTCTTATTTATAGAGTTTTAAGATAACTATGCTTCATTCTTATTCACTCTTCCCCAGTTCTTATTGTTCTATATTTTGGAATTTTTTCTAGATTTCTGGGTCATGCAATTGTCAATCGTTCTTTTTAGGAAACCGCTTGGTAGCCATTAAAATCTCGTATCGCACTCACGCTGACGGCAGATTTAAACGTGTGTTTTTTTTTTCTTAGAAGACATAACAATATAAAAGTCTACATATCTTAGATAAAGACAATTCCATCTTGTGTGAAAAGCTAACCGTAAAACCGTAAAACAAAATGTTCTGGGTCCAATGTTATAAGTAATGTGTGAAAAAAAAACTATAAACTGCCTTGAAAACCTGTCCTTGTGATGCATATCAACACACCGAAGATGTTCACTCGGGTTCGAGTGTTCCCTTCTTTGCGCGATAAGCCTTCGACAGGTTTATGAATATCCTAGACGCTTCTACTCGAAGGATGTCTAATTAGGGTTTTCAGACTACACTTTTTGATCGCATGCTGACATAAAGAAATCTGACCGCACAATTAATGAACGCTGTGTTTTTGTTATTGGCTGATAATCGGGAAAGAGTAATAATTTTTGACTTGCGGTGTTTTTTTATCTAGTGTCTTTGAACAGCGAGCTGTTAGGTATCGCGAACATGCCATCTAATTGATTGTGTGGCTGTCATGGAATCTGATTGGTTAATTAGCTGCAGGCGTTTTCTTTACGATCTGTGATTGGGCAAGTAATGTTCCACTGCCTTTACTGATCTGTTGATTTTGCCGCTGGCTTTTCTTTTTTATTACCGTCTATAAAACATCCAGGGCCGCAAAGTCTACAGTCTTTAATCAGTCGCTGTTGAAGATAGGAAGTGTTTTATGGTCGCCCGTCTTTGGCACATTAAATAAGGCTAGTGTCAATAGATCAATGACACGGCATACCCAAATTCTTGACTGAATCAGCCTTTTCATCTATTTTATTCTTTCAATGTGTACGATTAGCGATTATCGCGCTTTTCTGATTGTTCTTTGAGAGAACCGCGCCGAATACCTCCTTAAATTTTGCTTCTTTGTCTTAAAAACTACTTGCTTACTACAGAACGTACAAATATGTCGATCTTAGTAGTAACCACGTACAGAAAAGGAAAATGGTGTCAGAAGTGGGATCTACTGTCGCCCACTCTTCATTATTGAATAAAACGCAAATCCAAGCCAACTTTCATGGCACGGATTGTAACAACAATACGCTTCACTTAGGCTGGCCCCAAGGGATACGTTAAGAGACTAAAACAGAAAACTTCGTTTTATAAACACAAGTGTTCTCATTTGCCGCATTTATGCAAATCCCTTCTGGGAACCCTAAACAAAATATGATATAACTTTACTTAATTAGTTTTTTGTGCGCCTACTATTTGCGAAATGCTGGAACATTGTTATCAATCCGCACGAGGTTAATAAGCAAGTGATGCGCCGATAAAAAGAACTATCTTGACAATGGTTTTCTTTTTACTTGCTTCTATTATATGATGCGGGTCATTTAAATACTATGTACAGTTATTTACCTTTAATTAAATCAGCTGCCTATATCTGCGTTATGCTAATTGCGAATGCTGCCTTATCGTAGCGTTCTTGATATTGTAGTAATATGTCAACAGCACAAATGGATATTTCATCCATGGCTTTATCAACCCCTAAAGTTTATGCTTTATGACCATTATAAACCCGCGTATTTTAAAGCCAATAATGGGTGTATTGCATTAATATCGCAAAGTCCTTGAGGTTGTATTGTACATCTGTAATACTGCTTAAGGTAATAAACTCGTTGGTATTTTGTGGTTCGTTGTCAGTACCACTGTTTTTAGGCTCGTATTCTTTATAATGCTGTTTTTTTTTTTTGCTAGATTTGCTTGCAACTGCTTTTGTTGTCTTCCCTTGGAGATAAGAAGCTCGTTGTTACACTTTCTCCAAACTTTAGTACAATGTTCATGTACGTCCGGCTCTTGTTATTTTCGTATTTGAGCCACATTGGAAAGTGGGTCTCTAAGGTGCAATGCTTAATAATCTTCACTTAGCTCGTGATTGCCCTGGGTATTGTATGTGATTATGTAGTTATTTATTTATCTTGCAAGCACGTTAGTGTTTTTCGTAGTGATGTTTGCGGTCGCTGTCAGTGTCCGATTCCATCATCGTAGTCCGCAGCGTCGTATTTCTGGAGAGAAGTTCCTTAGCGCTCATATTGTGCCCGGACATGTTCGTCTGACGATCAGACGACTCGCTGCTTGTTGTTAGATACCTGCATCGCCTCTTTCCTTCTTTAGAGCGCTTTCCGCAACATAATATGCGCGTCAAACAACGCAGGTAACCCCTGCGAAATCTGCGTGCGAACGAGCCATACACAAACGGGTTACAGCAACTGTGAGCGAGAAGCAGCGTGCCAGAGAATTGGAATATAACTTTGGCGACATCCTTTAAGCCAAAGATCTCGCTAAAGATCCAGCCCAAGTGATGGGGCAGTGTTAGGATGGTGTACAAGATGACAATGACCACCAAGGACTTGGATACTTCCTGGTCATCCTTGCGGCGTTTTTGACTCACCCGTCCGCTCTCGTTTAAGCACGTTCGCGGGATCTTATTCCGACGCAGGTAGAACACAATTCGAGTGTACGAGAAGATGATGACAAACATAAGGATGACGTACTCTATGACGAAGAGCGCAAGAGTGTACGCCTTGTTTAGGCTTTGTGACGGCCACAGCTCCAAGCATTGCCCATCCACGACTTTTAGCACTATATACAATGGAATCACACACACAAAGGCTATCACCCATAGCGAGACTATAGTCAGATACACTGTTTTGTTGGAAAACTTGGCTTTGAAAGGGTTCACTATGGCTTTGCATCTGAAGGCTGCCATTGCCGTTAATGTTAGCATACTCACAGTCGAGGTTACGGTCACCAGAGGGCTCATGAATATGCAGAAGAATGCATGCTTGGTTCCATCCGTGTACATCGCTAAAAAGTACACGATGATGTAGGTGAGGTCAGCTATGGCAAGATTTGCGATGAAGAGTTCGTACGGCGTCTTGCGCCTTCGCCTTTGTTGACTACCGCGGATTACAGAGAGAACAAGCATATTGCCGACTAGTGAGGTGATCAAGATGATGATATGGGCAACCAGCTTTGCGTGCCATTCAACGCTATCCATTTGAATCATGTCGCCCACTTCGCTGCTGTTTGTCGCATTCAGGAACAGTTCGCTCATAATGAGTGTGGATAAGGCGACAAGACAGTCTCCAAACCCAGTCTTGAGTTTCTCTTCTACTCTCTGTTAATCCTCGTTGTTGCTGATCCGCAGTGTTAAGATGATGAAAAGATTTTAGCAAAGGATTTGAGAGTGCAAAACAACTGGAGCTAAGGATCTGTTGAGTAGAAATCTCGGCCAAACGCCAGGATAAAGGCCGCGTTGTCTTTATTGCACAGTGAGTTGTAGAATACGTATTGAGTACATCGCTAGAAGCCTTTCGCTACAAATGAATGGGATTTGCCATCGAAGCACCAGTAATCATTAGGTAAATTCCCAGCAAACGTCGTATAGACCATTGAGATGTGGGCGTACATCGAAGGACCGGATCTGTGGACTTATCTCACTTAGACCTGCTGTTAGGCACGCTTGCTCTCCATACGCCCAATTCACTTTCGTTATTTCCCTGCCGATCAGAGTACCGCTGGGTTTTTCGCTTCACGTTTTCATCGATGTGATTTGGCTAGAGGGCAGAAATTTGGACGTGTTTCGTTGACGCAGCGCCGCCGCTGTGATGTGCCGAATATCTCTATCGATTTGAGCGGGAGAACAGGCTTTTAAGTCGAGCTAGATCCTCGCCTGGATAGCACAAATCGCCTGCCGATAGTATCGCCATATTAGACTGACTTACTATCACGATTGATACGCACTTTGCACTATATTGCTGCACCTTCTAGAAACTCGGCACCAGTGTGCCCGCGCGCCTGGGTGATTTGCATTTTCAAAAAAAGAAATCATAATACTTATGGGCGCATGAGGCTGTTTCTACTTGGACAGATATTGACCGAGTGAAACCCAAACACGTAAATGCTTTATTTGTTGTGCTTTACTTCAAAGGGAGCTTTTCATTAAGGCCCCCTATAAGAGTGTATTAGTTGATGATGTTTCGACCGTGCCGGCCGCTCTGAGTTCAGTTAGAATATTGCCCTCACCATAAATGCTTCCGGGCTAACAAAAAACAAATTAATCACAAGGATATCTTTAGTATTTGAGCAAATAAACTAGATAACTTTTTTTCTTTAAAAATCAAAAGTATAAAATACTATTTTTAAAATATTTTTTTCACCTTTTGGATTCATCTTCAGCCAAGGCTATCAAACCAAGTCTTTCGGGCGGGACAAAATCCAAATTGTACACCATATAGATAATTCTTAACCCTTAGATAATCTACTAAGGAAGACTCTTTTTAAGGCTTCACCAGATTACCACAAATATTGCTCACCGTCCCCTGAATAAATAGTTTAAGACTCTGTTCCAAGTGTTTATAAACGTTAAAGATCAGGCTTAGAGTTTCGGGAGGTCGTGCAAACGCTGTTTGTGGAGATTTCTTATAGCCTTGACACCTGCTGTGGCTCACTCTGCCGGTAAAACAATAGCGCGGTTATCGCGGATATTTCACACTGGGATAGAGGGAGCTATAATCGGCTGGGCTGCCTTATTCACTTTTCCTGATGCATTTGCTTTTAAGACGGTTCGTACAAGTTATTGTTCGGATGTGTAATGTCTATTGAAGTTACGGTAAGAGTGTTTGGAGACTGCAAGCCAAACAGACGAAGATGTGTTTAGCTTTCACTCGCCTCAGATAGGAGAATAGTTCCGGCTGATCATGGGGACCAAAGGCTTTATACGTCACATTTGTTTTTAGAGATAGATGTAGTAAGAACAAGTCCTTTTAGGTGCAGATTTCACGAGCTTTTCATTAGATGCGGAAGTGATAAGTAGCAACAAAGTCAGAATTTCCATGCTTTTTGCCTTATATAGGGTTTTCGCAAAAATGCTGAAAGATTATTTTTTAACGTGCAATTTCCCTGCTGTTAATAAACCGAAGGCAGTTTACTAGTTATGAGAGAAAAATTATTCAAAGCATAAATCACTTCCCATGAAGCCTCTAACCAGGTCTCACGATATGGCGGATTTGGCACAGTGATTAGAATCTGTGATATCTTTTATTTGCAAACTTTTTTACGTAATTTGCGAGCTCTAGTAAATATGAATAAACGTCTGACGCTATCTTTGACTTTTGATTATTTAGAAATAGTCCAAATTATTTCTGATTATTGGGCTAGTGACATGAGCAAAAAAATGTATTTTTGGTGTTTTTCTTTTTTTTAACTTAATACTATAAAGTGTGGCGTAAATTGAAACAGCACAATTTTTCGCTGAGCTAGTTTGTCAAGCTTTAAGCCCTAAATTCAATGAACCTGTGGTGGGTTGTAAATCTATTGAGACCCGTTATACTGTCTTTTGTTAAACATTCGGATTAAGATTAATGTGGCTTGGGATTAAAACATTACATTCACAAACACAGCTTCGCTTTCTCACGACTCTACGAAGCTTACAGCAACCTAGTGTGAGTGCGGCAGTTTAAAGAACATAATTCGTTGACAAGAAATGCCTGCAAGCCATGTCGTAAAAACGCAGATCTAAGGTTACTGACCCAGCCCTCCCCGGGGCGTAACTTGTCATTGCCATGGTGATAATCCATCATCCAATCAGCCGTGAGATAAGCGCAATGGCGTCGGTTAAAAATAAAATCAAATAATGTTCTTTTTATAGGCGGAGACATCCGTGAGCTAACGGTAAAAACGGATAACGCCGCACCACGCGTTGTGTGATCGAATAACTGATAACTCAGTATCCTTTTGTCTAATTTTACGTCGAGAAACTTGTCAAAAGCAAATATATCTCGACAATATTGACATTCCTTGGTGTATCGATCAAATGAGCCATTGACGTGGGAGATGCTGCTTTTACCTTCGGCAGAGTGATAAACGTTCTGCACCTATTTTCACCCATTTCTCTCAATTTAGTCATAAATGTCATTTTTTCACAGCCGCGATGTTATGTGATGAGGAGGACCATGTTATTAAGGACACCTCACGAACCGTACAAGACTGTAAGCGACTATGATGTCACATGAACACAGTAGAACCTCGTTATTAAGGACACCTCACGAACCGTACAAGACTGTAAGCGACTATGATGTCACATGAATACAGTAGAACCTCGTTATTAAGGACACCTCACGGACCGTACAAGACTGTAAGCGACTATGATGTCACATGAACACAGTAGAACCTCGTTATTAAGGACACCTCACGAACCGTACAAGACTGTAAGCGACTATGATGTCACATGAACACAGTAGAACCTCGTTATTGAGGACACCTCACGAACCGTACAAGACTGTTAGCAACAATGATATCACATGAGCACGGTAGAACCCCGTTATTAAGGACACCTCACGATGATGTCATGAGCAAATGAGAACCCTGTTAACAACAAGGTGTCCTTAGAGCGAGATTCCACGTACCGTAATTATATATAAAATATATAGCCGAATCCACTTTTTTGAATAGAATGAGATTTACAACTATGACTAAGGCATTTTGAATTAAAAATACAGAGCTTGCACAGAAGTAATTTGTGGTTGCATTTTGGTAGATACTCGGGACCGCTGTTAGAAGGACATCATAGGTACAGTAGACACTTCGGTGAACCTCGGTAGCGATAGAAATAGGAGATCTGGTAATCTGGTGAAGCCTTAAAAAGAGTCTTCCTTAGTAGATTATCTAAGGGTTAAGAATTATCTATATGGTGTACAATTTGGATTTTGTCCCGCCCGAAAGACTTGGTTTGATAGCCTTGGCTGAAGATGAATCCAAAAGGTGAAAAAAATATTTTAAAAATAGTATTTTATACTTTTGATTTTTAAAGAAAAAAAGTTATCTAGTTTATTTGCTCAAATACTAAAGATATCCTTGTGATTAATTTGTTTTTTGTTAGCCCGGAAGCATTTATGGTGAGGGCAATATTCTAACTGAACTCAGAGCGGCCGGCACGGTCGAAATAGGGGAGGGGCAAACTTCTTTCTCTCCATGCTAGCGGGAAAACCATCTCATTTTGAACCCCATTTGAGATTTTGACGAATGTTCTTTTTCTTCCATCGTTGCAGAGTTCAGTAATTGCTGGCTCCTATCGTAAAAAATTGGAAATTTAAAGATAAAGTTTAGGTTTATCTGTTTTGATTGTTGATTGACACTAAAATTTGACGCTTTCTTCAGTACTCACAAACCGGGTAAACGAGAAGTAACTCACCTTTTATATGAATTCAGTCAGTGTGCTCCGATTATTTTAGAAAATTGCATTTGGTTTGCTATTGTTGTTGTTTTTAGTGTTTTAGTCGCGGCAAATGCCCTAATTTTTGGCCCTTTGAACGATTCTGGCATTGAGAGTTTCCAGTTTTAAGGCGAAAATGTGCGCGATAGCGTTGTTATATTTCTGAAATTAGATATTTTTTAAGGGTTAGTTTAATGTAAGTTGTAGTGCTAGGATTCTAGATCATAAATTGCCTAACGTTACAGGGGCGTATCTAGCATCCTCGTCATTATAATACCTTCATAAGAATTTTGAAATGAACAGAATTAACCCCCTAACCATTAAACCCCTACCCCCCCCCCCCCCCCCCCCCCCCCGCCGCCCTCTGTAGATCCGCTACTGCGTTATAAAAGCACGCAAAAGTCGAGACCTTTTGAGCAAAATTGGCACGCTAGAATTCTGTTCATCTGGTAGCAGAGAACAGATATGAAGACAAATGTGTTATTCCCCAAACCTGGCGCATGTACACACTATCATGACCTCGTCTTTAAAACTACGTGTAAAACGGTATTTCATCATGACTATCACTTTGCCTAAAACTTCCTCTATGTAGATTACTGGCATCGTTTCAGACTTTCCTTTCGAAAGTACTAAGAAAATAAATTAAGATTTTCTGTATTTCTTTTTAGAAATGTCAAGGGTTCTATTGTGGTTACTATCATGACCTCGTCTTTAAAACTACGTGTAAAAACGGTATTTCATCGTGACTATCACTTTGCCTAAAACTTCCTCTATGTAGATTACTGGCATCGTTTCAGACTTTCCTTTCGAAAGTACTAAGAAAATAAATTAAGATTTTCTGTATTTCTTTTTAGAAATGTCAAGGGTTATATTGTGATGGGGTTTGATGATAACCGCTTTGCGTAAAGTTTCGTTATTTATTTCCGAGTAGAAGTACTTATCGAACAATATGTGACGACCTGGAGGCTTGAAATGTTACTAATGATCACCTAATGATTTCAACGGGGCGCGTCTTAAACCCATTACGTTACTTAATGAGCATTTGCCTTGTGAGCCACAGGCTTTCAAAGATAGGTTGCGAGCAGAAGAGAATACGTAAATTTACCCTGATTTGCCAATCTTTGTAAAACACTGAGCTCTCATTAAAAAAAAAACACTCATTTAAAAAGCGAAATTTTCGCCCAGCCTGTAATAAAATTTAATAAACAAAACATGCGCCTAAATAATCCCCGATCACTGCATCAAATCTCCCCATACAGGATAACTTTGGCTTCAGGCTTATCATAAAAACCAAGACCAATTAGAAATACACAGTCACGTAAACGAAGAAAAAACATTGTAGTTTTTTTTTCTCGTAGCATTTTTCCGTACGACCTTTTACCTTCTTGTTTCTATGTACCCCTACAAAGACTTCACTATTATGAGCAGAGTAAGAAGGCTAGTGTGCTAACTGATGCAATTCTGACGAAAGAGCAGGTGTTTGTTTAAACAGCCTCGGTCAGCCGCCATTTTGTCATCCTAGCAAAGTACCAAGTGTGAAAAAGCTTCCATTTCCGTCGGCTGGGAATGCGTTTTTTTTATTGAATTAGGTAAATAATGTATAAAACTTTGTTTTTAAAATGTATTTTTGCGAGATTTTAGCACATTATGTGCCTTCCAATATTAAATGGAAACAATAACAAAGTTTTGGCTGACAAGGGTTCTTTAAGTATCATCATATTTTCTGGTTTGCGACTAACATAACTTATGGATGCGACCACACCAAGTATTTTTTTTCAATAAACAGACTTGTCGGAGATAAAAATAAAAATATATTCGCTACAGGGCAAGAAAGGAAGGATAATGGCGCAATAGTTATTGTTTTAGGTCTATTACACTTGCTTAGCCTGCTCAATCGGCTAGTTGCGTGAATAAACGGAGAAGATTGCGAGCAGATTTCGGAGCCAATCGCTATATTTTTGGCCGATCGCTAAGTCCGATAGAACTGCTTTTCTGGGGCGCTTTTTGAGAGCCTGTTTCGCAGGCCAACACTTTCTTATCTTCAGTTAAATGAAGAAAATAGTAATTGTACATGTAATAAAATCGGCTCATTCGCAGTTATCAGAAAATCATGACATGTTATACGCCATTGCATAACAAAAGGTACGAAAGGGGAAAAAACATTTACTCAAAATTCAGAGTTTCTAGAAAATCATCATTTATTTCATTTTTGGAAAATATTCCTTGCCTACAAAAATAAGTTAGTGTATTTTTACATATCTACAAACATGGCTGCGGCTAATACAACCGTTCGGATGCGCGAATCGCACTCTTTTGATTGACACGCTTATTGGCTATGTTATATTTGTCTCAATCAAACTTAGGTTCCTCGCATCCCGATTGGCAGTCAGAGCGGCGAGAGTTAAATTCGGAAAATGGGCATGGACGACTTGCCATTTCCACAACAGTTTTTAAACGGGTTCTAGCGGATGAACGTACGAATGAAATGAATAGAGCTCGATGCACGGCTTTAAGCCTTAGGAGTAATAAATATTTCGTCATCTCTTCTATGAAAGCGTATTAAAATCTTTAAAAATGTTTTATGAACATTAGTCAGTGATGACATTGACTGATGTACCAAATTGGTGAAACCACCACGGTATCCCACCAACGCGAAATGTGAGCCTTTCAAATGAGTCCAAATAAATATTAGCTCGTCGCTTTGTTTGTACACAATTAATCCCCATACCCAGGCTTTCCACTGCTTGCTACACGTTAAATCGTTGTTTAGCCTGGCCTCCAAAGGTATTCCATAATACCTGCCCTGCCCTGCTGCCTGGCCTCCACAGGGATCTCACTCAGCCGGCTAATTGAATAGCACCAGAGGCCTTGAACTGATCACTATGAACTGCTTGCTGGACGTTCTGCAGTCTCGACTCGCGCTCTCTATTCTCGTCAAACTCCTCGTCCTCGCCACTGCACGTGAGAATGCACAGCCTGTACATGAGTAGGGACAGCGCAATGGCATTCTTACACGTGAAAAACAGATGCATTTCACTATAGAGGTTATATTTGATGATCAACACAAGCCGCAGCACGAGGAAAGGTCCGTCCTGCATGAAAATACCCGTCAAAATACCAAAGATGTCTCCGTGTAGTAACATTTCCCTACGTGATATCTCCTTCACCTCACCGCGCGCATGCGTAATGGGGTTCACCTTACGCGCGCGCACACCCTTGAAGCCTTTGCCGCGTGTCAAATCTTTCTCGGTCTGGCGGCGCTTGATGCGCAATCGCTGAATGTACTTCTCTTTGAGTTCGTCTTCGTTATTATAGTTGCTGTGTTTGTGGAGGCTGATCTTTCGATCAATGGCCTTATCTACTTTTTCGGCATCCACCTAAAAAAAGGACCAAGCTTTAGCTAGGACAAGTAAATATGTTCTAGTGGGAAAGTAAGAATGTGGGGGTCTGTGTAAAGACTGTGGGTATCCTGTGGGTATAAAAGAGGGGGAAGCTTAGGATTTCAAGCACAACCATCCGATAACTAGCCGTGCGCTGCAGCGATATCAACACATGCGCTAGAGAAGTGACCTAATCCTAAACACGTACTAAGATTTTCTGAAACATTTTTGGGCGCCAAATGAAAACGAAATACCTGGTTCTAGAGGTTCCCACACCGCCGCCCTGGGGCAACAAGCGACTTAGCACCGAAAAACACAAGCATGGAAACCCAAAGGCGACAGGGTGGTGAAGAAGTCAGGGACTCATGTATGGATTCAAGTGGAAGCGCAGCCAAAATGGTACAGACGCTAGGACTCGGGTACCCTAGTCCAGACCTGGGACTCTCATTGTGCTCGACATGTCGAGCGCAAAGAGAGTCCCAGGTCTGGACTATCGGGTACCCTTAAACACATATTGTTATATATCAGGCGTCAATCGCGGACGACTGGTATTTTGATAGGTATTTTATTTGGAGTTTTCTTTCTGACTGTTCTATTCTCAAACCTTGTTTGAAGCAATCCGGATTTTGTTGTCCTTCCCCGTGGTTGCCGTGGTAACCAGGGTGAATTGCAATAAGCTCCATGAATACACCCCGAGCACTGCTGTCGTGATTTGCAGCTCGCTGCCGACCTAGAGGAGAGGAACACTCAAAGTCAGACAGCAATCAGCAGAGAGATTAAAACGACCCACGGCGCTCTTGTTTGGTAGGGTCCAGGTCCATTTCCGCAATAAAATTCACTGCAGCTTGACTGCTGGACATGGTCAAAGAAACGCACTCTCACTGCAGCTTGAATGCTGGACATGGTCAATTAGGAAGCAATGCACTCTCACTGCAGCTTGACTGCTGGACATGGTCAATTAGGAAGCAATGCACTCTCATTGCAGCTTGACTGCTGCAATGAGAGTGAGATTTTATTTACGCTTATTAACTTGATACCCATGAAACACTGCGGGCTACGATACACAGATTCTTTGAGTGCAACCTATTTGAAATAGGTGTATCGTTTTACTACAAATAAAACAAAATATTTTCATCAAAATTGGCTTTCAAAGCAACGTATCATGAGCGGGGGGGGGGGGGGGGGGGGGGGTCTGTTTGAACGGGAATAGAACGGTAAAAACTCAGTATCCCCGTGCTGGCTTTTACGTCATGTAAGATCCCATGAATTGGCACTGACTACTTACTCTAACCCTACATAAGGTACTGAACATGAGATAATAGCATACTGACCCCCTCCCCCCCCGTCAATTCTCACCTGGGGCTCCTCAAACACTTCAAACAGCTCGAGGATGTCAGCGGCCGTACCCACGTAGCCTAGCAACAGCGCTGAGAGCTGGTCACGTGTTATCTCACCACGTGGAAGAAGCCATCGGCCGAGGATGATCATGATAATGAGCCCCAGCTCGCAAAGCTTGCGCGCCATGGTGTTCGCGTCCATTGGGATACACTAGTGAAGAATGGAAAATAACGAGATCTGGGTTATAGCCGCATCGTGAGAAGTGATGAAATGCGATTCACTGCCGCTACTCGTCAGTACAAAGACGGATCCAGATTTTTAAGGGGGAGAATGGATAAGAGGTGTCCAACAGAGCACTTTATTTGTTAAGACATAGGACATTAGAGCCCAAAAAGTGGGTGGATTATTCACTATCTAAAAGCCCCCCTAGCAATGCGCCTGCTTATAAGCATTCACGGGCGGTGCATACATACCGATCCCTTGGTGTCTGTCGTCTGTGGCTGCGCTGTAACACTGGACGGAGCCTGTGTGGTGCCCGCGGCAGCTAGAGACCTCGTCTTGTGTAGATCCGTCTCAAGTATCCACACAATCGGTACCATGGTCAACATGTAGAACAAGCAGCTGGGCCAAAAACTGGGCAGGAAAAAAGGTAATGTAAAGTCTGTGCGTATTTTTTAGAGGGTTGTGCAGACATTGATATCCGGTATCGGACCTAGGGGGTCTCTTTTGCTTTTTTTTTAACACGCTTCCAGAGAATAGAAAAGTAAGAGCACCAGTATTAGGTGATTAAGAATTTCCTTTCTCGAAAACACCCTGAATGGTGCATATTTGATCGATGAAACTGGCCTTCTTGTATCTGTGTGAGTCAAAAAGCCACATTGTCCCTGAGCCAACTTCCTCCTTTAGCGAAAAGCTATAGGGCCCTCCAATTGTCCCCCGAAAATTCGATGTGCTCGCAGTTTTTGGCTAGTGCTCGCATGCTCGCGCATTTTTTACGCCGTGCTAGCATTGTATTTTTCGATGTACTCGCTGATCGATTTATTCAAAAACTAAAAATGCTCGGTCTCGCATAAAAAGCGGGGTACGCGCAAGTCCTCGCCAAAGACCATTCGGGGGCAATAGCTATAAATCCAACCCTGTATCATACAGAAAACCACTGAAAAAAAATGGTTTTGGCGTTCTAGGGGGCTGCGAACACCCTCTCTGAGCAACCTTATGTTTTAGTAATAGTGGTTCTACTCCTTCTAGATCTGCGATAAAAGCAAGCTTAATGCAATTCTCGATGAACCTCCCCTACCGCTCTCCAAATTTTCTAGCTAAGGCCTTGCACCCTCTTTTTGCTAGAGTGGAGCCTTGTTTTTATCATCATCAGGACGTTTCGGTGCCTTGAAATTGAAAACTCTCCTATTCAGCCGGTGTCCTTACGGATGAGGCATGTGTCCATCTGTGTTCATTAACACCGGACGTCCCAGAACGATCTCATTGGAAATATGCTTCAATTAGCTCCGTAAAGTAAACTCACGAGATAGATATATAATAATACAGGCATTGGTTGATAGGTAAGTACAACTTATCCTTCGCTGTCGAAAAGACGAATTAATCATTTTTAAACTTTAAATACTACAAAGCTAGCCTATTAGCTAAGCATCCCTAAGCATTGAAGGCCCGTGTACATTTATTATTAGGTTTATGGTACACCGGGATATCAGGTTATAGAGAAATACGTTTCTTGCCTCGTTTGAAATATTATTTTAGTTAAAAGTGCATTTACTAACGGAAACAAAATTGTATCACATAAAATGCATAGCATACGGTTATCTGGTGACGGTCCATTCATAACAGAAATTGGACACTTTGTCTCTTATGAAGCTTGAGTCTCGATATT